>NC_142393.1:27544892-27856975 GCF_059441095.1 Idiotropiscis lumnitzeri | reverse complement strand
CTGACTTCCGACAAATGGATTATGAAAACCGATTAGACCACATCAGACCCACATCACCTCGCACCCTGTTTCTTTCAAGGGATCTTTTCTTTTGGCAACAAATGAGGTACATCTGCATAAGATGAAGGAATCAAATACATAAATGACATAATTTATTCAGTTTTGACATTTTATGAATCTATGTAAGGGGGCAAAATATTATGAAGAGAGCAGCACTTGGTGTAGTGCAGTGCAGTGAAATATTACTGCAAATGACAAAATTATTGGGAAATGACCAAGTATAATAATCAATATTAAGACAGATAACTGATACAGCTCTTGAAATGAATCTCAAGTAATTGTGTGCCTACCGGTGATCTTGGTGTATTTTGTCAGGTGTCCTATGAATATTTCTTGAATCATATTAAGAGTGGATTCTGCTGCTGACAGGAATTTCTCTGGTTTAGCTAAAGGGTCTTGTTTTATTAACCATATTGCAACATATTTACTGCATAACTAAAACAGTAACTCATTTTGTCTTTATTTATGCATCTAGTATGAAGATGATGATAAGATTTTGTTTCTTTCCATTACCTTTTTTACACATGTTTTATTACTACCGACAAATGAGTTACATAATCATTCATGCAGTGCAGTCTATAAAATACACAATACTTAATATTTTGTGTGATAATCAAAGAAACAATGGATGTGGTCGAGTTAAGGCAAAAATAGCTATTTCTCATTAATCGAAAACCGCAGGAAAAAGTGGTAGGTCTCGTTGAGCAGTCAGGCAACTAATGGAAGCAATGTGGATTATTTATGCTGGGTTTAGGCTCGTATTACGTGTCCTATTGCACACACTCCAGCAATGACATGCACGCCACCCCATTTCCCTCGTGCAAAAAAAAAAAAAAGGGCACTGATTCTTTTTCAAAATATTCTGTGTGGCCTGTCAATGCTACACCAATTTGTGAGACAAAAAAAGACACTCCCTGCATTGTGTCTTTCATCTATTACTGTAAAAGCTCAATTGTGTGTATATGTATATGTACAGGCTGGCAGTGATGGGGAGAGCATTGGAAATTGTCCATTCTCACAACGTCTTTTCATGGTCCTTTGGCTGAAGGGTGTGGTCTTCAATGTCACCACAGTTGACCTCAAAAGGTAGGAGTCATGATGGCACACTATCTATCTATTACATCGGTGAACATACCAGAGGTGGGCATCCTCAGTCCATACCTGTCAACTTATACGGTTTCCCCGTATTTTATACGTTTTTTGACAATTTCTAATCACATACGGCATATAACGACTTTTATACGGGAAACCACAAAAAAGTTAAACAAAAAAAAATCCCAATGACGTTTCAGTCCAGACCGATATCGACTCGCCATTCGGATCCAACCGGTATCGACTGACGCTTTTCGGATAAAAAATGTCTCGTCTCGTCTCGTCTCGTCTCGTCTCGCTGGTCCCTGACGACGATTGGCGCAGCGAACCAGCGAAAGTTAACACAGAATTTTGGCCTAAAATCTTTGAGCTGAAAACTGGATTTGGCCAAGAGCGTTTCCCCCTCATCCGACAGCTCTACCAAGTGCTCCTGTGCCTGCCTCATAGCAATGCTGACAGTGAGCGTGTGTTCAGCAACGTCAGAAAGATTCACACCGAATATAGAAAGACAATGGGCACTGACACTCTTACAGCTCTACTCCAGGTGAAGTTAAACTGTGATGACCTATGCTTCAAAGTTAAACCATCTCGGGAGCAGATTATGTCAGCAAAATCATGCACATCGGAATATAATAAAAAACATTAAACGTTAACACTGACTATGAAAATAAAGGTGAAATTGTTTATTTGAATACATGCTGGGCCTGGAAGTACAATGCAAGAATGTTATGCAAACTGCCTTTATTATTTCCATTACATTGTCTTTCTTGCTAAATACTTAATAGTGATAATAAAATATAATTAAAAAACGCCGCGATTGTGTTTATAAGGTTTTTTATCCATTTATAAGGGGAACTACACTGGTTTATAAGGGGAGTCACTGTCCGAGGTTGACAGGTATGTCAGTCTGTCACTAAATTTCCGTCAGTATTTCAATCCGTCCCTCGTCTGCGACAGGCAATCGGCATTGATAACATAATTTCCATGTCTCATGCAGAAACACTTGGAAACAAATGAGATACACGCACACACACGCGCACACGCACACGGGAAAATAGGACCCAGATTGTATTTTTTTTTTGCCCGTATGTGACCTGTATCTTTTTCTTTTTATGGCAGTCTGAACGGCTAAATTTAAAAATGTTCAAATTCGACTTCGGCCACTTTCATATAGGGTCCTAAATTGGAGACGTAGGCTAAGGGATTCTTTTGGGGGACGTAACCACAGCCAAACGGCGCATCCTTCATTGACGTCATCCGTTGCCCAAATTGCGCTCCGCGTGGGCGGAGAGAGAGTGCTGGCAGTAGTTTTGAGCAACGGCATTGACTTTATATTTGACTTTAATTTAAATATCCTCTTGAAACATGAAGAATAAAATGGACTTTTGTGGTGTTCGTAAGAATTCAGACATTATTTTTTTTTCTCACGGCAATGACGAGGCGTCTCCAAGAAATGAAATTGAAAAGCCTGGCCTTATTACAGTGTATTTATATCTCCTATCGAAATGCCCCGACACGCTGGACCACATTTACTTCCGCAAACACCACGTGGTGAGTGACGTAATCTCTTCTGCACACGCGGGTCACTGGGGACGCATATGCAAAGTCGATTTGTAAAGTAAACATAACCCTTTTTCACATGATGGCCCCACTTCTCAGCGGTGTTGATTAGTGCAGTATTTTTTATTTTTATTATTAATTTTATTTTAATAAAATGGAGTATAAAACGTGTATAGATATTTAGAGATTCGGGGAGTAATAAAGGGTTAATTCCATTTTACACGAAAATTCAGGTTACATCGCCAGCAGAGAAACTTAACTCTTTTGTATTATATTGAGTAATATGTGCAATAATACTTTTGTCATGATTGGAAGTCAAATGTAATTACAAAAATGAAAACTGCAGATGCATCGTGATTAAGAACACAGTGTGAAGGAAGTGTCTTCCTCCCCATTAGGAAACCAGCTGACCTTCACAACCTGGCCCCAGGGACACACCCACCCTTCCTCACATTCCAGGGGGAGGTGCTAACTGATGTCAATAAAATAGAGGAGTACTTGGAGGAAATGCTGGCTCCACCAAAGTAGGCCTTGCATAGACACACACACACACACACACACCTACAAACACACTCCCATGCACGCATACATGATATGAAGCAGGACTCCTTGGTCAAAAATGGTTCAAGCATTTCCGTCCTCTTCTCCAGGTATCCCAAACTCGCAGTGAAAAATCGTCTATCCAACACAGCAGGAAACGATGTGTTTGCAAAATTCTCAGCTTATATTAAAAACACAAGTCCGAATAAGAATAAGGGTAAGTTGAACCACTAAGGTTTGTAAGCATTGCCATCCCTGTGCTTCTGTTATCTTTTGACCTTGTTGCCCATGTTTTTTTTCAGCATTAGAGCAGAGTCTCAACAAGGCTCTGGCAAAACTGGATGAGTATCTGTTGAGCCCCCTACCCAACGAGGGTCACCTTGTTGATAGAGAATCTACACGCAAATACCTGGATGGTGATGAGCTGACTCTGGCTGACTGCAACCTCCTTCCCAAACTTCATGTTGTCAAGGTAATTTGTAGCAATTCACCGTCCTTGGTTGCTGCTTTGACTGTTGACCATGGTACTCCAACTAACTCACAGGTTGTGGCGAAGAAATACCGCAATTACGACATCCCCTCCCAGTATAGAGGCGTGTGGCGTTACCTTGGTAACGCATACAGCAGAGAGGAATTCACCAACACATGCGCAGCTGATGTGGAAATCGAGTTAGCGTATAAAGACGTTGCTAAGACACTCGGGAAATGAGCCACAAAATCTCTGTCATACTTTTCAAAATGATAAATTGATTAATTGAGCATCTAACACGATTCAGTGTTGTCATTAACTTTTAACTCTGTCTGTAATCAGACTAACTTGCTAGTGTGATGCCATGCTATTTCTTGGAATAAAATTTGATGAATTCTTGTTTTCCCAAGATTAACTAAAAAAGAACATGCCTCGTAGATTACTTTTGTGACCTAACCCATCATCTCTGGTCTTGTGAAGGTTGCTTTATAACTTTGTAAAATGGAACCATTAATACAAAATGATAACATGTTTGAGCCATCACTTTTGCGGTTAACATACTGTGCTGTAAAAACCACTCCTAAGTTTGTATTTAAACTAAAAAAAAATGGTACAACATTCGCACACGTCCAAATAAACAAGTACATTTAGTGTATGATCTCACAGCATCACATTTTATTGCTTTGTGTCTGGCTGGACATCAAATTTCCCTCTTTCTATTGTACAGCAAATTATTATGTATTGTTACAGTAATGTGAATTTAGCATGCCTGAACTTCTGTGTGACAACAGTACTACAAATGCCTGTGACTAAATGCTTATAAATCCTTTTTCATGAAAACCTCTGAATGCAGTGCGCTGTATGTCTCTTTTTTGAACAATGTAGCTCCAGTATTTTGTCAAAGAGGTTGTAGGTTGTGGTTGTACCCTGGAAACTGGGCCATCTTGGGTATGATGTGATCTAACATGTAAGTACCTACATGTTCTAGGAAAAATACACAATGAGAATGAGCTTTGTCAATGTTTTATTTGTAGAAATTCCTTCCCCCTTACAGTACATCACACTATTCATCCTCTTTTTGAGCCTCTTTGAAATTAGCCAGATGTGAGAGGACTGTCCTGTCTCATGCAAATGACCCAATGCTCACCCTGCAGCCGCTCCACTACGTGGTGTGCCAATTTGAGGATGGCTTTTGTGAACATGGTAACAAAGGGCGTGGCTAGGGGTGGCCACCTGCTGAGGCTGGACTGGTGGCCAACCACTGGCTGGACACACAAAGACAAAGAACCATCCGCAACCATTCTGGTGCAGCACTTAGAAGAAAAAACTCAAAGTAAATTGATTTTCATTATACCTCTCTATCTAAGTCCATCGCTCCTTTAAAGGGCGTCGACAACAGACTACCAGAGTGCTCTGTCTTGCGCTGCACTTTCAAGTTGATTCCATGTCTTTCCCATCCTCTTGAAGATGGCATCGGGGTCGCAGCAACACATGTTTCTTCATTATATCCGAAAAGTTTGTGGCTCCCATAGAATATTTCATAAAACGGTCCCTATGGCAATTTAGTAGCTGACACTAATACAATGCATCCCTCTTCACTTGCCGTACAGTTAAGCATCACAATCAGAATCAGAATCAGAATCAGAAATCCCTTTATTGTCATTGTACTCTAGTGTGCAACGAGATTAGAGAACTCCCCTCTCCAGTGCCTGAATAGAGTATATAAAGTACAGTGGAACCTCGGTTCTCGAACGACTCTGTGGTCGAACAAATCGGAGTTCGAACAAAAAAAAAGAGAAATTCTTGCTTCGCAGTTCGAACAAACCTCGGAGTTCGAACGCCGGTATGACGCGTGAGTGCGCACGCGAGGGTGGGGGCTGAGCGGCGTACGGGTGTAGATCGCTCTCTTTCTCTCTTTATGACCAACTATTGTCGCGTGCGGACGTGCTGCGTTTTGCTCTCGCGTTTTATAGAGGTGTACGAAGTGTTTTAGCCCCTAATCATGCCTCCAAAGAAAGTCAGTGCAAGCAGCAAAGGAATGGTTTCGGTGTTCGAACAATTCGCTTTTCGAACAGGGTTCAGGAACGGATTATGGTCGAGAACCTAGGTTCCACTGTATATAAAAACACATCACGTTGCTGTTCTGCAAGGTAAGGGTGGTCTCGTGTGTGTGTGAGAGTTCAGAATGGAGATGGCTCTCTGAAAGAAACTGTTTCTCAGTCTATTGGTCCTCGATTTGATGCATCTGTAGCGCCTGCCAGAGGGCATCAGGTCGAACAGGTGTGAGTTTGGGTGGGTATTGTCTTTGACGATATTGAGAGCCCTGCTGAGGCACCGGGCGGTGTAGGGGAGAGGGCAGCCAATAATCCTTTGCGCTGTTTTGACTGTCCTCTGGAGCCTCACTCTGTCCGCCTCAGTGCAGCCGCTGTACCAGGTGGAGACACAGTACGTCAACAGGCTCTCGATGGACGAGTGGTAGAAGGCCAGCAGCAGCTTCCTGTCCAGGTTGAATTTCCTGAGGACTCTCAGGAAGTGCAGATGCTGATGGACCTTCTTTACCACTGCTGTGGTGTTGTGTGTCCAAGAAAGGTCATCGGAGATCTGTACTCCCAGAAACTTGAACGTGTGGACCCTCTCCACACACACGCCTTCGATGCAGAGGGGGGGGCGGCACCGTCTTGTTCCTCCTGAAGCCTGCTGCCCGCTGTCAGCCGCCTTCTGCCTCTCGAGAGTTGACCCAACTTTGGCATGGCTAAATGTCCGAAATATAACCAGTCAGGGTTCGTGCGCGCATTCATGCTCTTGTTCGCCTCAACCTGACTAAGTGGAGACTCAATCGTCAAGGTATTTTGCATTTTGTCCAGGTAATCACTTGAGCTCACGTTTGATGTCAATAAATTCTAACTATTGTGCAAAACGCTTTTATACTTTCACAGGTTGACATGGACAATGGTAGCAATTGGTCGCTGTTTTAGACAACAGAAATGGGAAAAAGAAAGCAATATGACCTCGAGTTCCTCCCTGCTGTTGACTCTTGAGACCGGAAAAAAAAATAACAAGCCAAGCAACAAAAGGGGGCATGTCAATTTATGCAAAATTTCGTCACACAAAAAAAATATTAATAATACAATCAGAGCATTTTCGGAGCGGGGGTCATTTTAGTATTGTTGTAATTTTTACATGCAAACCTATTATATACGTGCCATTGTTAAACTAATCCAAATGTTCCTTTCAGGGGAAAAAAGGGGACGGAGGATATTGTCACCCTTCACGTTCCCATATTTTGCAAAGCAGCAAAGAATAGAACAATCCAGACAATATATTTTCCTAATTACAGTAAATATTTGGTCGAAAAAAAATAACTTGTTGGCAATAAATACAACATAATAATGCTGCGTTACAACACTGCGCAAATTAGTCAACTGTGGGCAACCCGCAGTAATTTATTTTAATAGTAGGCCAGAAACCCCCCAACATTCGCCCGTCACACATTTTGGATTCCAACCCACCAATTAAACTTAATTTCTTTATTTGTTTGCTGTCAAACGCAAGAGGGCCCACTTCCCCGCCTGATGCAGGTTGTAGTCTGTTCCCAAGCAGAAGGTGGCAGTAAAAACAATGCATTCATTGAACGGATTCTCAGAGAGCGTCTGGTGTTTTTCGTCGCCATTTTTATGTTTCACAGATTGCATATTTAATGCACAACAATACCAATTATCGTCATAATGCAAGAACCAATAAAATATTTTCAAATAAAAACCTTGCGTAAACATAAGAGAATTCAAAATTTAATTGGTGTCGAATGTCGTTTTACGCTTTAACGGGATGTCGACACTTGCAGACGGTTCCTACACTCGATTTTTTTTTTTGCTCGTGGGCAGAGCGAGCAAGGGAGGCTCGTGCGTTGTATCTGGAATTACAAGCCAGGCAGCCAATTCATGATCCCCTTCGTCCATATTTATGTATGCTTAATCAATTCCCGATCGAGCCGTCTTGCAATAGACTCCCAACAAAAAGTGACACATGGGGTAAGTTCGTGACACTCCTGCTCGTTCTGCGCTTGCTTACTTGTCATTGCGGGGGTTCTCGTTTCGTCATGGAGTGAGTGGTGGTCGACCGAGGCCACTTTCAGCCCCAGACGTTTCTGTTGTCGCCCTAGAAGGCTGCACCGGAGCTGACCTGGCACGCCTTTGCACAACTAAAGGGGCTGCAGACCACTGGCGAGCTAATGTTAACACGAGCTCGTATTCACTGTTTGTTTGGCGTCGCGCGTAAGGGCTCCCATTGTTTTTATACAGCAGGTGTACTAGCTAACGTAGCGTATTTTGAGATTCACCCGCAGTAGCATCTTCCGATGATCTTGTCGCAGGGAACGTCACCGTGCTCATGTCGTTGCCGTTCAAAATTTCTCGTATCATACCGCAACCAACCCTGTTATTCTACGGACACGTTAGTACATCGTTCTTATGACCTCTTGTGCTATTAGATCTCTCCAGCGCGACTTGCTACTTTCCTCTCGTGTTTATGTTGATATTTATGTCCTTTCCCCAACTAGAAACAACGTTCAGATTTTTATGTGCGGTTGCTGTCACCTGCCAGGTGAGCTGTTAGATATGTGGTAGGGCTGGGCGATATGACCTCAAATCCATATCGCGAGAAATTGAGCAATTTTACCTCGATAACGATAAATGCACGATAAACTCCCCCCGTGGACTAAAATCAAAATAAATGCAGGAAATTCATATTGACTGTTGTTTTTATTGACCAACTGGTACACATTACTTTCAATGAAAAATAAAAGTACAAAAATCATTTGTATAAACATTCCAAATGGCTTGCTTTGCATGACTTGAACAATGTCACAAAGAAAAAGGGTACCTCTTGCAAAATCTTTTTCTGCAAATAGATTGCGCCAAGATGCTGTCATGATGTAAATAATGCCAAATTAAAAAAATGCTAAATAAAATGAAAGAAAATGTCAATGCAAGCCAAATAAACAAGTGTGCATCATCTGGGAAAATGTGCCGTCTCGAGTACTCTGGTGCGCAGTCGCCACTTGTCATCTATGTAATGCACAGTCAGGCTCAATCAGGGATCCATGTTGCGACCCGACCACAAGTCGGATGTAGATGCAAAATGCTTGACATGTCTAAGCTCCCGGCCTAATGTAGTCCATATCGGGAAATACGGCTTTCATGAAGCGTTTAAATCCTGTGCGCGCCACTGGAACTAGAGGAGCTTTCTCTTTAGCCATGTGCTAGGCTATCGCGTCCACCTCTGAGATGTTCTCTCGTTTGGTGTCGCCTCCGTTAATGGGCTGTTGTCACTTGTCGAACCTTGCTTCTCACTTTGAACTTTCAGCACAGCATGGTTGTGTTGTGGGTGGTGAAAAAGCTTCTGGATTTGAATCGCCAGCTACGACCGCGTGTCTGTTTTCTTTCTCGATCAGACGGGTGGAGTCACGTGACTAGAGGCGCTGTAGTCGTCTTAAAGGGGCATGAACATTGCCGCAGACAGAAAAGGCTTTTCTTTTTTTTTTTAAACACCGAATTTACCGTCATACCGGCAAAATGATTTCGGTCATTGTAATAAATTTCGGTAACGGTAACTTTTCGGTTTATCGCCCAGCCCTAATATGTGGTCTTATTCCTTGAATTGTCGAACCTGCTTTTTGGGTTTGTGGTAGCCTTTACACTTCTTTTGTTTTGCCGTTTTACGTGCATGCTTCCCATGTGTTGGAGAACACGCAAGACCAGCAAATCACGAAAGTCATATCAGTCTACAAACCGGATAAGACAGATAATTGAACTCATACAACTTTTTTTTGGCATTGTAACAGGAACAATCCCAAAAGCACATTTTTATGTTTTTTAAGAGTTCAGACTTTAAATCACAGGTACTTATTTATATTTGTGTCATTAAACTGCCCCCGCCCCTCAAAATGTTAGTGTAAAGGAGGATCTAAAAATGGCTGGCACTGAAATAGTGATTTACATAGAATTTTTGCATCTCACCCCAACTCGTGGATGGGAGCCGTTTCTAGCATACAGTAGGCTACTATCCATACTAAATTAATGAAACATATTAGACACAAGCGAATGCTACAGTTTATCATGAGCATTTATAGGTTAAATGGTTTGTATTATTGTATCATTCAGCGTCACCAAGCAGAAACCTTAAGCTGCAGGCTGGAAACTGATGCAGAGAGTAATGAACATCCAGAGGTGAGCTGCCATCAACAGCACTCCTGGCTTTACAAAGTGCTCTTTCAGCTGCCGAAGCCCTTGGGATTATAAATCCTGGGGAAAAGGAGCTTTGCTTCAGAGGCATGCCTCACTGGCAAGAAATCATAGCCGGTGTGCATGCGTGTGAGTGTTAGGCTGGGCTAGGTTGGAGAGGCAGAAGAAGCCGTGTGGGTATGAAGATGATGAAACGAGGGGGGGCAGAGGGCTTGGCAGAGCTGATGGAATCCATGCAGGGATGTGGAACACTTGGCTTTTCTTTGATTCAAGGGCTTCTATTCTCTCACGTTTGCTCAGAAATGCACCAATTTTGTCGCTTTTAAAATGAGAGAGGAACTGCTGCACCTTCAAACTAAGTAACTGATCCCTTTACTCAACATTTTATCCCCAGTGTTATCACTGGCAGGGCATTCATACAGTAGTACAAAGGTTCACCCGAGGTATGAAATTAAGAGAGGATTGCATTATCTGTGACGTATTGTAGCTGTAAACCTTCACTCAACTGCTGGTGCTTGAATCTCTGTTTTATCACTCCGGTGTCCTGTATGCTTCTGGGTCCAAATTCAGCTCAGATGAAGTTTAAGATAAGGTAGTGGCCCACCACCTTCCTTTTACATTTTGATTTAAAGTCCCTTTCTGAAGCACCCGTGGTTGTCAAATTAACATGGGGGTATCCTTTCAAAACATGCAGTACATGTATATTTGTTTTGATATGATCGAGAATAGGGCTGGGCGATATGGCTGAAAAGTATACAGTAATCCCTCGCTATATCGCGCTTCACCTATCGCTGCTTCGAATTTTTTTTTTTTTTACAGTGGTATTGTGCTCTGTGTAGCGGCCCCTTGGATTTCGAATAAGGACGCAGAGAGTTTCAAACGGGTGTCGATAATCTTTTATCTCTGAACAAGCATGTTCAGCATTTTGCACCATGAAAACAACAGTAAAACACAAATTGTAATAGTAGTTTCACAAATAATTCACATATCAATCATGTATACACAACACTTTTCTCATAAGCTTCGTTAATCAGTGTGGGCAGTCGAAGTTCGATCTGACTCGTCCGTAGCGGCACATCATTTTATCCACAGCTTTAACGTTCATTCAAGTACTCACACGGACCCAAAGGAACTCTTTCGTCTTCTTGTATTAAAAGTTACACAACCCAGTACAGATCTCGCCACACGCGCATGCGCAGTCAATCACAGATCAGAATTATCAAATTAACTACACCATTATTTACAACACAGTAAATTCTAAATTCTAAATCCCTTAGTTTACCTATAAGCACTAAATCTTTGTAAATTCCTAACATAAATTCCTAAAATAAAATATAGCACAATAAGAACTGGCTCTTACAGCTCCTATCAACTCAATGCAAAGGAATGAAGAAATGCAAATGAATCAAATGACACCATTTCAATTTGTCACCCAACTAATAATTTACATTTGTAATATATTTAACATTTTATACACTACCATACCTCATTGCGCGCTCCAAGGGCGCTAGTTAACAGTTCCGACAGTCAGCTATCTTGCCTTAGCTTGGGATACACATTGAGATTCTGAGCTACGGACAATGTAAAATAACGAAAAATCACAATGTCAATTCTTTCCCAAAACAATCAAATGAATGCTCAATACCTAGTGTGTGTTAATATAGATGGAATTTTTACCGCTCCTCTGTCAACACATGTGCACACGTCTCAAAGTGAAGCAACCCGCAAGTTGAATAACAAAAAAAAAGATAAAAGAAGAAATAACAAGCTTAAAAGGAATGCAGCAATGCCACAAGGTGGCACTGCAGGACCACAACTTCCCATCTACACACACAAACAAACCGCAACAATGCATCAAATCAAATGCATTGTAAAATCATTAAAAAAATGAAGCTGACTACTTGGCGGATTTCACCTATCGCGGGTTACTTTTGGAACGTATCCCCCGCGATAAACGAGGGATTATTGTATAGTGCAGTGATTCTCAAATAGTGGGGCGCGCCCGCCTGGGGGGGCACGATGCGATGCTGAGAGGGGCGCGTGGGACCCTGGGGAACATGTTTTTTTGCATGGTTTTGGTACCGAAAAAGGCGGTCTCAGAGAACCCGAGTTTGAGCTCGTCAAAGCTGTTTGTGCCTTTGTTCACGCAGTACTGGTTTAAAAAAAAGTGTCACCCTGTCACGAAGTACTGATTAAAAAAAAAGCTCGTTGACCCGGAAGTGATTTCTTTCGCCGCTACTTTAATGCACTGCGCCAAGCTATCTTGCGTTGTAGCAGAACAGACTTTATTTGAACTATATGTCAGTCCGCGCACAGCAGAAGCAACAAGCTACGTGATGGCAAATAAACGACTCCGCAAACAAGTAGCGTGCTAAACGAGGAGGCGAGCAAGGTGACGCTAAGTGTGCTAATCGCTAAAATGAATTGCTTCGATGTATGTTCGACTTTTAACAGAAGTCTGACTCGAACCGCGTTTGGGCGGAGAGCCAGCAGCTATGAACAGAAATGTTGTATTGCAACCATTACTTGACTAAACATAAAATAAGACGACGGCTACGTTAGCAATTTAGCAGACGCTCTCAGGCTGGAACACAGAAATGGCTGACGTCATCACAACGAAGAGTTTCGACGTCAAACATATTGTTTACATAAAAAAAACGTACAGTAAACATTAAAACTGTTGCTTTATGTTATTTATAAAGAATTTTTGTTTAAAATACCCCTGGCTCTTTTCGTCTTTTCTATATTACGTACCTATTAATAACTGTTTGGTTTGTTCATGTTAATAAAGTTAAAAAAAAAAAAACATATAGTACTGACTACTGAGTTTCGAGATCCTCACAATAGTCGCTCTCAAAATGATATCTTTTTTCTATAAATTTAGCTTTGTTAAGGGATATTTTATTGACAATCTAACATTAATATACAAAGAACATGTACATTAGTACGAAATGCAAAAAAAAAATTGTGGTGGGGGGCGCGAATTGTTTTCTTTTTGGTATGGGGGGCGTGACAGGAACTAATTGAGAACCACTGGTATCGTGAAACATTTTTCAGCTATAAGTATTTCATATCAGTAAATAAGATAATTATTTTTTTTCCTTACCTTTAACAGTTTTGTGTACATTGTAGTGTAATGTGCAATGTCCACTGTTGCATTAATGCTTTTTTTGCATACGATGCTACTCTAAAACAATATTGTTAATTATCCTTAATTAATGTTCATACAATGTGTAGTGAACTAATCCTCTAGCGGTGCATGCATTAGCATCGACCAACCACCTTAGGACTACTTTTTATTTTTTTTGCGGACGTGTCCGTTCATATTTTACTGCCTTATTTTGACTTATGAGTGGGGCGCCGAGCGTCGGACATGGCTAACACTGGCGCTAGCACGTCGCGATAGGGATTTCCTTTACTTGTACACCACGTCTCCACTCTGTGTTTAGTCGATCGGATTAATGGGCATAATATTATCGTATTGTACCGAGTCGACTGGTCATTTATTCGAATGAAGTTACGCATAGGTTCCACCGGAACTAATTCCCGTGCATCTTCGCCTCCTGTCTCATTTCAAGAAACGCCGAGTCATGGCTGGATGTTACTAGATAAACGTCAAGAGTAATCGTTGACGGCGTCTTTGTGGAGGAGGTCAAGTCTGCGAGGTAAATTTGTGAAATACGTCAGCAAATTGACTTTTACGTACAAGTGTCATTTCTTATACGGGAAATTGACGCTGTTTGAATGACAAGGGCTTAATAAACTACAGTATGCGCCTTTGAGTCGTTTGAATGCGTCGCGCCTTTAAATATGCGCGTGAATGCGTTCATTTGTAATTAAATAACATGGTGTTTGTTTAAATGAATGGCATACGGCAATAATAATATATAATATATATGTACATATGTATAGTTCCCTATAAGACGCGCGCCTGCGCCCTTGATGTGTTATCTGAAAAAAAAATCTTTGTTTTGTCCCATTTCCTGCATTTTCTCCTGATCTCACAAACTCTAATATTAGTTCATTTATTTCTCGTCCTTTTTTCTATGATGATGTTACGAGGGTATCATTTGGTTGTCTTGTAAACAGCCAAATTCATACATTTAAAGAGTTGTGTTGTGAGACGTATATGAGACATTGTGCTTTTGCTAATTTTTTTGATTGTGCTTCTTGATAATTTTCATCTGAATTCCTGTACACCTATACATCAAGTGTCAAGTGATCGTTGTGGGGTATGTAACCAAGTCTATTAAGATACAGGGTCTCCATTGCAACTTAGCATCAGCTGCGTGTCTCCCTAAACCAAAAAGTAAATAAAACAGGCTAAAACTCAAGTCATATCAATTTGCTTATTTTTTTTTTTTCATTTAATTTTTGACTTTTGTTTTTTTGTTTTTGTTTCAATATATAGCTACAACAATGTTACAGCAATTATCTGCACCGATGCCTAACAATCACTGGCTCAATTACCTTGACGTATATATTTGATTGTGTTTCTGGCTGCAAACTGAAACTGGAGAGTTTCGACTGTTTGACAAGACATTTAGTTCATTATTAACAGTCGCCTGTTCTATGAACCCACCTCTCCCGAGGAAGGTGTTGTGAATTCACGTGAGACAGACATCAGCCACTGTGACGGGAAGCCTATTTTATATTGAGGTGAAGAATAGATATTGCTTCATAGCTGCTGCATAATTAATGCAAGAACCTGCACCGAGAGCACTTTTACCGGTAGGGTGGCCGAGAAAGGTCACAGCAGTTGCAAACTCCACAACACAAAGCAACAAACGGAAGTGACCGAGCTTTCAACTGGATGTTGCTCCGAGTTACCGTTGACTTGTGACGTTTGTAATCATGTTGTGTTGTGACTTTTGCAATCGTGCTGGCGTTCAGTGTTGTTGTGCTGTGGAGTTTGAAATTATTGTGACCTTTCTCGGCCACCGTACTTTTAGCTTCTACACGGTGCTGCTCGGCACCAAGCTCTTGATGCAGGCTGTTCTGGTTCATGTGACCGGAGACAGATCTTTTTAATTTTTCTTTTAGTAAAGAATTGAATTGGCCTGATAGGAGTCAGCAGCTTCAAAACTGTTTTCTCAGCCATTAAAATGGACTTGGGCCCTCACTTTCACTCAGCCATCAGGCCTGGTCCTGGGAATTGCGTGAGAGAGAACAATATGATCAGGACTCGACTGGAAAGATCTAAAAGCCTGATCATTTGAACAATGATGCACTTCTCTTTACATGCTCTCAATTCTTTTGACACTAACATGATCCAGTTTTGTTTTCATGTGCGTGTTAACATCCTCAGTTCCATAGTCGTTGCTGCAGGTCAAAATGGATGCCAATCAAAATGCTCATGGCTGAATTTCAGGTTGCCAAGAAGTAGGGAGGTAGTGCTTGGGAGGGAGACTATTATCGTCCATTAATTTGCCCTGTTGTAATTAACGGTGTTGTAATGTGTAGATTTGACTTTAATTTAATCCCACTCAAAACATGATTTATAAAGTGAACATTTGTGGTGACAGTAGTTATTCAGGCATGCGCTAGTGTTCCTTTGACTTACCACATCAACTTGATGTCACATGCATACCCATCATTGTTATTGAAGGATGACAAGATGACAGGAGATGTCCCGCTCATTCATTATTTAGATTTTTACAAAATCAGGGGATATAATTTTCATGTTTTGGGGATTTTTTTTCCTTCAAATGATAATTCTGAGTGTCAGTTATTGGTGGCGTTTTGCTATTTGTGATTGGCCTCTGTCTCTATCCCTGAGAATTGCTGTGACTGATTGACAATAGCGCTGTTTTATCAACGATCAACTAACCTGGCTTCCCTTTTTCTTTTTTGCTGTAGAATGAAGAAGTTTGGATCCTGAGATGCTGCGTTGTCATCAACATGGGCCAAAGAAAGAAATCACATTCGTGAGGACCCGCGCCCAACAAAAAGCACCATTGACTGACAGCCATGCCGTACTGCCCCCCTGAACCCCGTGTGGACCGTTGCAGCTTTCCTGTAGTTTAACAATAGACCCCTCACTTGCTGTCTAGTGAGCATGGCTACACCTTTCTTGTGGAAGTTGTCGTCCCAAAAGCTCGGCTTCTTCCTGGTCAGCTTTGGGTTTATCTGGGGCATGATGCTGTTGCACTTCACCATCCAGCAGCGAGCTAGCCATGAGAACAGCGCTATGCTCCGGCAACAGATCCTGGACCTCAGCAAGCGTTACATCAAGGCACTGGCTGAGGAGAACCAAAGTGTCATGGATGGGCCTTACGTGGGCACCATGACTGCTTATGGTGGGTACTGTCCATAAAAAGAAAATGTCACAGATGATAAGGGTTTATATCAGTTTTATATGACATTGTCCACCCAAATCTTTGGAATGCCAAATTGTACTTTTGGGGCTCTTTACTTCGGTTAAGATTCCAATATTCTTCCAGTGGGGCAACCTTTACAAAGCTTTTGCAAAGGTTTGCGCAGAACTTGATATGGCCGAATATTTGTATCATGGTAAAAAATAAATCACATCACAGTAAATGTATATGGCCCAATTTAAGCTAAAGTGGAAAAATAATGGACATATTCCTGAATGGCTTTTACAGCACAGCTGTTCTCTCTAATTTTACATTCGTCGGAGGATTCACACTCCATGAGCATTCCTTGGTAGAGGTGTCCCAATACAACTTTCTGATACGATACAGATATTGCAGACTAGAGTGGTATCCGATATCAATCTTATTGGTGGGAATGATACATGAAGTTATTTATTTTTTAGTATGAAATGGAAGAGATTCAAGTGATACTATTCAAACAGAGAACAATAATCGGCAAGAGAAGGTTTGAGAAAACATGACCAATTTATTCCAAATATTTGAGTTACATAAATACTTTAAGTAACACAATGTCTCGTGGTGGTACGATAAATTATTATAGCATCTACTATGGATGGATTATGAAGGCATTTGTCAGTGAACTCAATTTTATTTAACAACCAAAACGTAGTTTTTGCTTGCCCGTGGTTGATATCAAACAAGAGCAGCACAGCACACACGCTATCTCAAAGTCTCTCTCCATTCCCACACTCGCAACCAGACTCAAGCTCAGAGTGTCGCGTTTATGAGCTCAATCATTAAGGCATTCAAAGTAATACATGACATATTTGCCACAAGTCCTCAACGGCAACACAATAAAACACAACCCAGATCATTCCAACTTTGCGCGAAATCTGGTTGGGACTTCCAGTATAGTAAAACTGACGTTTTATGTGGAAACTGTAAGTGCAAGTCCACTTTTCACGCCAGTAGCTGCATTTTATAAGAACATTGTTTTTTTAATCCTGCTTCCTGCTAATGTAGCGGTGTAGAAGACGGATATAAAAAAGAGTCCAGCAACATGGTACAGTCACGTTCTAGTTTCTGAACTCTGTTGCTTCAGACGTGAGACAATGAGCAAAAGCTCTGAGGTGTATCAGTGCCTACGCAGTGATGAAGTTGGCCGTGTTTTGTTAAAAGCGCTGTTGTTCACAGTCGCTGTCAAGCCATAATTGTTGATGCAACTGCAGATTTATTTTGGGGAGAAAATTGTCAAATTATTGTTGTCGGAAGGAGATATGATTTATTGCTGCTTTTACTTTTCAAATCTGCTTAATTTCTTATGCGCTTATTATGGTCTCCTTCGTCTCCTTCTTCGTCATTTTTATTCTCCATGATCGTGCCCTATGCAAGTAAGTACGCACTGTTGGTGTTGTAGGAATTGTTGTATTGCCACCCCTCTTGTAATAGTATGCCCCAGTAGCAGGTGGGAGGCACGGGTTTACGTGATGTAAGAATAAGGAAATACAGGCACGCTTGAACACATACTGCTGTCTCACGTCTGTTCATACAAACACAGTTGGTAGTGGCGCTTCTGACACAATCGTAGGCAATTTTTTTGCCATATGTTTCGCAAGTAGCTTCATCACATGCACAAGGGCTGCATCATGGGCCAGACTAAAATCAACCCCCGGCCTTTGTTAATCAAACCCTTTTTTTAAATTTGTCACACACACCCCAACCCAAAAATGGGCATCTGGCCGGGCTGGATGATGGTATTCATATATTATTATTCCATATATTTGAATAATGTCAGCATGTATCATAAAATAAACTAAGAGAAAAGTATTTAAATGGGGAAGCTTGTGGGCTTTGTCTTAACAATTTTTTTTTCCCCCAAAAAAGTTCCCACGTCTTTAATTTCAGTCTGTTGCGTTTTTTGCGCGCAATTTCCCCTGCTGTAGAGAACACACGCTCACATGGCACTGGTCTCATTAGACCTCAATCAATTCCGTGAACCCTTCACTCTCCACAATGCTGAGGGCCTGGCGGTCCTTAAGTAAGAAGTTCAGCAGTGCCTGTTCAAGCAACTGCCTCCTAGAAGCTTGATTGTCGAACATGAAGTGGAGAATAAATCAATAATTACTGATTCCCAATTAATTATCAACAAAGCAACTATGAGAAAGTAAGAGAATGGCTGCTTACCTGATGTTATCCTGAGTGTATCTGGAACTTTTTTTCATTCTTGGCTTGATAATACCTCAGCATTGAGGAGGCGCTTCTGTTGGCAGATGATAATTCTGTGAAACAAATGCAAACATTCCAGATGCAAAAAAATGCGATGAGTAAACTAAGTTACCTTGAAATTAATTTGAATTAGAATGAAACAAAACAAGTCAAAAATCGTGATAGAAATAAATGCCTTATTAGGAGAGAGAACGTACCCCCTGGAGCTGCTCCATGTTACACTTGTATGTCCTCAAGGGAGCGTGAGATTTGGATTCTTTACTACGTGTACACTTCAATGATGACCGTACAGTGTAGTGTAAGGATTTGGCCTATGCCTTATAAAAAAAATAAAAAATAAATATATATATACCGTATTTTCCAAAGCGCCTTGTAAAGCGACGCGCCCATTATATGGACTGCACCACTCTCGACCATCAACCCTTTTACTCATTGGGCTGTACGGAGTGCATGTTAGCACACCCTGCTGGTCAAAGTCTATGCTTCAAATTGACCGTGACTTATACATTATGTGACTATGGTGTTTGGGTGATGGTGTAGGAGAAAGCTGGACAAAAGGGCAGCTGTCCACAATGTTGTAGTCTGTCTTATCATTTATGTTATTGCAAGCAAGAAACGTCCCAGGTTTAGACAACAGACTGCAAAAAGCCCAAAGCACAACAGCACATCTCTCTAAACAGCCATGTGATTGGCTGAGTCTGAGTGGCTCCCAAGAAGCCATTGCTATAATCTTTTTGTGTTATTTTTATTTCTTTTGGGTATATAAATGGCATGAGAGATACATGTTTTGTGTTAATCTTATTTCTTTGTTTCATTGTTTGCTGTATGCTGAGTTTTATTTTTCGGTTTTGATTTGAAACCGTGACTCTGAGGAGTGTGGTGAAGTCCCTCCCCTGACGTTGTCTCGTAGATTATTGCCATGACACCTTTTATTGGTTAGAGTCAGTGTTGACAGTGATTCCTTATAGTTTCAGGACATCTGTCATTGAAACAGAGTGCTACCTTTGGCAGCGATCCCTTAGGGGATTGAGTCCTGGTGAGCTGGCATCAGCTAGCGCGAGCAGCTAGCGCGAGCAGCTAGCGCGAGCAGTTGAGCTAGCGCGAGCAGTTCGCTGAGCTAGCGCGAGCAGCTGAGCTAGCGTGAGCAGCTCGCGAGCAGCTGAGCTAGCGCGAGCAGCTCGCGAGCAGCTGAGCTAGCGCGAGCAGTTCGCGAGCAGCTGAGCTAGCGCAAGCAGCTAAGAGCAGATGAGCTAGCGCGAGCAGCTGAGCTAGCGCGAGCAGCTGAGCTAGCGCGAGCAGCTGAGCTAGCGCCTTGTAGTGCGGCGCGCCTAGTATATTCATAAAATACGGAAGTAGCACCCTCAACTAGTGCTTTGATGCAGCGCGTCTTATGGCCGTAAAAATACGGTGTGTGTGTGTATATATATATATATATACATATATATATATATATATATATATACATATACATATACATACACAGTGAACCCCCGGTTATCGCGGTTAATGGGGACCGAGACCACCCGCGAAAACTGAAAATCCGCGAAGTAGCGTCGCACCTTCAAAAAAAAAAAAACCAAAAAAAAAAACACCGTGTGTGTATATATATATGTATATATATATATATATATATATAGGTGCAAAGTAGCGGCACACCTTCAAAAATGCTTAAAAAAAAAAAGAAATATATATATATATATATATATATATATATATATATATATATATATATATATATATATATATATATATATATATATTCTGGTAGAGAGAGACAGAGTGAAATTCATGTTATAACAAAAAAACAAATTATTATTAAAACTTATTATTTTTTTATTCCCCAGCCATTATCTTTGTATTTATTCAATTACTTCTTTTTGTATTTATTTAATTACTTCGACTTTTACCTGCTGGTACGCCGTCCGGTGTGCCCTGTGAATGTTATGATCCTCCAGCAGAACTGGAGGATTGAACAGGACTCTCCAAACGCAGACCCGGGAAAAAAGGTGGTGATACAAAGATATTTATTATAATCACAATATAGTCAGTGTAATCAGCGCGTCTCGCAGCAGCTGACGGCATGGCGCGAGACGATCGCTGGAGGAACGCCCACACAGCTGAAAAAACAAAAACACACGCGGCATGACAGGCACGGATCATGACAGTGAAATGAAAGGTGGCATTCTTCATTTATTCATTTATTCATTCATAACTGACAGCCTCGCGCTCCGCCGGTGCCCGGGCGGAAGTTGTTTCTCTTCGGCTTGACAGCCACACACGCCGGCCGGTCTCCTTCGGAGCTCACGCACGGTCCCGAACGAAGTAAAAATGTCGCCGCGCGAGTGCCCGGGCGGAAGTTGTTTCTCTTCGGCTTAACTGCCACGCACGCCGGCCGCAGCTCTGAGACGGTCCTAACCGCGCGAAACGTCGCCCCCGATCGTGTCCGTCGCCACCAATCGTGTCCGGGGGAACCTGCTCTTCTTCGTCCACTCTCTTCTTCGTCCACTATCCTCTTCGGCGCACGCCGGCCGTCTAACCGCTTCAGCGCCCCCTTGTGCCGCTCGGCGAAACTACAATGCCCCCGAATATTTTTTAGACCCGCGAAGCACTGAACCCGCGAAAGGTGAACCGCGAAGTAGCGGGGGTTCACTGTATATATATATATATTTCCTGCGCTTGACTTGACTTGCTTGATTAACTATGTGTTAAGTTCCATGTTTGGTCATTGTTATGTCTTTACTAGGAATGTAATGATTAATCGGAAATCAATTTAAACTGCTTAAAATATGCATCGATGTATAGAATAAAAAAATCGATATGGGAATTTTGATCACAAAAGGATTTGTAATAACAGTCGTATCTATTGTACATTTATTTCTTTTCATTTTTAGTTCTGGCACTAACAAAATGATAAAAATGTAGTTAAACGGTCACAATTATTCATTCATATTCAAGTTTTTTTTAATTACAAAAACAGATTTTTGTTTTAAAATTACATATTCGTTAAAAAAATCTAATCGGATCAAAATGGGGAACTGAAAATCTAATTGATTTAGAGTTTGAGTTTTGAGTTACATCCCTAATCTTAATTGAACATCTACAAAACAAATCAGCGCAACATAGGCAGTAGAAGATTTCGTTCTTTACACCAAGTGTACATGTTCAGTTGGAGTTTGTAAAAAAAATAAATAAAAAAAAACTTTGCTGGAGGAAACATACTGACAGCTGGTCACAAAGTAATCCACCTTCTATGGCAAGCATATCATCGCCCAGCTGTAGTTCACTGTCTACGTTTTTGTTGACTCTGACATGACTGCTTGCAGTGTTCCACTGGATGTGACGAGTCACCTGTCCTGCATTCCTTTTTTTCTGTGGTGCGCAGCAGCAGTTGCGCGTCTCTTGTGACTTGGATGCTTTTGTGCCTGTTGTAGCCTCAAGAATTTACATCATAATTGAAAGAGCTTTTTCAACAGGGCATTGCACGGTGTAAACCTGTATTACTGCTCCCGTGTTGTGATGAGGAACATTATCTTGTCTTTGTAATGATGTATGGCTGCAATAGGGAGGTCACTATCGGGCAAGATGGTGTTACAGATAAAACAATGAATTTCTAGGTACTATGTCCCTTCGTCAAGGGTCAAGGAGGCATTTTGCAACTGTTGAGAACAAAAGTTTCTGTTAGTCTGTTAGTATAATGTGTCATTTTACTTGGCAGGAGTGTGCACAAAGACAAATGGAAGAACGAATCACAAACAGGTGTATGTTACCCTGAGTAAACAAAGCCTTCGGGCATCCTATTATTGTCACACATAAAGCTTGTCTATTGTTGTATACCGCTTCGTTTGCATTACATGTACTGTCAAAGCACAGAGGAAACGCTGAAACTTGACTAGCATCAACAACAACTTCTGTATGTACTTTGGCACATTTATATATATTATATTTATATAATAGTAATAATACCTAATATATCTATATATTAGGTAATATGCATAAAAGGGACTTAATTGAGACAAGATCATCATTTTTGTTTTGTGGTTAACTGGCATTCAAATGTAAAATAGGTACATTGGCTCAACTAAGATTGGAAAACACTAATCTTATAACAACTCCTAAATACACGCTCATTTGATGCATATAGACTGACATGTTTGTATAAACATAGTGAACTCAAATGAGCCGTAATCTCTCCTTTGCAAAATCTATGAACAATCGATCTTGCATGCTCTCTTGCTGCCGATTGTGACCATTGAGATGTGTAACCGGCCGGCAATCCCTGCCAGGTGTGGCAAATATGCGCGGAACCCGTAGTGCATAAACAAGCAATGAAATAGTACACAAAGAGCAGCAAAGAGGTTAGCTGTTCGAAGATCCCATCGTTGCACCGGCTAGCATTAGTGCTTCTTGGCTGCCATTAGCACAACTATACACTGATGTGCCTCATTAATACGTGAGATACAAAGTCTGGAGTACCCTTGGACTGACAGGACACATACGAATCAAACTGAGAATGTCAAACCAAAGAGTTTTAAAAACTGTTTGTGTGCAGGCTGAGCAAACTTAGCTCATATTTTCGTCCTTTCCATCCCATTTGTACCCCGTTCAAATGCTTGGCAGATTGTTGTGTTGCCCATTTTTGCACATCCGAATAATTTACCCCATGTTGCGTTGGAAATACCACCACATAACTGATGGCGGGTATCTTCTCTTGTCAAGCTTCATCTTTGGAGGATAACGCCAGCTGCTCTCATTGTCTCTGAGCGGTCTGCTACCAAATGGTGGTTTGTCGCCATTAAAATTTTGCTCAAAGCAAACTGCGATGAAACTTATTGTGACTATTAAAACTTTTTGCAAATGTCTGGTCAACGCCTTTGTAACCTTTTGCAACATTGAACGAACCATGACCCAAAAAAGCAACATTCAGGCCGTGCGCACACACTCCCCAACCTTCGCAGTTCAGTGAGATATGGGCTTTAAGCTCCAAATCCGTCAGTGGGACACATTTTGTATTTCATGTTATTCTGCTCAATGTCAGTCACCCTGAAACCAAAATGTCTGTAGATGACTGAAGTTGCTGTTTCTGGTTTTGTGATGTTTGCCATGGCCCGCTCCACGTATTATTAATCAACACACATCACACGCTTTCACAGCACCGGAACTTCAATTAACACAGTGCCGTTCGGCAAATTAATCACTTCCACCTCAGTTTCAATGAGATGTATTATTATTATTATTTATTAATTGTATAATTGATTTAAGAAAACAATGCCTGTGTTTTGCCTGACTGCAACGATGCCCATTTCTTACAGACTTGAAGAAGACACTTGCAGTGCTGCTGGATAACATCATGCTGAGGCTGGCCAAACTCGAGTCCAAGGTTGAGAACATCTACAATGGCACAGGAAGTAATCTGACCAATGGCTCCAGCACCTCGACACCAAGCTCCAACAATCCTGAAAAAGTCAATGTGGCAGGTATGTCTCACACTAGATTGCGCGAAAGGTTTATAATTTTCTCTTTCCCTCTTTCCTAAGTGAAAGGCTACATGATGCTAAGCTCTTGCAACTTTCCACAATGCACACCTGCCATAGTACCAGCCCACATTTCAGAACATAATTGAAATAAGATATTGTATGCGCCCTGCAACCTTTTCATCGAGTACATTGTTTTTAATTCTGTTAGATTCTAAAGGATGAAGTCATCATTTGTGGTAAAAGGCCAGCTATTGTAACCGTTGAGGCTGAAGTTGGCGTACCTTATTCAAAGCTTGACGCTGTTTAATTTAATATTTCTTAATCCCATTTGTTTCTTCTTTAATGAAACATGTCTCCTTATTGTGGCCAACAGAGTGGTGTAAATGCAGAGTGGACTAGATTTTTGGTACAAGATGCATTTTTTTTCAAAGTGGACATTATGGAAATTTTTCATTTCTGCAAATCAGTCACTGCGGCAAACAGAAACCTCAGCAAGATTGCACTCGACACATCAACTTTGAGTGAGATCAGGTTTTGTTGTAGTTATTGTAAAGCTCCAACTAACTATTATTTCAATAATCGATTAATTGGTGAATTGGTCAAAAAACAAACAAACTCCATCCCTTATTTCAAAAAGGAATATTTAACTTTTTTTTTCAAACTGAAAGCACCCACAAATGCAGAAGCAGGTTGTTACATGAACATCCCGGAGGCCTTTAAGTAATCATAAATGTGTATGTATGTATGTATATATATATATATATATATATATATATATATATATATATATATATATATATATATATATATATATATGTATATGTATGTGTGTGTGTGTGTGTGTGTGTGTGTGTGGGGGTGTATGTGTGTGTATATGTGTGTAGGGGTGTGTATATGTATGTATATATGTATGTATATATATATGTGTATATATATGTGTATATGTATATATATATATATAGTTTAAATAGAACTCATTTTATAATGTCTAATACTATAGTCGGTGGACTTGAGTTAAAAATGTGAGCGTTCTATTGAAATTGTCTATTTAAATGTTACAACAGTTCTATGGCAATTTCTGAATGTATTGCAAGTAGGGCTGTGACGATAATTCAATATTGATATGTATCCCGATAGTTGGGTGAGTGATATCAATAGAAAATGGTATCGATACATTATCAATCCAATAAAAGAACAAAAAAAACAATGGTGCAGATTTGACCTATCACTGCCCAACTCGTCACAAACTCCCTCCCATTGAGGAAATACAACCTAAGGCTTACGCATGCGCCGCTGAGTTAGCGTGACTCAAACAAACAAAAGAAACGGGTGTCGAAAGGTGGACTTACCGGCCGACTTGAGGAAACGTCCCTCAGTTCCATCACATGGGAGCTCCGGAGGAGAGAGCCAGGCTTGCTTAATAGTTAAGCCGCTAACAAGCACCCTCCGTGGACACGCAAGGGAGGCCAGCATGCGTTGTACATTTAAAAAAAAAAAAACAAATCAGAATTCAACCCTTTTCCGTTTTTTATTTTCAATAGTAAAATAAATAAATACATAACAATAATAATTCGATATATATTGATATCGACCGATATGACATACATGCGTCACGGTATAGTTTTCAGTTTCTTTATATAAGCAAGCCATACTCCAATTCATACATTTGCACCTTTTTTTTTTTTTTTTACTTTAAAATGACTCGTTTTATCAATAATCCAGTCCAAAAGTAACTTGCATAATTATAGTGTTTCAAAGAAATAGATTTGTCTTAATAATAATATTGCCCTGGCGAGAGAGCGATTAATCACATTCTTCCTTTCAAGTTTGGTATTGATCGGCAGCTCAAGCTATCTTTGGACAATCATCTTGTGAAGGGAAGTAGGGGGTGGGGGAGGAGACACATGCAGCCGCTGGCAGACAGCGCATGCACGCGCACACACATAGATACATTAGAAACTTACTTCTATATTAGCTGCAGTTGAGAGACCACAATTTGCATTCAAGTCATAACTACATACAGAACTGTATATACGGTGCCCATATATTATGTTTTACAACATGATGTGACCATGTTTATATTTCACATTTGCCATTGGATCAAATAAAAAAAGCTTGTGGTGTAAAAATGTACGAGCATTCCGCGCTTTGCCGGTCCATGAGAACGAGTTACTGACGACCCTACTCCTGAACATTTATATCTCTATTTTCACTTAGATGCATCTGTTCATCATGTACTCAATTCTATTTATATGTTTTTCTAATCTCCTTTGATTGACATTTGACATCAAAGAGTTGATAATCCCCTCATAAAATCAAGACATGTGAATGTGTACATGATGTGGAATAAAATGTTTTTCTGTGACACAAATGGCGAACTGCTTCGGAGCCTCGTTAATTGTGTACGCAAGAAAAATTCCCAATAGGGATGGGCACTGGCCAGAGGGCCCAATTATTAAAAACTGGGGTATCGATAAGATCCACCCTCAACAATTCGTTTTAGCTTTTGGAGAAATTACTCAAATTAATTTTCAATGAATTTAGTGTATATGTTCATTATTTTTGCACCTTCTACCTCTCTGATCTCATTCCTAACTAGTAATAAAATTGTGTTTGTCTGAGACAATTTGAGGCGAGCCCTCTCGCCCCACTGCTGCGTCATGCACAAGAGACACTTGTGACTCCTCGCGCCAGCGTAGTGATGTGTGATAACTTTAGGGTACATGTAACACATACTCATGCAGCGCAAGTTGACTTCCTTCACATTGGGTTAGCTTGGTTGCTATGAACGTACCATCTGAACGTTTCACTCTCTTGGCATGACTTATCGATTTACACTCAATGCAACCATTACACTGATGTAAATGTTTGGTTATTCTTGGATTGAGTGGTCATGCCTGCAGAGGGACTGAAGGATTATGTCATAATGTAACTGCTCAAAGCAAGTTGCCACAAGTAAAATTAATCATTAAAATGCCACGGGGAAGCACAAAAAAGGCAAACATAAACGTGCATCTCACCTCCCAGCAGTGCTTCTCGTAGTCCAACTGCATGTTCCAGCGTTATTGTTGTATTTTACACGGAATAAATGTTTGTACTTATACAAATATTTGACAGTATAATAGTGATTTGTTCAAATAATTTATTTTCATTTTATATAAGTACATTTATTTTTTTTATTTATTTATTTATTTTTAAACTTAGCTAATTCTGATTTATTTTAGTGTTTTTCTAAACACTATTTTTTAAACCTTTGCAAACTCATCAGGCCTGGAGAAAAAAAAGTTATAGTGCCCCATAGAGTGGTTTAACGAAGCCCTATCCTGGAACGTTTGACCCCGGGCTATGAAAATTGGGAGGCAAGTGTGGCAAGAACCCCAAAGGCGTAGAAAAAGTCAGCAGAAGCCATATCCTAAAATGAACAGAGAGTGAACTATGATTTCTCTTTTTATAATTTTGTCCTATTTTTGCACATTTACAGGGGCAATACTCTTGCGGCCACGTCATAGAGGTTTCATGGGATTGACTTCAAACTTGGTCTGTACTGTCTCAAAACCTGGGACATGAAAAGGGGGACAACATTTTTCGCCACACTATATGATGGGGGTGAAGCATCAAATTCAGCTTTTCAGATTTCCTTCCCCACCAAAGAGCAAATGCATAATTAATAATTATTTAATTATTACTCCCCTGTCCAGTGTCAGAAAACTCCTAAATTTCAAATACCAAACTTAATTTATATTAAGATTTGCGTCTTGAGAATATCTGTATGACAATTTTGTCATACAGTTGGCTGAGTGGTTTGCGATGTCTTGGTAGGTTATTTTGGGTGCTTGAGGCGGCATCAATGCGGCAAAAGAAGCATTGGTAATGTTCCAAATGTTTGTGGCTAAAGTGTCATATTGAGCAAGTTAGTCAGTGAACAATAATACTGGCGGAATTAAAGTGAGCTGATGAAAATTAGAAGCTTTCCTTCAACTGCTCTCTGTTTAAATTTGCTCAAACCCATTTTTAGCACTTCATTCCAATCACCCAATGAGAGTTTATGTCAACTGATCAGAAATTGGATTGATGAGTAATATTGACACTCAAACCGTAATGGATTAATTCTTATTAATGTCATGCCTCACTGCCGAGCCACTGCAATATTTTGTCCCTTTTCAAATTAATCTGAGAAGCTCCTAATGGTCCAATTTTGGCCCGCAGGCTGTATTTTTCATAGCACTGTTCTAGCCCATTAAGTATGATATTTTTGCAGGTGCTGATTGTTTGTGGTCCATCAGCTGTTCCACTGCAGCCTTGGGAGCAGGAGAAGTGGAATATTTAGAATTTGATCTGCCAGGAAAATGCTCTCACAGGGCCTTCTTAGATTTTATATGATAGCTTCATTATGTTCTGAAAAGCCTGTTTACTTTCCCAGTGTCCAGATCAATAGTAATAACTACACGTACAAAAAAAAAAACCCGGACACTCAGTGCCAATAAATGGCTCAGCACCAACCCCACACCCATTCGCATGAATCCCATCAATCCACCGCGTACTTTAAAATTAATAGCAGCATTTCAAATGATTTTAGTTAGAGATATGTACACAGCTCCGTTAGTCTGAGCCAACTACTGAACCACAGTAGGTCTTTATGATTTCCTCACAAACTTAAATTGGTCATACAGAGGATATTACCTTGACCGTAAGTACTGTTATACTGTCTGACTTCATCATACATGGGCAATGTAAATGCTCGGGAGGCCCACAATTTTTCAGCAGTGCTACTGGGGGGGGCCACATCGGACTACACACTTCCTAACCAGATTTTTGACACGTTCTTAATGTATTTCATTATTGAAAATACTTTTTTAAATGCATGTTAAAAAGAGCCACTATCCTAACCAGGCAACTAAGCGTTTGACACAAACAAAAAAAATAACCAGTGCAGACGGCTCCCTTCCATAAATATTACCATTCAAGGAGGGTACAAAACTCCAGAACAATAAAGCAACATTATGTGCAAGAACTCCTTATTCGCAAGACTCAACTTTTAATATTATTATGGGACCATGTTCGTCCTGCATATCCCTCCTAAGCCACCCCAAATAATTGGCTTACTCATGTTGTGGCATAGAGCAGTGTAAGACCCAGTAAAAGTGAGAGTAAGACATGTCCATTTTACAATCTGGCACCCAGAGATTTGCATAATCAGAGATACAATACAATACAATTTTTTTTATACAGCACATTTCACAATTATAACACAGCTGCCAACCCGCTCTTTATATATATATATATATATATATATATATATATATATATATATATATATATATATATATATATATATAAACAATATTGAAGTTATTTTTTTCCCCCATTGGGGAAAATTTAATGAAGGCTCCACTCAGTGTGGTCGCGGGCCACCAGTTGTCCATCTCTAGCTTAAGTGTTCTTCAACTATTTACGTTCAATAAATTGCTTAAAGCGTTGAAACACCGCATCATGCATTCTAATTAACGTGAACGTTAAGCTTGTTGGCCCATTCTTTTGGCAGTTTCTTGTTACCGTTTTACATAAAAAGTGTAATTCTCTTTGTTTTATGTTTAGTTTCACAGTTAACTTCATCTCGGAATAGTGTGAAAGAGGTTGAAGCCTCTTATTTGAATAATTGTGTATGACTTGCCAAACTGCTGCTTATTGTAAAGTGTGTTAAGTTGAGTTCACTGCCTGCATTGAGTCACTCAAGGCACCACTGTATTTAGTGAAAAAGTGTAGTCAGGAAGTTGCAGGTGTGCCTTTGTTTAAGGGTAGCCTAATGACAGAATGGGGATTTAGTTAGGCTATAAATGGATTACAATGGAGCCCAAAACTGCCACATGTAAAAAATAAATGCGTCAACCATTTGTTAATTTTTTTTAAGTCGACTTCGTCAAGTTTTTTCCTCCCAGGCTTAGATGTGATGCCATCTTTATTAATATCCCAAAATATTTCTACCTCCTCTCGCCTCTTACCTGGCAATATTAGATGTTAAAATGAGCCCCTACATGCGGACCATGTTTACCTGCGTAAACATTGTACCATGTGTACAATTGTTTTTTTTTTTCTTTTTTTGTGGACTGGATGGGAGTGACAATTTAACACTTTTTACATGTTTCTGGGGATATAACGTCCCAACAAGGGAGCATATAGAACTTTAAACATTGCAACAGCACTCGTTCTCTTGTTTTTTCCATTACAGATTTTACCAAAGCCCCTGCCAACATGGCCGCCACCTTTATCCAGGCGTTGCCTTCACTGGGAACGTTGCCCGTGCCACAATGGTGGCTACGTAGTCACGTCTGTTAGCATGATCTAGTCCGTATTGTTTACTGTAACTGTGTCAACAGCTGTATAACCCAGAAAAATGTGTGCTTGTCACAAATCTGTTGATTGTGCCACAGCGCCAGGAAACGACAGTGGCCAATTCTGCAACTAACAGACTTTGACAATAGGGGTGGGACGATACGGGTAACTCACGATTCGATACTGTGACGATATGTGGCCCACGATAATGATAATATCACAATACACAATGTCTACGATATTCAATATATAATTCGAAATCACTTCAACAATATATCACGAGATATGTGACTAAAAAAGAAAAAAATGGCCATAAAAATTAAAACATAAAAAAAAAAAATTTTCAATGCCAATACGTGTACAAAGTAAAAAGAAAGGTGCATTTGCAAAGTACCTCACTCCCGCTGAGTCTTAACACTGTAGCTACGGCTGGACGAATTAAAGTGCACAAACATTAATAACATGTTTTATGTAAACCAAGACACTGCACTGCTTTCTGAACCTGAAATGTCAGTATCAACTGTCATTAAAGTGCTTTACGTTAACCCGCCCAGTCGAAACATCAAGGCATATTCTTCTTGAGGAACACGAACTGTACAACATGCTCCGACGTAAGAGCACACCAAAGGGAAACTTTGCTTTAAAAGCAGTAGTGATTGTCGGCTGTCTTGGTTCGCCTTTTTTTATCACCTGCGAGTAATAACCGTGATAGCGAACCAGGTGGAACGAGGCTTTGCAGATTCGTAGTGTTGTTATATTTTACCTTCGCAAAGCAGTCCTTGCAGATTGCATACTCTTAACCAGTGTTCAATGTCAAACGACACGTTTGCATAAACAATGTGAAAATAACGTGCACAATGCCATCATTTACACTGAAATGTTTATCTGTACGTCATCTCGTCTGTCGCATTTCTAATCCGAGGTTGTCTTCGCTTGGCTGGTCACAGAATGTTCACCACCACTGCATTTCTCTTGCACCATTTACAGGAAATACATGTTTCCTCAGTACAGGCCTTAAAGAGGAACCAAAACATTTCTCAGGAAGGTTAATGCATTGTAAAATATGTCCATCAATGCCCTCAATTTAAAACCTACCACAATGATTTCCTCATTCGCATGATACAAGCCCCACTTTGTTCGCATCTCTGCAGCTTCCTGTAAAAATGGAAAATGAGTGAAACGTGAGTCATAGCTTAGCAATGATTGGACCAAAGCAAGATGTTCGTGTCCCTGAGCTCCTCTTGTTTTCAGCTCCTGCATCCACCTTGTGGATCTATTTTCAAGGAAAAAAATGTGTGATAATGAAATTGCTCTTGCGGAAACGCTGATTAATTTTTGACACATCTTAACAATGGCAGCAAGAGAGAGAGAAAAGGAAACCCAACATTATTTTTGGTACAGAATCCTACTGAGTGTTTTTTTTTTCTTTTTTTTCCCTATTATTCGGGGAAGCCCCTCTGCTTTAATAAACACCAAAGTATTTGCCGTCTGGACTGATTGCCTCAAGTAGATTCTATTGCCTGTTCATGATTTCAGTTAGATAGGATCAGCAACAGAACTCCTCAGCCTTCCTTTCCTTCCGCTCCCACCCTTAAGTGCCTCACAATATTTGCCGTTCATGGCTGTTGATGTCATGTCTTCAGTCAAGCAGCCAGATTTGTTTTTAACTGCTGAGCTTCTCCCAAGGAACAAAACCGAAGGTTACACTGGTTGTTGCAATGCGCATTTAAAATTAGCACTGGGTGTGAGAATATTAGAGAAACTTTTCAAGTGTGCGCCTTCCACCCCAGATTTTATGATGTTGGTTGGGTCCAATTGTATTAAACCAACTGATGAAAAGACTGCTGCCAAACCTGTAATATTGACACGTTGGGTTATTCGAGGCGAAGGTTCTCACTTCCGTACAGCAGCTGCTTAGTGTGCGAGGAACACAAGAAAATAAATAGCAAACCAGATTTAACGTAAACCAGATGTCCAATTTGGGGTTTGACAAATATCAGATTACCTCATAAACGTAAATGAATGATCTCATCTGTTTTCAGTTTTTTTTTTCTTTTCCTGGACTGCTAAATCACTGTTTTACTCACACATCCTCTCTCTTTTCTCTTCCTCAGTTTGTCTTAGTTTTTATTCTTTTTATCATTTGTATAATTCTCTACTTTAGCTCCAACCTGGAATTGTGGTTTGTTTTACTTATCTTTGCATAGACACCCTTTTCAATGCTAGCAAGCTCATTATTTTTCTCTTTTTCTGAACAAGCTTTTCGGTGGGTATTATAAGCTATCAGCCATACACCCGAGAGAGGTGAAGGAGGAGTATTTAAATCTGCACCACCTCCTCCATATTTAAATCTGAAGGGAGCTATATTTAGCTTCTTCACAGCAATGGTCCCTTCTGCTTGATTAAAGCGAGGAGAAAATTTCAAATTTCCTGGTTGACTGGGCGAATGATGGAGCATATAGCATCATCTTGTTCTTTGCGTGTTGCTCTTGTCTGCTTCTACTTTAAAAAATCATGACTCCAAAGTCAGTTATTTATGGACAACATTGAATAACCCAACAGAAAAAATGATTTGCACACAATACATATTTTGCAAAATACAAAAAATCGTACACATGTGCCACGTACTTGGCACATTTTTTTTCTGATCCAAATGGGGGCAAGGTGCAGTAGTATCACCAAATGACAGCTGTGCAGCAATTTTGAGAGTCATAAGAGTAGAGATAAAGTGACCCGTGGTGCGATACTACGCTGTTTTTTAAGTTCCCAGTAGGAGTACATGTAATGCAACTTTGACGGTGGAATTATGCAGGTAGTCCTCAAGTGCTGTGGAATATGATAATCGACAGTTGTTCAAATTTGTAGTGAGCTGAGGCAACAATTACCCGCGTGATAATAATGCCCCACAGGGGTGTGCAAAGTTACCAAATATTTGTGTGTAACGATTTCCTCAAGCCCCGATTCAATTCAATTTTCAGTTCCCAATATCAATTTGATTTAAATCGCTGCCATGCTTGCCACAAACGCAATACGCATTGATGTTTAGCGCTAGTGAGGACTGGAACACATGGCGAGGCTGCATTCAGCCATTCTGGTCCTCGTCTATGGAATAGCCTGCCGGAGGACATCAGGTCCGCAGAGACTGTTGATATTTTTAAAAGGAGGCTCAAGACTCACCTTTTTAGTTTGGCTTTTAAATAATTTATCTTAGTCTTTTAATTTAGGACTGTCATTTTATCTATTATCATTGTCTTTAATTTTATTTATTTTTTTTTAGCTTCTTTGTCTTTTAGTATCATAATTTTTCTGATATATTTTAGCTCCGTCGTTTTATATTATTGTCTTTTAATTTTTAGCTTCTTCTATGTCTTTTAGTATAATAATTTTTCTTATATATTTTAGCTTCGTCTTTTTATGTTATTGTCTTTTAATTTTTAGCTTCTTTTTCTTTTAGCATTATCATTTTCTTTTATGTATTTTAGCTCCAGTGTTTCCTCAAGGGGGGCCTCCGCGCTGGGAGGTGTGGCTGGCCTTCTCACAGGGGGTTTCATCCCGGAGGCTCCTTAGGCCCGGCGGACCGGGGCCCTCTGCACTATGTGTAGGGTCTACCCCGGTCAGTCTGGGCCAGGGGTCTGTGTGTTGCCGGAGCTCCCTGTGGCCGTGGGTCGTCATCCCTCTCAGCGCGGATGACCTACCCTGGGTACATTTTCTCATATGGCTTCTCTGTGCCTTGCCATGTCTTTCTGCCTTTCTACTAAGATGGTTTATGAAGTTGTGTGAATGCGAGTGTTCTGTGTGTATGCGAGTTCAGGCGTGTATGTGGATGTGTCTTGTGTTTATGTTGAGTGGGTGGAATGGGTTTTAGTTTTTTGTTGTATTTTGGATGTTCCTATTGTACAACACTTTGAGCTGCATTTTATGTATGAAAAGTGCTCTATAAATAAAATTTGATTGATTGATTGATAGTGTGTAAATGTTTAATGTATTTTAAATGCAACCAAAAAACTATGCACTATGTTGAGTTGCACTATTACTATGAAACACTAAAAGAAATACTAGTAAACATTTCTCACATTGCTTGGGCAACAATCCATTATTTTAATGAACAAAGGACTGAACTCATGAATAAAATTGGCGAAATGCACTGTGCGAAAGAAAACCAAAATAAACACTTTAATTATAATTTTGTCTTTATTTAACCTTAAACATTTTGTTTTGCTACTCTGGTATGAATAATATAATTTACTCATTCAAAATGTGCTATGTGGCTGATAAAAAAATATAACAGTTTTTTTTGGAACGCTCACTCTCACATTCATTCTCACTCTCTTGCTCGCTCACTCCCTGCTCACATTCGCACACCCGCCCCGCGAGTCACATGATGCATTCATAAAACGAGGAAATAACCCAGCTCAGCAAAACTTAACTGTGACCACAACAACACACGTCACCCATTATGTTACTATATATTTTATCACTGTAAATTAGTATATTCTAACAACCTAGGTAGATAATGTTTTATTGTTGAGTGTTGCTGTTAATCGCTTGTGGCAATTAGTGTTATTTTAGTTTGAGTGGTGATATTTCCGTGTTTTATATTTTTATATATATATATAAATGACAATGACAACATGACATAGTATTGCTTGTTTGATGCTAAAAATACATTCCGTAGTGAAGATGTACAGTTTATATATGTACAGTTTATATATATATATATATATATACTCTCAAAAAGCTACTTTTTGGTATTCAATGTAAGACGTTGCGTTGCTTTCAGCATGTATATTTTTTTGTTGTTCATTTTAGTAATTACGGTGTACTACTGCTAATTTATCATTTTGGTAAGGATAGTCTTGAAGTTAAATTCTTGTACTGTTACTGAGACTTGAGCAGTAAGCTCATTGACATTCCTTGATGAGCAATGGCGACCACAGCCTCCTTTCATTTTTCTGTAAAGGTCAGTGATGGTGTCAACACCTCTAAAGGTCATCAAAAAAGATCTTGAATTGAAAACTGCTTTTAAGGCATGTCCATCGGCCATTTTAGCTTCGTCAGAAACTGAGAGTGTACCACGACTGGATTTTTGTTACTTTTCCAAGGCTGAAATATGATGCTCATTGAATAAATAAATAAAAAGATTTGTACCCAATCCTCTTGACCTTATTGATTTTCTCTCCCTTGCCATCTCTTACTCTCATCAGATCTTCTTAATGGAGCACAGGAGAAGTGTGAGCTGCCACCATTGGATGGATTTCCTCACTGTGAGGGCAAGCTGAAGGTAAATTAAGTTCACACATGTAACTCTGTCACTTTGACAGTCATTGCTGGACGAATTATAAAAACTGAAATATATTTTGAAATGATTACTTGATATTCCAAATCATGCTTCACTGGTCGTTATTTTATTTTTTTTTAAGTTGAACTTAATATAGTCGTTGGTGTCCCTCAAAGGGGAAATTCAAATCACACTCAGATGAACACCATACTTTGTAATGCACACCACATTTAGAACCAAGTCATTCAAGTGGACAAAATGTGCTGCACCAATTGATCTGGGATGGTGAGCAACAGCAGAGGTGGCAAATTTTGGTCCAGAAAGTAATAACCCTGCCACAGTTTGGCTTTAGTCATTGGTACTTCACCCATCAACTGGCAGGTAAACAAACTCCAACTCTTCTAGATGGTAGACAGCAAGCTGACCAACCAAATTTTGTAAGGCTTGAAGCCCTTTGACTTGAGTCCTTTCCCACAGCTGTCGCCCTGTTTTTCAGTCCCTTTTGTTTTTTTTTTTACTTAAAGGGGAACTCAACCCAAAATTTCAGACTTTACCGTTAAATTGTAAATACTGCATGTATCTTGTATGTACCTCTGTATCTTCTTTTTCTAATGCTGCAAAGTTAAATCTACGAAGTATTTATTATATAAAAAAATACTTTAGAAACACAGTTGAGTTAATAAATATACAATAATGACAAGCTACACATCATTCAGGACAGTTAGCGTTGATGCTGACAGCCTGGCATAGTTGGAACCGATCCATTTTTAACAAACCAAAATTACTTGTATTTTTCTTTTGTTTTTTCTTGACAATCTTTATTGAACGCTTACTCTCAGGCTACGGCAGTCGTTATTTCACCAGCTTGGGTCTCTGATTTATGACATTTTCTCCAAAATGGCGCTGCTCATAAATTGATGAATTATTTAATTTTATTCTTATTCCACTAATCCACTCATTTGCCAATGCATCGTGTTTTGACAAGTGTGGGGCACAAAGAACACATTATTGTAGACATTTTTGCGATTTTGCCTATTAGTTTGTAACAAAAGAATCATGCAAGTCAAATGTTCTTCTTCTTCCTTTCAATTCCTTACTCTAGTGGATGAAGGAGATGTGGCGCTCAGACTCTTGCTATATCAATTATGGTGTGGATGGATCTACTTGTTCCTTCTTCATTTACCTCAGTGAGGTGAGTACACAAGCTGCATGATTGAGAGAAATGTAACAGGTGCAATTTTTTTGGACTTAATTCATGTCCACAAAAGATGATTTAAAAAAATAAATAAATCTGTGTGTGTTGGCATTTCATTCAACCCTCCAAACATCCTTCCATCCATTATCTGAGTCACTTCAAATACGCAATATGCATCATGTATAATTCACGGTAGGACTGTCACATGACCCTAGTTATTGGGGCGATTGAGCAAGGACAGGATGTTGTGATGGATAACGACGAATGGCCTGCGTTGGTGTCAGTGTTGGAGATTGAAGGATTACGGTCATCACCTGCAAGTCAATCTGCTTCATTGTTTTTTGTTAGGTGGAGAACTGGTGTCCCCATCTGCCTTGGAGGACGAAGCGCTTGAATGAAGACATGGACAGGAGAGGGCAGGTATGGCACATAAAATGTTGCTTTTATGAGAGCGCTGTTAATTTGGTCACCCGTCGTTTCACACTAATAACGCATATGCAAAAGTAGTTCATGGGAAGACTTGATCTATAAATGGAGGAAGTGTAGTGCTTTTGCCCCACTTACTTGGAGTGGCCATCCTGTTAAAATGAATGCAAGAGCGCAAAATGCTCAATAAGGTAATGGAAAATCATTGAGTCGACTAAACGCTGACAGAAATTGCTGACACACACTCACATCCCTTTTGTGAAATCTATTATAAGTACTAATAATAAAAAAAAAAAAGGTTTAACAGGACTACCATATTTTCATTAGAGGACGAAGCGCAGGAAGCCAATCTGTCCAAAATCATTGCAACAAGTTTCAAGTTTGCAATGGAATTGTGTCTAAGTGATGCCCTTTCTTTCCCAGCAGCAGTTAGAAACAGTAATCCATGCTTTCGTTGCATCTAGGCTAGATTACTGCAAAGCACTTTACTTTGGAGTCAGCCAGTCCTCCCTCAAGCGCCTCCAACTGATCCAAAATGCTGCTTTTCACTGGATCTCGTAAGACGGATCTCTTAACCCCAATCTTGGCCTCTCTTCATTGGCTCCCAGTGTACTTTAGAGTTCGCTTAAAGATACTTCTGTTCTTCAAATCTTTTAATGGCCTCGCCCCAGCGTACCTCTCTGAGCTCCTCCACCCCTAAGCACCTGCCCGCTGCCTCAGGTCTGCGGACCAAATGCTTCAGGAGGTGCCGAGGACTAAGCGCAGTTTTTGTTTCATTAATTTCAAACATTTTATTCAACAGTACAACAAATGTGGAACAATACAAAATCATATGGGTGAACTACGGAAAATGGACCCCTCAGAAATAATGAATGTACCTTAAAATGTAATTCAGCGTTAATATCATTACTACTTGCAATTATGCATGATCAAAACTGACACGATTGATTGCTGCTTTTGTCCAGTGGCAGCTTGCTAGTTATTAGCGGATAAACTGCTATTGTTTATGTGGGCAGGCTATGCAGTCTGCTTGTATTATCATGATTTCCACTTCATCACTTGGGTGCTACTTGTCAAATGGTTCAACAGGTTTCTTGTCTTGCTTTGTTTTGAATGACATAGCTTTCACAACGGCTTCATTTTCCCTCTCGTCACTCTGGAGATGCTTCTCCTGTCAAAATAGCTCCATCTTTGGAAGATTATGAGAAGTCATGGCTGCCCAGGAGCTGCGCCTTTTGCTGCATGTTCATTGTCACTTTCTGTTACTGCTTCTTCTTTCATATATTGGTGGAGTCTGTTGACTTCAACGGGCCTTAAAGTCAGTCCTTCAAGGCTTCGAGGAGTGAGGTACACTCAAGCAGCGCCAGCTGGCATCGTTGTGTTGCGTTGTGTTACACTCAATGTAACTGTTACACTCATGTAAAAGTTTAGTTCTTCATGGTTTGAGTGGTTATTCCTGGAAACTGGAGAGGAATGTCGCAATGTTGCTGCTGAATACACGTCACAAGTGCAATCAATCATTAAAATGTCAGGGGCAAACACAAGCGAGCTTAACAAAAAGAAAATGTCACCAAAATTTTATTTGTTGTTTTTTTTTTTTTTTTACACTTAATAATTGTTGATATAATGTTTAGCAGCATAATAGCAATTTGTTTACATCATTTATTTTCTGAAAATTATTGGATTATTATTTATATATTTTTTTACATTTATGTTACCTTAACAGCCAAGTAAAAAAATGGATCTTTGACTTCTTTAGCCGTCAATGGTAGTAAATGAGTTAATGTCATTGTAGTTGCCAGACAAGCCCATTTATTAAGTCGCGTGACTTGTGTCATTTTTCTTTGGTGTTTTTCAAAGGAAAAAAGAAGTACTGATAAAAATTCCGCTAAGGCAGTATCGTGAAGCGCAGTCATATCAATAACATCTTATTGATACCATCCCGAGATGGGAGTAAAAATCCACTCGTGTGTCACCCTCTGATCTGGACTGGTCATGTTGCCTTCATCTGGACGCTCACAATTTTTTTTCACGAACCAATCCACAGATCATGTGTGGTCCCAACCATGGTGCATCAAAGATGATTCGTTGTATCACTCGTACCGTTGCAACCTTGATCTAGCCACCTTAACAGCTGACAATGGCTCAATATATGTTTATGATTCTATTCCTGTCTTTCATTCAGTCTCTCAACTCATTTTATTTTTGTTTTATATTCCTCAGGAATTAGAGAAAGTCGCAATGTATTCCAGGGCAGTTATAAAATGCATTTATGCTTTTTTAATTTTGTTACCTTTCTTTACATTGTGTAAAGTCAAGCTATTTCAGTGAACTCTGCACCTCACCTATAAAATACTTGGATACATGTTCACCTTTTTTGGTGGGGATCAATATTGTTTCATATGTGTTTAGGCGGAGATCCGGACCAGTTTTGAGGAGCTATACCGTGTGATGTCACAACGGGAAGAGTTCCGCTGGATGATGCTGAGGATCAAACGCATGGCTGAGCCATGGGTCCGTGCTATTCGATCGTTGGCTGCCAAGCAGAACCTGACCAAACGGAGGCGAAAGAAGGTAGCTGCTGAGCAATCTGATAAGGGGTGTGGGGTGGGAGGCTTTTAGTTATTAAATAAATTATTAACATAAATATTGCTCTGGTTATATGCTAAAAGAATTCACATTGGTTCCAAGGACTATGTGGGACTGAAAACTTGAATTGTGATTATCATATCGGAAATTGAGATTTTTATTCAATTCTCTGCTCTTGACACTCAAATGTTTTGCAATTCTTATAACAGAGCACTAATGCAGCGTCAAAGAATTGCACGTTTTCCTCCCTTCCTGGGTTTGTGCTTTTCGGTCCAATAGGAGCACCAATCACACACGCGTAGATGTGTTTATAAGATTACTTGCAAAAAGTAGAGTGTTACTATGACCACCACCAAAGGAACAAAAAAAAACAAACAATACGTCAGCTCTTAGTTCAGACCAAACAATTGATTGAAAGACTTTACTGGTGTGAATACAACCTTAAACTGGTACAATGAAGCAAGAACTACGGCTTACTGTCACACATAAACTAATACGTAATTATGTAATATTGTACATTAAAATCTATTTTTGTATTTAACTAAATACCTATTAGACTAATTTACATGTTCAGTGTACTTAGATGTACAATCATATACAAATTGTTCTTCAAACATCTTTGAAGTGTTATCCGTTTGATATCATTTAGGCTCTAATTTCTCTGCCGCATGCTCACAACTTGACATTTATGTTTCATGACCCAGTCCCAACCCTGACATTGTACCTTTTTGTCATGGATGACTTATTACATTTTCTCATATCTCTTTCAGGTGCTGGTGCACTTGGGTCTGCTGACGAAGGAGTCAGGCTTCAAAATAGCAGAAAATGCCTTCAGTGGCGGCCCGCTGGGTGAGTTGGTCCAGTGGAGTGATCTCATAACCACGCTTTACCTGCTTGGTCACGATGTCCGCATCTCTGCCTCCCTGGCTGAGCTCAAAGAGTAAGTATAGAAAAATACACTCATGGACAAAATTGTTTGTGTCCTTCTGTTAAAGAACGTGCCCCACGGTTACTGCAAGATGACCGTAAACATTTCTCTCCAGGATCATGCGGCGAGTGATGGGGAATAAGTCCAGTTGCCCCACTCAAGGCGACAAGGTTGTTGAGCTCATATACATTGATATTGTGGGCCTCACCCAGTTCAAGAAAACACTTGGACCTTCATGGGTCCACTATCAGTAAGTACTTTTTTATTTTACAATGAAAGAACCTATCTGAGCAAGGGTTCATTATTATGACAGTTTCTTCCTCGATAACCCTGTCAAACCAGTTTTTAAAACAGTACCGGTAGTTAAACTGTGCCTGAACCAGAAGGAAAAAAAGAAAACAGACACTGATATTTGCAGTTTTTTTTTTATTGCCAAGAGGGAAATCACCACTCAGGGTCCAAAAAAGAAAAAAAACTACACTTGAAATTCACATTAAATATTATCTACACTTGTTTGAAAGTGTAAACAGCTCGGGAAGGGTAACCCAGTTTGTAACATAAAAATCCATATGTGAAAAATATATGACACATCTCAATTCAGAATCAGATGAATCATCATCATCATGTAGTGTATCATAACCGAGTTCTGTCCTCAATGTTCATTTTGTTGTAGTTGCTCAAACTACTCTTTCCTTTGTTATTTTTTACCATACGTAGCCAATAAAGATGATTCTCATTCTGATTCTTATTTAGCACACAGTCAGCTATTTTTGGTGAGAAGCATTATCTTGCTTTTCCTGGCAAAATGCAACATTTCCCCTGACTTCCATTTGGCCCCAACAACAGGCAAACGTTAACAAGTATATTGGCCCGCTCCACTACTTGTATGAATGGCAATTCTTCAAACTGACTGTTTTCTTTTCACTCACCGCATACCTGCTCGTGTCGCTGCACATTTTCAGACAAGAATGCTGCCCATCTCAGCTATAAACGCCAGTTCCCTGAACTTTGGCTCGCTATTGTTTTGACAACCAACACGCCCGCTCACACTGCATGTCAAGGTGTGACTATTTTCTTACATAATGTGTAAGTCACAGAATTTGTCTTGTTGGCAAAATAAAACACACGCGCACACAATTTTGACCGCTTTGGTTTCACTATTTATCAGTCTAAGTCATACCTAGTTCCACATTGGAAATTGAGTGGCACCGAAATGAGTACAAATTCATATTGTTAGTTGAATAGCTGTACCAAGTGGCTCCTGCAGCATGCTTCTTTTTTAGAATGTTCTTATCGTAACATATGCTCTTTTTGTCCTGGCTTTATTTAAACAGACACAAACTAGGTAGCCCACGGGCCTGTTGTAAATATGGCTCACTAGTGATGGGACTTTGTGATTTCGTGAGATTGTTGTAGAAGTGATGATTTGAAAATGTCAACATTGGCAGGGATTTATAGAAATAAAGTGTTTCCTATTGCTTTGTTTCTGAATTATCATAACATTAATATCCAGTCATTTCAGCAAATTTATTATTTCACAAGAATGTATCAAATTTTTTTTTCAAAAAGGTTGGTGATCCCTGTTGTTAGGAGGTTTTTGACTGTTTATTTATATATCCCTTAATCACAAGAAAGTCTCAAAGGGCTTCACATTCCCACAGTTGACAGATATTAACGACAACAATTCGAGTAATTTTTTTAAAGTCCTCGTTGCCTGTTTGCAAAGAATTGTCTGGAAGCATTCGCAACTTGGCATGGATCTCGGGGCGGCATGGCTCAGTAGCAGAGTTGCCCGTCGTTGTCCGTTTGCTCCCTGGCCATTGTGACCATGTCAAAGTGTCCTTAAGCAAGATGCGATACCCGCAGTTGTTCGTCATCAGTAGGTAAATGAGGAAAACGTGTTAAAGCACTTTGACTACCTAAGGTTGAAAAGCTAAATACCAGTGAAAGCCCATTAACCATCTGTACACTTATTGATAAGTGTAATTTAGCAACTTGATGTGCCGCTCCGAGTGTGACTATACAATCGTTAACTTTTTACAGGGGCTCTCTTCTTTCCTCAAAATCTTAGTCAGAAAATGTTACCACGAAACTCGCAATATTTTGGATGATAGTCACGTCGAAAGCATTGCCTGATAAATATACATATGCATAATAACGTTTGCGACGTGTCTATCTTCCAAAATATTGCAAGTTTCATTCTAACATTTTCAAACTATGATTATCATATTTTCATACAACAAAATGCTGCCACTCAACAAGGCAAATATAAGACAGGCAACCTTACCACGTGACTGTCATCTAAAATATTGTGAGTTTTGCTCTAATATTTATACTTGAGCACATAAATTTTGGTGATAATCAGTTATGTTTTATGGATGTAGATTTGTGATAGAAGTGCATTGTGGAGGCTTGCAGGCTGACTGCGTTGTCAGCCTTTGCACTGTTAATGCGTCTTGTTGTTTTTTCCCACCTTTCTCCTAGGAAGAACATAAAATCTGACACTTGTAGTGATATCTAAATCATGGGAATACTTGACGATGCCATCCGGCATTTTTATTGCGCAATAGACCGCAAAACAAGTCCGAAATGAACAGTCTAACGTACAGCATGCGTGACGTCATAGGGTCTACGTGAAGCGCTGCAAAAATGTCCAATATGGTTGCGTCCATTGTTTTCATACCTAATTGGCTCAAACCTTTTTTTCCCAGGAAATCAGATAAATCAGATGCTGGAAATTGAATTTTGACCGGTCTGTTCTTTTAAAACTAAACAACAGAACCTCAGGTTTATTAGCAATCTACAACGGGGTGTACTGGAGACAATGTATCTATTTTCTGCACATACGTCACAAAGAAAGCCAAAAAGCTGTAGGTTTGTATGACAATTCTATTTTTTATCCACTTGGTTCATTGAGAATTGTTGGTGAGGTCAGTTTGATTTTGTTTTAAGCTGACAAAAAAAAAGCATGAAATCCCGGGGCACGAATGGCCCTTTGGTTCCTCCTGTTTCTTGCCAGGTTTTGTTTCACTTTGAGAACATAACTTATATCCGCCTCCATTGTCAGAGTCAGGCGTTATCTAAGGTCCAGATGTTGTTCACTTTATGATTTCCCTGACTATTTCTGTCTAAGCACTCAGTTATTGCATATAACTGTAACAACAAAATGTAGTTGAAATTCAATAATGCCATTTTTTTCCTGGTAGTTATAGCACTCAAGTGTTTTTGACTGTTTGTTTTCCCACTTTCATGAATAGAGCAGGAAGTTAACAGGAAACTAATTTCACCAGCGAGATTAAAAGTGCGTCACAGACCTGGTGCGCACAGTTTATTGTATTTTGTCACATTAAACATCGCCGTTGTCAAATTCTTAATCTTGGTTCTTAAAAAGTGCCAGTATCGCTTTACCACCTGCTGAGGAAATCTGCTGGGACAAATGGAGATGTATTTTTGTTGTTGTTGTTTGAATTTTGGACGTTTCCCATTGCATCATGAATATGTCTCAGTGCAGTTGCAGCTGCAAACCATCTTTGTGAAAATCAGTGATGGTTAATGTCAGGTTCAATCACCTAAGTATTCACTGAACATAGGCTAAATGAATGGAAGGAAGACAAGAGTTGATCTTTTACTCGCGAGAAGAACGAACGGAGGTGTGCTCAGTTACATCTCCAACTTCGTTCTGGAGCACACTCCGCCGAGCCCTCTATTTTATTAGGGAAGTCCCTAACAATACAATGTATTTGCACTAAGGGATGAAGGGGGGAGCACCAGCAGGAATATGTAAACATCTCAGACACAAGAGGAAAGACAGACATCAATGGCAGTCATCCACTGATTGAAAAGGCAGATATGCCCTTTTAGTGCTCTGGTACTAAAGTCTCAGTCCTTTTGTTTCAGAGGTGTGTCTCGGCACACCTCCTTTGATGTTGCAGACGTTGATCCAGTCCTCAGGCATCCGCTTCTCTGTGAAGTCTTCTCATCCATATGGTCAAACATAGGTCACGCTGTGGAACAATTCTTTTGCAATACTAATAGAGTAAAATATGGGATAAAATATATCTTCAATCTAACAGTTAATTAAATCAGCCATTTCCCTGAGCACATACTCATGTGAAATGATTTTCCCTTTTATATTGTTTTAATTATCTAGAAAATATATAAAATATCTAATCAATACAGGGCATAGCTGCATTCTGACAAAGAAGAGGTTAAAACACCAATGTTGTATAATTTGTGTGAGTGAGAATGAGAATGTGTGAGCGACTAAGTGAGAGAGTGAGATAAAGTATTCTTATTGCATTACTAAATACAGCCCTAACCTAATTCAATAAGGCTTAAAAAAAAAAAAAAAAAAAAAAAGAAAATCATGATCTGGAAAAGGTTTCTGGTGGGAACATACTTGTACCAAAAGGACCATACAATAATTGCTACTTATAAAAGTTTCAAAGACATGTTCGGTTGGTTAATTGAACACACTGAATTGTCCCTATGATTGTGAGTGTGAATGGTTGTCTGTCTTTGTGTGCCCTGCAATTGGCTGACAACCAATTGAGGGTGTATCCGGCCTACTGCCGGATGGCTGGGATAGGCTCCAGCACGCCCACGACCCTTGTGAGGAAAAGCGGCTTGGATAATGGATGGATGGATTTATTTGGCCTTCACCGAACTGTGAACAGTTCCTGAATACAGAAGGACTTTATATTTTCTTTTGTGTCCAAAGGATCTGGCCTTTAATCGTTAAGTGCCGCCACCCGATTCTACCAAAGGCATTTTCCGTACAGAAATAGAATAATGAGCAGGCAATTTTAAAGTCATGTTATCTATGCTATGAGAAAGGGAACAGGGCTGTGCAAAAGCGCCAGACTTTTGAATTTTACTGTTTATCTTAGTTAATATTTACAGATCTTTGTAATTTGCATGATTTACATTCGCACAAGTCTCTTGTTTCCACCTGGAGTACAACTCATTTTTTCCCATACCAAGAGACTAGGCACTCTTAGACTCAATATCTCTTAACCTTAACCTTACTATTTTGTACTTTTACAGGAGGCACCACTAACTGGACTCACCAATTATTCTTTTAAGCCTATGACATGAAAGCAGGTCACATAAATGCTCTTCAGTAGGCACTTTTCTTTAGCTTTGCAGCCTAATATTTGTTGTAATGTTACTATTTGTCACCAAAATGGGCACGTGATCAGCGCCACCCCACCTTATAGAAATGCATGTCTCCCTCACAGTGCTTGCTGTGAACTACGGAGCAGAAGGTGTCGAGCGAAACAGTTCTGTGTTTGTGTGTCAAACGTGAACCAATCTCGTTGTACACTTTGACAATAAAGGGCATTCTGATTCTGATTCTATATTTAAAACGAGCGCATCGCTTTCTCTCGCTTCCACCAGACATGCACCTCAAGCCCTGTTCACTGCCGTAAATAAACACATAAAAATCTAAAAGGTTAATTAAACACTCTAAATTATCCATTGGAGATTAATTTTATAATTTTTAATGCAGGTAAATATTTTAACTCGGGTAACTCCGTTTTATTTACTTAAAAAATAATTTGTTGCATACTTTGCAAAGCCAAATTCAAATACTGCAACATATTAGCTTTACATCTTTAGCACATCATCTCAGAACAAAACACCGAGCTCAAGTTACCACTGTTCCTTGCAAACCAACATTGCTGGAGTGTGGTGCTTGTTTGCAGAACTAAATGTGCTGGAAAAGTTTTGAAAATTGTTTCTAAGAAAAATGCCTGTCAAGATGACAGATTGTATTTTATGTTCAAAGAAGTGCCTTTGTATTAAAATATACTTTACGTTTGGTGATTTTACATTAATTCTGAGATATTATTCAATAAATATCTGTTACAAGCGTCACAAAAAAATGATAGTTGAAAATTGAATGAATGTTTTTTTGGTTAAAGATGTAAGCCTTGGTTGCACAATAAAACATTTTTGTCACACCACAGGTGCATGTTGAGGGTGCTGGATTCCTTTGGAACAGAACCAGAGTTCAATCACGCCCATTATGCCCAGTCCAAAGGTCACAAGACACCCTGGGGGAAGTGGAATCTCAATCCTCAGCAGTTTAACACCATGTTTCGTAAGTCCAAAGAAAGCCACACATGACAAAGTGTTCAACATAAGCGCCTCCGATTTCCAGCTAAATAGTTTAATGAAGGCTGGTCTGCATGCAAAAAATCAATTCATGTTTCGTTTTGATAAGAAGCGGGACTGATGCTTCAGAGGCAGGATTAATAATGACAATAGTCTTCATTCCTACATAGTTGATGTTTAATTACTGATCTAGTTCACTTCTCAGTCATTTCAAATTAGGTCAAGATATTGGTGTCGGCTCCTCAGATTAAATTGGTATTCAGTCCCAATGTTTGATTTTTGCAACGCACGTTTGTACTTTGTATATCCACCACTGTACTTCCCAGTACATCATCTTGCAGATTAAAAAAAATAGAAGCTTTTTCCAATATCCATTGACACTAATTATGAATATTATGGGCCATGTCATTGTCTTTTGGAAAACGGTTTTGCATAAATTAAGTTTGTCTGGCTCCCAGTCAACAGTTTCTGAGCCAGAGCTGTGACTTAGGCCTTCCTTTTTGTTCTCCCTGCGCCGGGTGACTTTTCCCGAGTTTCTGCGGCTTTCCCCACATTCCCAAACCATGCATGTTAGGTTAATTGAAGACTCCAAGTTGCTCACAGTTGTGAATGCGAGTGTGTCTGTTTGTCTTTCTATACTGTATGTCACTTGCGATTGATGACCAATTCATGGCCATCTGGGAACAAGATAAGTGTTTGAAAATGATCAAATGGTTCTATGTGGGCATCGCTCCTCATGTGAATGCCAATGTGTTTGGGCACTATAGTGGAGTAATGAGAAAGGTGCAGAATAGTTGAGTGTTGGACTCATAATACGTCATCTTTTTAAACATGAGAATTGAGCAAGGACCCATTCTCTTGTATGCTGTTAGAGATGTCTAACGCGCGTATACAGAAACTGTGTTTTGGTTTTTAATAAATGTGAGTTTGCTGCCGCCATCATCCACAGTACTTGTTTATCACTCCTGGGCTGCTCTGAAAGGGAGCTTTACATCATATTTAGTAATTTAGTTGAACTACCGCTATGCACTCAACACAGGGAAGACACTTATATGTACTTTTGGTGCAACTATGCAGTAGGGCTGGGCAATATGGACACATTACCTTGATATTCCTGCCAGATAGCTCTATCAATATGATAACGATATTACAATGTTCAATGAAAACATTTTTTTAAGAAAAGGAAAAATATCAATCCAAATGTATGTACCTGCAAAAGTGCAGTTTTTCAATTATAATAATTGCCAGTCATTAACATTAACAAAGTTGACAATCAATAATTGTATGCTACAACAGACGAAGTGTGTTAACTGCAGCATTGTGTGTGTTGTTTTCCACCAATTTTCCATGCATGTGTGGCTTGACGCATTATATACCTTTAGTCCTAAGGACCACCCCAGAGGGCACAATGCTTCTGAACCTGGCTTGGACCGGTCCATGGCAAAAAATAAGTTAGCTACTCACTCCCAATGTAATGTGTGGGCTGCAACGTGAACTGTGCCAGCCTATAAAGTATTTTGAGGCTCCCCATGCAATTTGTTGCATTCTATCACTTTTTGTTTTTAATCCACAATAAAATAGCATCACTCACTTGCTACAGAATTAGGACATAGGCAATAATCGTGAGGAAAGATATATTTTGAAAGGCGAGTCTCACTCCCATTTAAATACATGCTCTTAGATTTTTACCACAAGCTTTGCTATATTATCTACTGGTAAAAATGAAATTAGAATCATCATTGACTGGCTTTGTTTGTCCATCTGCGGCAAACTTTAAAGAAGGTATGTGGTATGTCGGCCTGAGCTGTACATGCAGTGCGAACAAGGAAAGTCCACATCACTGATACCGTCTTAATTCTCAACATTGCTATCTTGAATGTTCATACCGAGATATCGGAATGATAACAATACATTGCCCAACCCTACTGAAGGATAAGGAACATTTCATAATGTAAACCGGTCGGACCATCCACATTTTTACGATGGTCGTGCATTTATAAATTGGTACCTAACAACACACGTTGATGCAATTACTCGCACGCAAACACAACAAACACTTCTGTTGTTGCATAAAAATGTTATTTATCATTAAAGCACAGTTGCAGCACAATGTGAATTAAATTACTTTGTATTTATTGTTGACTTTGTTAATGTTGATGTTTGTCAGTTAATTCTAATGCCTTCCACAACCTTTGGATTGATATATATATATATATATATATATATATATATATTTTTTTTTTTTTTTCTTTGAAAAGATTCACTGACCCTATCGTAATATTGTTATCGTATCGTTATCAAGATATCTGGCAAAAAATATTGACACATTTTGGCCATATGGTCCAGTCCTATTATGTATGTATTTATGTGTACGTACATGTCTTTATGTACAGAGTAGGGGTGTGTATGTAGGTGTGTGGGGGTGTGGGTGTGTGTGTGTGTGTGTGTGTATTTATTTCCCCGGGAGTGTTTTCTATATTGAATACATTGCACATTTTAATGTAATGTAAAAAGTTTCCTAGCAGAGTCAGCTGTTATGTGGGAATGCATTTAGAATACTAAATATTTTGCCCTTACTGTCCAACATTGTCACATCAAATCAGATTAGTTTACTCTTTGCTTTCATCATCTTAAAAAATGGTTGACATGGCTTTTCTGCGTTCTTTCAAGTTGTGTGTGTGTAGGTGGGCTGTATTGCAAAATCTCGAACAACAATGAATAATTCTGGTGAGGTTGAACTAAACAGCAGTTTGTTATCTTTGAACCGTTGTCACATGCGGAAATGACTGTGAGATCTGTCAGGCGAATACAGCCTCCGACACTTCGATTGTGCCACTCGTAGACTTTCATTTACATAAAGCAAATTTGCAAGTGACAACTGGCTGTATTTTCCATTGAACCAACAAAATCAAAGCGTCAATTGCTAATAATAACACAGCTCATATTCCAAGTCCGTATCTATATATTGTATATTTGACTGTTAACTAATTTCCAGTGCAACTGTATTCTGTGATGTTGCACATTCAGTGATGGTCTCTCTCATATGCAAAGTGTTTTTTCTTGTCACGTGGGTCCATTTTGGCAAATAAACTGAATGCTATCTAACTTTCTCATCAGCCCACAACTCTGTAAAGCTTCTCTTACGCAAGCTTAGCATTTACTTCAACTTTAAGAAACATGAAGAAAATTGTATGATAGCATTGAGCAAAAAAAGTCTAAATTGGAGCAGGGGCCTTTTGCAGCCGCCATCCATGTTTTTGCAACCTTTGACTTATACACGACACAGACATAAAAACGTGTGTGTTGAGAAAGTGTTATGTTGTGACATCCACATTGCTCATGGATGCCACGCTACTACCACTGCTACTAATAATGGTAACAATAAGATGGCTCTCATCGTATCACTGATTCGAGTCATGGGTCAGATAGTTTTTCAGATCAGAAAAAAAAGATAAATAAAACGTTGCCTTCATTTATATTATAAAACTCTATAAAACCGGACACCTTCATATTTTATACATGGACTGTGATTGAAAATAACCTCAAAGTGCCATTTAAAGCCCATCCTCTTCATTTAAACATGTAGGGAGAATCACAAACTAGCCTATGTCCACATTTTTTGAGGAAAAAAAAGAAAGAATGCGAAGCAACAACTGTTGGACGAATTGCGGGTTGCCAGTCGGGCAATCGTTGGTAGCATCAAGCGGTTACTGACTGACTGTGGACGCTGGAGACTTGCAATATATCATAGAATGACGACATAATTAATTGTTTCTTAGCGTCCTAAATTACCAATTGAATAGGATTTCGGCATGGCGTTGTGTTGATGTCATTACTAACCATGTAATAACAATAAAAACACTGTAACAAGGCAATCAAAATTGTCTAAAAGACAAGTTAAGATGGCTGATGCTACCACGCAGGCCACTGTATTATTTTGAATGCTTTTTTTTTGCCAGCCTTAGCGTTGGCAGCGTGTTATGTTATGAGGCAGAGGTGGTACCATCCTGACCATTAGCCATGACGTGCATGTATTCTGTTAATGGCCGTTTGTCCCTGTTTTTTTCTAGAATTTTTGGGGCCCTGTCCCTATCCGCCGCCAACAACAGCGGCCCATTCTAATTACTTGATGGATTGGTATTAGATATTATTATGTCGTAAAATTTCAAAGTTGCCCATTGCACCTTGTGTCATTCTATTTTTCTGTATGTGGCCCTTGGAGGAAAAACTCAAGAAACCAGGGCTTTAAAGCATCAGAAAGAAGGCCTTTCGGCAAAGCCAGCACAGCGTTGCCTCTGGTATGCCAAATTAACATGACAGCCTAACCTCACTCGGCTGGGTTTGACTTAACCCTGCAACCAGGTCGAGAACTGTTCACATAAAATAGGTTGCCGATAATAGGTCGATTTAAGGTATTTTGGCTTCATAAAGTTCAGCGACTCATAAACGGACTTGAGAAATCAAAGTTTCTAAAATCACATGTTAGAGCAGATAAATGGCTCCACTGTGTGCAATATTGGTTTGAAGTCCAAATAGGGAAGGGATTTTGAAAGCAGCAAACTGATCTGCAAATAGAATGCACGCCACCCTGGCATTATCACTTGCAGTGTGAAGACTGCCTTTGTTCGTGTTTGTAACATTTTTATGGCACCCTGCCCAGAGGGAGAGCAATGTGCCGTATGGCCTGCCGTATATCCACGCCAACATGTGCAGACAGGAAGTGTGTCAGACTGCTGTGTTAAGACAGGCAGCCTGACAGTTGACCTTTTTGAGAGATATCCGAAAACAGCATTTTACTAGTGAAAAACAAATATTATTATAAAGCTCAAAGCACCAGGTGTATTTATGTAATGGATATCTGTTGCAATAATATTCTAATAATTAATATTCCCTTTATTAGTCCCACAATGGGGAAATTCGAGATTCGAACCCAGGCCTCCTGGGGAGACTGGGTCCTGAACGCGGCGCCTTAGACCACTCGGCCATCCTGGCAATAAATACGACATAATTTTCTTTATTGCTTGTTTGTAGATTTAGTGTAGTGTTTTACCATGATGCCGGACATATGTAACTGCCTTGTGCTATATAGGTCCCATCTTTATTAATATTTTCTCTATGGGCAAAGGAGCAAAATGCATTTTTTGCTTCAAACGCGCCACCCAGCGTGCAATTGCACCTGACCACACAAACCTCGTTGGTCAGGAAGTGCGCCGGCAGAAACACTCAGATCCCGTTCAGTCTGACTGCCGGATTAGGTTTTGTACAAACCACAAATCCCTGGCTGTTGTGCTCTCAAAAACAAATTATTGTATTTATTTTTTTCTTGGGCTAGTCCAACTGAATCAGCCATTTGTACCACATATCCTCATTAGAGTCACTGGTGTGCTGGAGCCTATCCCAGCTCATTTTGAATCAAGGTACACCCTGGACTGGACGCAGCCTGGGCACATATGGACAAACATAGACATACAAGCATTTATAGTCACATTCATACCTAAGGACTATATACAATTTTCAATGAACCTCACATGCATGTGTTTGAAAGTTTACAAAGAACATAACAGTAAAGTAAGGACCTGCTAGCCATAAGGCTTCAGACGTAGCTTTCTCATATCACGGGTTCCCTTATAACAAAGCATCAGTGTACAAGGGGAAACAAGGAGAACAAAATCCCAGAGTGCTGGAAGAATGTTTCTGCGTAGAGTCCTTAAACTTCCTCTGTCATAAATGAGTAAATGACTTGTTCTTTAGACTTGTGTGTAAAAATATATCTGCGGCATCTTTTTATCCTTGGGACATTCCAAAGTGCCAGAGAGCTTCTGCTTTGAGGCAACCAACACAATAATTACCAATGGATAAATTCCTTCTTTCGTTTGTGTGTGAAAATAAAACACTGCTTTCTCCCTTTACCTGTCACAGCTCACACTCCAGACAACAGCTTCCTGGGCTTTGTAGTAGAGCAGCACCTCAATGCCAGCGACATCAGACACATCGATGACATCAAGAGACAAAATCAGTCTCTAGTCTACGGCAAGGTTGACAACTTCTGGAAGGTACGACAACTTATCCTTCACACATCACTGACACCCTGACAAGCCAATATCCAGATCTGTAAGTGCTCTAAACTCATCGGGACAATATTGGGTAAAATTGTGGTAGTTCAACTATTTCTTTTTGCATGACGTTCAGTATGCTTTGCTTTTGTCAATCCTCTAAAGCATATTCTGCAGTATGCAGTACTTCCCCTCAGCTGACAACCTTTGAATAGGTGTGCCATGGCAGGGCACACAGCACAATTGTTCTTTCGCATACAATGGCATAGACGTCATGCAGTTACTGTAATGCTTGAAAGATATTCTTAAATAGGTATTCATGATAACTTGCATGATCAAATTAAGTACTGCGATTTGTAAGTCCTCTGCACGCTCAGGCATGTACATGTATGCGTCATATAATTACGTCATCTACGGTCATTCATGATAACGTTCACTTTGAAACTAAAACGACTCAAAATCATCCTGTCAATAAGTCCATGGCATGCTTGGACATGTGCTTTCATGAAGTGGAAACGTTACTGCATAGTAATGCAATCGATCCTTGTCACTTATCAATGATTAACGCCGCCTTTCACTGCGTAAATAATTGCAATGATGGCAAATAATTAAGAGTAGGAAAAAAAAAGTCTTCTGCCCGCTAGGTAAGGCACGGGCACATTCACACACCTACACAATAGATTATTGTTGTTCACAATGACCACAACTTTGTATATTAGAAATAAGCAAACAACTCTAAAGAATCCAGTCATAAATGTCCCTGACCCATTGGGTCACTTACAGGAACATGTTCATGTTTCTATGATTTATGCATTCACTCCATGTTAGTTATTCATGATAACCACCCCCTCTTAAAAAAGTGAATTAAACAAAATGCGACATTGTACAAAGAAATGCTTAAAGAGCAGTGCAGGAGACAGAAGAGGGAAGGAGACTCAGCCAAATTGCAGTCCAAAACATCCATGAGCCGTCGGATCACGTTGAGGAACATGCTCAGTTTTTTGGGGATAATTGCAATCACTCCTTATTTGTTATTAATGATAAGCTCCCACCTTAATAATGGAAATAAGCAGAATGTTACATTGTACAATGAAATGAAGCCCAAATGATTAAAGAGCAGGATGGGAATTAGGAGAGTGTTGGGGAAAACCAAATTCACAAAGTTTGATTGGCCTTGTGTGAGCACGTTATCTGACTCCAGTGGACTTTCAAAACATTTGTAGAAGGCCTTCACCCACGAGTGGAAGCTGGCGCGGTGGCCCGGGTGGTCATTTTCACCTCCTGCGAGCATAATGGTTAGGTGTTGAAATTTTAGTTCTTCCCACCCAATAACATGATCAGAAATGGTCGATGATGTAATTTTCCGCTGACTGGTATTGGTTGAAAGAATGTCTTGTTTTATTTTCTCACTTCTTAAATGTCAAGATGTAGCAACTTGACAAATAGCCGTCACCATGGTGGAATTTTCCTTAAGAAAATAAAACAAAGATTGATCACAAACTAAAATTCTCCATAGCAAATGATACCCTTTATGGTTAGACTTGGTGATAAAACCAAGATGATAAGATGGCCATATACAAACACCCTGGTGTTTTAGTGTGTGTTTTTTATTTATTTTTTTGCGTTAAGTATGCCTCCTCAAGCTCTTAGACCTGTGTAGAACTAAACATAAGGAATGTTTACATCAGAATGTTTTTTTTCCCTGTGGACCTGTTTCCATTTTTATTTTATTTTTTTGCACCTACTGCGGACTTGATCCATTTTTTTTGCCAAAAAAGGGAGGCGCAGTAGAGAGGGACAGAGTTGGTGTGCATGTGTGACTCGACTCCATGAACAGACATGAACACCCTCACCTTCACCAACGCACACTCACTCAACAACAAAATGGATGAGCTGGTGTTGCTGATGATAAAAAACAAGAACTTGTCCTTCACTTGTTTTTTTGTGCTTCACTGAGACAGCTTTGTGGGCAGATGCTGGACAGCACATTATATCTGGAGGGATTTTAGTTGTTCCGTGGGAACGGTAATGCAGCAGAACTCTCCGGCTAAAGCATCGGTGGAATTGTCAGTTTTTATATTGTCAACGCCTCGTGCTCCAATGTGAGAGTGATTTACCAACACGGTTCTCTTGCTCTGTAATATATTTTCATGTACTGCAAGCCAGTCTACTCCCGGCGTGAGTTTCCGTCTGTCATTCTTGCCTCTGCGTACATCCCGCCTACCATGGATGACACACACGGGGATCTGTGCAGATCACACTTGCGGAGCGCACATTTTGGTAGTGGAACGGACTTTCCCGTTCCCCGGGGTTATTGTATTTGGCTTTAACAAGAGGAGTCTCAACCGTGAACTACACAAGTGTGAACAGTTTATTAAATGCCCTAGAAGAGACGAGAACATGTTAGATCACTACTATCTGTTGCAGTTACTGAAGCATACTTACCCAACCTTGGAATATCAGAGCATCTGGTCCACCTGATCCCTGCATAAAGACCAATATGGGACCTCTGTAAACCCATTGTAAGGACATAAAAGAGATGGTTTAAGGATCTATGCACATACTGAGAGGTGTTTAGGGCTCCGACAGACTATCTGGATGAGTACATGAATTCTGTGACCCCATATTTTTTTAATTCTGTGAATTCTTCGCATTGTACCACTGCGCTCCATTGTGTGTTAAAACAAGGACAACCCGAGTTCACAGCTAAGCTCAGACAGATTTGTCGAGAAAGAGCAACAGCAATCAGAAGCAGAGACAAAAGCAGTTAGTTGAAATACAGGTTTAGTTTGATTTAGATAGGTGAGAAAGGCAGTTTTTGTTTATATTCAGAGAGACTCCAGTAGTAATTCACTGCCAATAAATCTGCGGTTGTTTTGAGAGGGCTTAAGGCCTTTTTGTACTCCTACATACATGAAGTTAACGATTTAAGACCCGTAACGCTGATGTCTGTAGTCATGAAGTCCTATGAGCGCCTCATCCTCCCACACCTCAGGTCGATCACTGCCCCCCTCATGGACCTGCCGCAGCTTGCCTACAAAGCTAACAGGTCTGTAGACGATGCAGTCACCATGGCCTTCCACTCCATTCTGCAACATCTAGACTTCTTGGGAAACTATGCCAGGATCATGTTTGTGGACTTCAGCTTTGCCTTCAACACCATCCTACCAGCTCAACGTGCCAGGACATCTATTCCAGCTCAACCTGCCCCGACTCCCTCTTCAGGTGGATCACAGAATTCCAAATGGACCGTAAGCAATGTGCGGCTGGTCAAGATTGTGTCTTGGACGCAAGGACCATCAGCACTGGAGTCCCTCAGGGATTTGTCCCTCGTTCTTTTCCATATACACTGTCTGCTGTACCTCCAGCCATCAGTCTGTAATACTGATCAAAATCCTCATCGGGCTTATCTCAGACGGCAATGAGTCTGCCAACAGGATGGAGGTACACCGATTGGTGTCCTGGACTTCAGGAAGTTCACAGCCCCTTGGTGCAACCTCACTGTCACAAAATCCTCTATCCCCATTGTTGGACATTTCTGCCACCATCACCATCGCCCGGGACCTCATGAGGGAGTCGACTATCAGCTCCCTCAATAAAAAAGGCCCAGCAGAGGATCACCCTCCTGCAGAACTTGAGCAGAATCAATCTTCCAACCAAGATGTTGGTGCTGTTCTATACGGCCATCATCATCCCCATCCTCAATTCCTCCATCACAGTGTTGTACACTGGTGCCACTGCCAGGGACAGGCACAGACTTCAGCCCACTGCACGTGTTGCCGAAAAGGCGGGAGGCTCTAAGCTCTTTTTACATTTAAGATCTTTATGACTCCAGGACCCGGGGGAATGCGGGTAGGATTGTATCTGACACTGCTCACGCTGAGCACAGCCTCTTCAACCCTCTAACTTCAGGCAGTAGACTGCGGTCTATTCGGATCACCTGCCACCCAAATAGTTTCTTCCTCTCGGCAATCCCTCATGAACACTAAATAACCTGGTATCACGGAAGACTTCTCTCTTACACCTAATGTATATTGCTCAATAGAATCAATTCTGACTCGTTCTAAAATCAGTTTTTGATTTCTTTGATTAGTTGAGAACACTGTCGCCCCACATTATAGCCATAGACACATTTACAATCAATTTTCTAAATGTACTGTAATGTCGAGGTATCGTATAGGGACATAGTATCAGCTTAGTCAAAATCAATTGAATGGAAATGCAATGGGAGGGTTTATAGTCAGTAATGACTATAATGAAATGAGTCGTTTGGGTGTTAATCCATTTACGCCAATGTAGTTTTAGTCGTGCTGGTGCAGGTGGTTTACACAGGAGAATGTGATCCAACAGGCAGATTTCATCTGGGACCAGCATCCCAAGTACTGAGAAGCCAAATTCCAAATTTTCAATGGAAATAAAAGCCTTAATAATTGTATGTCAAAGAGGTCACTGGTTTATGGGATGCCTTGGACCTTTACTTTCACACTGCAGTATTCCATCCACTGTAGCTTTCAAAAGGCCAACCAGGGAGACCCATCAATTCACAGCAAGATGCATTATCTGCTAATCACTCTCCCCAGTGTGTTCATTACCTCCTGCTTTTAATTAAAGGGCCATTTTGGGGCTGCCTGATAACTCGCGGGATGGCTTGCTGTGCCTCCCTCCTGCTATCTTTTAAATTGGGTTCTCTCTCCTTGACTTTGTTCATGTTGGTGGAGTCCTTGTCAGAGGATTCTCATTTCCCAATGATTAGTTGTAAATTGAAAGTGGGGCAAATGATTTCCTCCTTGAAGGTGAAATCCGTTTACTTTTTAGCTAACTTTGCTAGCACCTCAGATAAAATTGAGACACCAATAATCGACACACTTATGTGGAGGAAGGTGTCACTGGAGTAAAAAAATAGAGGTGGGCATGCCTTGACAAGCGGAGAAAATGCTCTGTCCTCCCGAAAATGGTGTTAAAAATTTTGAAACAGCCAGGTACGTGCATGAGCTTAAATGCCTTAAAAAAATCTGGATGGTAGTAATGGTCAAAACATCCTATTCTGCCACCAGTCAAAGTTGCACGAGTCTGAAGTTGGTTTTCTTTAGTACGCTGCCCCACCGACAATAACAACTGCACCGGCATCAATGGCTGGCCATGTCTGTGACCTCAAAGTGCGAGTGTGCGCTTTCGAAGCTGACCAGAAGCGTGAGTGGATCCAATTCAAACATGCGCTATTTATAAGAATGCTCTGTCAAGACTATCCATATCCAATACCCTCGTCATATTCTTGCACCCATTTAACATGTTCATGTTCTTGTTCAAGCCATTCCATATTTAACCTGACGTGCAAAAAATGGCACGCTAAAAAAATCAGTAATGATTAATTTATTATTTTTTTTATTTTTTTTAGCAAAAACATATTGATTTCATCATGTTTATGAAATTTTAATGCACCCGATGGGGCCAGTGTCACGGAAATTTGGGTTGCCGACACTGCCCCGAGCCAGTGGTTATGTTGAAAACTAATTTTGAGACTCAATTAGATTTTTTTTTCTTTACATTAAGCCCTTACAGTAAATAATTTTAGTAACACTTACAGCAATACAATTTTAACGTTATGAATATATGAAAAATATTTTTCCACTGCTCATATCTTATTCAATCTAGGATAGAGTCACTACCCATGTAGTAGTGGAGGTTATATGAGAGCCTAAATACATGCTTGTTTATCCAAATTGTTCTTTACCTCTGTAAACAAACATTTAATCTAACATATTATCTTTCTAAACGCTGTCTTGAGCTATTGGTGGTTATTTTCAAAAAAAGACCCCAGTATTTGACAATAAACACAATGTAGATAATTTCAATGCAGAAATAAAATGATCTCACCAACTGAATAGAGCGGTTTCCATGGTAACCCAATTCAAGCATTGGAAAGGAAAGACGAGAGACGAGAGACGCTTTTTGGCTTTCAGCACCACTTTATTCATTACCGTACATCGATAATAGAGAAAACCTTCAAAAGACATCTCAGGTCTGTGTATGCAGTAGGTCTGGACAATATTGCAATATCAGTGTAAATCGCAGTAGATACTTTATCAATATCAATAGAAATTGTGCTCAATATAATATTGATTGAAAAAATAAAATAAAATCAGGCATTCTTTGGCCTTCTGTAGGCCAGAAGCAGCAGTATGATGTTAGATTTGCGCCACAATTACAATCACCTAAGAGGAAATTTGGAGCACAAAAGTGTTGAACCATTTTTGTGCACCTTGTCCGCCTAACTATCAAAGAAGTGCATCCACGTGCACGTGAGTCTGTGTGCGTGTCAGGGTGAACCCCACCCACTGCCTGAAGACAGCTGGGGTAGGCTCCATCACCCCGTGACCCTCGTGAGGAGAAGCGGCTCGGATAATAGATGGATGGATATTGTTCTCATTTTTAATGGGTAATAAAAAGATCAGTAATTATCAATATTGACTGAAATAAATTATTTATATTTAGAAAATTTTTTCAGCCATATTGCCCAGCCCTGCTAAGCAAGTTTAAAAAGATGTTTATCTAACCATTATATTGACCCAGTTTATTTGACTTTTTCATGGTTGTGTTGAGCTCTTATTAAAGGTTAACTATTATATGTTGAGATGTTTTTTTTCTCTGGTCCTTAATAGTAATTTGAATAGTAAAGAAATAATAATTCAATAGCTATCAAAATTGACCAAAATCAAATCCTTTTATCCTGTTATACTTTTCAGCCATATCGCCCAGGCCTATTATGATGTTATACACTGCATTTTTTAACGGGGTGATGGGTTGTTGAATTGGTAGCATAAGAAAGTTGTATTTGCTGAAATCAAAAGCTCTTTCAAGAGGTCGAGTTACATTTTAACATTGGACCTCTTATTTGATAGCAGCTTCTTGCATCCATTGAACTTGTGAATTTTTGGACCGCTTGACAGATGCTTCATTTGACAGCAAAGCGAGAATATATCCAGATGTGGATGTTAAGCAAGAGCAAAGTGTTTTTAATCACACCCTGTGTCTGAAGTGTAATACACTTAGCATTGCTGCCTGCCAGGGAAAGCACAAATCTGTAACCAGTCTAAATAAACATACCTAGAAGTTCTACAATATATGTGATTGATTCCGTAATCAAGCTTTTGATCTCTGTCCAAACAGTAGATTTAATAGCGGGCAGGCTTGTGTGTCTGCATTATTTGCATTGGATTATGAACAGAATCTAATCTAATTCATTTTTGGAACATTTCAGGGTTGAGGTTGTAAGCCGTCCGGCCTCATTCTGCCCTTCACCTGTTCTGACTGAAATCAGATGCCGCCTTTCCCATTGCTTCTTTCTGCCAGGGGTTACCCATCTCCTCTGATTTATACGATCACTAAACTCACCTCCCTTCGCTCCATTTGGCCCACTTCAATCAACCTCTCCAGCTAACGCAATTATTTTTATTCCTCCTGAAATCGATCCACTTCCTGGTTTCATATTACATATTGCTTGTATACACAGATGAATGGTAAAGTTGCCATTATTTTTCTTTGTACGTTGATATCACCAGTTTGATTTCTCTGCGTTTCGATTCCATTTCCTTCTCTCTCTCTGTAAATCTGGTGCATTTGTAAGAGAGCGATGCTTCAAATAGCATCTGGCGAATGATGTCCTCTGACCGTGAAGCTTTATGTAAGGACTGCTTTGAAGGCTCATGGGCCGCCTATGCTCTTCCACTGCACGCAGTCGAGAGGCCACAACAAACGCACATCATGCATTTGGAGACTTGAGATTGGGAATAATTTTTTCCTGCATGTTGCGGTAAACCTATTCACCTGCTTAAATGTGTATTTTTGAAATAAGAAAACATATGCAATGTACATGGGATAATTGTGTGTTCAATTACACTGTTCAACTCATGACTTTCTTTATAGGTCCTCATGCACAACCCTCAATACATAGTTTTTAATTTAGAGACATGCTTCTGTATCTACCTTATTCCTGGCTCCCATGAGCCATTGTGTGAATTCTGGGCGTGTGACTTACAGGTATGAACTGGAACCAACATTTTGTTTACATGGTCACCTTTGGCGTGAATCCACTTTCTGTGGTACTTACAGACTTAAACCGTGTGGGCACGCCATTTGAAAGAGAAAGCATTGTAATCCCGCTTCCTAAATGAAAAACAAAATGGCCAGCGACAGTATAGTGATGTTTTTAGCTACTTTCTTAATTGTGTTTCTTCAGAAAGTGAGGCGTTGTGAATCACTAATGCTCTGAGGCGGGGGGCGTGATCATTTAGAAAAGGAAACGCAATATGTTCAAATAAACTGCTCCAGGAAATGAAAAACGCTTAGAAAAAAATATTCACACCTACGTCCAGTGTCTCACAGTAAGTTGCTCCGTAATCGTTTCTCCATTAGATCCCCCGGGAATAAGGTGGATAGATATCTGCTGTCAACCACACCTGCATGCACACAAATCCTCAGGTCCACTGAAGGAAATGATTAGCGGGGAGTGATTTCATTTTCTAATTGGTTTCTCATATTTTCTCTCCTTTGTCAAATCTCTCACTCGTTCGGTCACTCACTCACTTGCGCACAGACACACACGCATACTTGCCTGCTTTAGTTACAGCAAGATGGCTGGAGGCATCTGATAGCCTGGCCCACTGGGAGTCTGACGAGTGGCTACCTGAAATTTAAGCTCCAAGCCCTGAGCCACACATGGTAGAGAGCAGACAAAGGTGTTGGAGGCAGCCTTTTTTGGATGGTTACTTTGTGTTTACATCTTGTATGTAAACTTGGCAGCATTAAGCAAAAGTGAAGCATTATGCCACAGAATTCTTGAATTTACAGGTAAGCAATCAATCGTCTACTATGGCTGCGACTGCATCTACACGCACACACACTGGTAAATGCTCGTGTGATGCATCGTGTTGTTATGGATTTGAATTTGCCAAAGGTTTTTGGTGTTGGGCTGCCCTTTGTCACCATCTAAATAACCTTTATGGAATAAGAATATTATTTATTGTAGAATCACGCAAGAAATTTGTCTCCTGTATTTTGTGTAACACTAATCTTACATTATAGGCGACTATAACAAAATGAACATGCCGGGCTTAACACATAAGTCTAGAGGATCTTTGCATTTCGCGATTAGCGTTGACTTCTCCATCTCCATGTCCTGTCTTACGTGGTATTGTTGCATGCTAAGTACTCCGCACACCCATTTAGTGATAACGATAATTGATAGAAGTCTTTCTTATATGCCGCCACATAGGTGAGGATTAGTCACTTCAAGCAGTGGACCCCAACCACCGGTCCGCGGGCCAAATTGGTCCGGGCCTCACAGATGAAAAAAAATAATAATCTTGCGGTACATTTCTTTATTATTCAAGGCTAAAAAATATTGTAACGACTTCAAAAGATACACCGTTAGTTTAAGTTATCTCCTGTTTATGATTACAACACAGCTACTATGGGCCCTAGCCAACGCCAAAAACAGAGCACCAACCATTTTTAGTCAGGAGTCCCACGGAACTTCCTGTCTCCCTTCTCTCACTCGCACACCCCTCCCGTGCTACGAGTCGCGTGATGAAAATACCATAGCTCAGCATAACATATCTCTTACCGCAACAATACTTTACCCAATTCGTTACGCTATTTTCATTTAGAAAAGTGACTCGGCTTTTCTCCGTTACATTGGACTCATGAGGCAAAATGAGTAAAAAGCAGACCACGTACGAAGCACAATTTGCGGCGAGCACACACAGGAGAAGGAGGGGAGAGTGAGATAAGAGAACACAAGCGACCAGAAGTAGGAGTCCTCATCCAGTCTCATAAGGAGTAGTTGCACTCTGAGAGCTGGGTCACTTTGTTTAACTGATACTCCCCTGGATGCGTTCAGTCACTGGTCTTCTGGGGAAGGTCTTCTCCCTCCACTTAGTCAACAATATAATCTAGCCAGTTGATAACTCTCTTGCCCATTTGTACGCCGACAACGCAGGTGTTTGTATTTCTCGCTCATACTGCCCTGTCTACGCTAAAAATTGTGCGGGAGTAACAGTGTGTGCATGTGTTTGTGTATGCGTGCATGTGTGTACAGGACACCCCCCCAAACAAATTACACCTTTTTCTTGCGCGTGGTATACACTAAAACTGCCGTTCAAAGATTTGCACGTTATAGATACGCTTCAAAAACTCCACAAGCTGGATACCATATAGTGCATTGCTTTCCACAGTCACCAGTTTTTCCTTTAACACCCACCACTTTGACCTCTCCTCCCTCTATAATCGGTCCTCTCTTCATTCATGCTCACAAACTCACTCATTCATGGACTGTAGCTACAAAAGACAAAAGAGTCCGTGGCAAGTTTTTACAGCGGTTTTATTAACCTCTTCGGCCCCAAAGTCTGCACCACTTTTGGTCGATCATTTCAGTTTTCTGCCCTCAACAACAAGAACACTCTGCAGCAAAACTCACCTCATTCATCCCAATATAATTGTTTAAAAAGTGCTTGACCTGTCCTGAATGAGCACTTTTTTTCCCCCTCTGTCATAGGACAAGAAAAAATACCTGGACATCATACACAGCTACATGGAAGTCCACGGCACTGTCCATGGCACCAGCACTGTCCACCTACCAAGCTACGTGAGGAACCACGGCATCTTGAGTGGACGAGATTTACAGTTTCTCCTCCGAGAGACCAAGGTCAGCTCATCTCGCCGACTTACATTCATGAACATCAAATTTATGTTTACGTGGGCCAAAAACTAGGTCTCTCGCTGAATGTGCGTCACTTTATTGTTAGAAGGTAAAGACGAGGTGTTTTCCTCATCTTTCCTCCCCCAACAGACAGACTGCCTGAGCTAATTGGCCTCATGCGGCTGAAGCTTGAGCTGTAACTTAAAATTTCCATGGAAAACATGCTTCCGTCAACTATATGTTCCCATCTAGCACTTAAATATTTACTCTTGGTTCTGGGTGTGCTCAGTGCTTCTCCTATTTTCTCACGTAAGGTTATCAGTCTAGTTTATTTTCTTCATTTATTTCAATATATTTGTCGTGGGGCAAAGTACAACTCTGTGGATGATGCTGTTGTCGTTTTAGTCTGCTTTTAATATTTGTATTCACAGGAAATTTTTAGATTGGGTACTAGTGGAAGTCAGTACATGAGGATGGCGCTATTCAAATTCACTTAAAGGTCAAGAGAACTGTGACTTCAATAAAACATGTCTGTGACCATAATTGGTGAATTTAACTGCATTCATCTTAACATTTTGCACAAATGTCACAGTAAGATCAGGAAGCCATGACATTTTCTGTCAAAAAGGTTAGGTACATTGTTCTGCAACAACAAAACACTTGCTGTCATTCATCATCCTGCGCTATAGAGCAAATCATGCCGGGTCCTTTGAATATTTCAGCGTACGCGCCTTGACTCGTCTCAGCTACAATAGCGCTCTCAATCTTTCTCAGTGAGTGTCTTTGTTCCCCTTCCTCTTTATTTCCTATAAATAGAGGTTGACTGTTCCTCAAGGTTGAGGAGCTTTTTTGCCTGCATTTACACAACACAGCTTAAGTGTAGAGAAGTGATGTGCTTTGCTGCCACCTGTCGTTTGAAACCTGCTATTAAGCAGGTTTCTGAAATGATGCCAGAAACTCAACAAGCTAAAACATGCCAACTGGGGTGTGTTGTCAGTGTGGCATTAACAGGTCTGGACATTAGGATTGGCACTCAAATCCTGGGCCAAACTCAGTTTGCATGGGAAAATGCGACATGTTTAGAGGAAATGAAAATGTTTTTTTTTTTTACATCCTCGTTGTCTCAGAGGCACGACCAGAAGCTATTATTGCCATAATGGATTTGACATCTGCTCAGAAGAAACCGCCCCAAGACACCCACAGTTTCTCAGAGGAAGGCAAAAAAGGAAAACCATGAATGGAAAATAAAAGGTTGAAACCGAAAAGAGTTTGGTGGCAGTAGCGATTAAAAACTCAAAATCATGCATTGTGCGACTTCAAGATATTAATATCTTGAATTTTCATGTCTAGATATTACGACGATAATGATAAATTGTTCAGCCCTAAAGCAAATCTAACCAGCTTTCGCAGATGCAGTTTAAGGGCCACGTGAGAACTCGGGACAAAACAATCCAACATGTTGATGGAATAGCCTAGATTTAACATACTTTCGAGCGGTTGAGATCAGTCTGAACACACCACACATGGGAGGAATATCTGTTAAGATTGTCTTCTGCGCCACTACGGTAACTGGAGTGTCATTAACATGGACAGGAGAGGACATTCAAGGCTAAAACCGGGCTGATAATCCTGCCGTGTGAATATCTCAAATCGGCGATATTCAATGTGTTGGATTGTTTTGGCTTGACTTCTCACTGTGTGCGGTGTGACTCAAGGCCAAACGAACATGCAGCCTGTTGACAATGTAACCACTTATCAGAAAGGAAAAGAAGCACTGTGGGGGATCCAAAATCAAATAGTCATGGCGCAGCAGAAAGTCGACTCCTTTGACCAACGGCCCTTTTTTTTTTTTTGCTTAAAAAAAAAAAACTAGCACCACTGCCCTCATTTTTTATCTGTTTACATTGTCACATTTAATCGTGAGAGGTTTTGCGAGATTTTTCACCTGACCTGGAGATATTCGTGTGCAATTTAGAGGGTGCATTGGTATCATTTTATTTATTTATTTATTTATTTTTTATACAAAACTGTACTTTAGACATGAAAAGTTACAAAACACAATAGCCTGATAGCTTACTTGTTAACATTAAAAAAAAAAAAAAAATTAATTAATCAATACGAATAAGTGTAGCCAGCTCAGTACTGTCAAACCAGAATGTAAAAGTTCCAAGTGCTGTATGTTGCTGTGGCATTCGAGAGAATGTCCTTTATCAACTCTGTTTTCTTTTTGGACATTTGGACTTGTTTATTTTAGCGAGCTAACTTCTGCAGAGGCTCCTCACACTCACACTACAGACTTTCTCACCAAATAGCTTCAGTAGCTGCGAGTTGGCTGCCACCACTTGCTGCCTGCTGCCTTCCTGCGTCGGTGTTTGAATTACTTCTAGTTATCCTCTTCTTGAAATTAGAAGTTCCAATTGTCTCAGGGAGTCAGGGATGCTATTTTTAATTGGCGACTACGAAGTTACATAGTTAAGCAAGTGGTATTTTTCAATACCTTGCAAATATCCTCACTAGGAGTGGTCTACAAGCAAAAGGGGTTCTGGAATAGACATATTCCGACTCACACTGGCATTGTGGTTGTGAAAGTTTGGCTTTTGTTGTTCTTTTTTTTTTTTTTTTCCGAGCATTGCATGACTACTGACGTGAACCGTGTCAATATTTGACCTTTGTTGCAGTTATTTGTGGGTCTGTCCTTTCCCTACGAGGGTCCTGCCCCCCTGGAGGCCATCGCAAACGGGTGTGCATTCCTCAACCCCAAGTTCAATCCACCAAAAAGCAGCAAGAACACCGACTTCTTTAAGGGAAAGCCCACCCTGAGAGAGGTGCCACTTTTTTTACAGACTTAAAATGAAGCATTTCACGCAAGCCGTTCCAAATGTGTTGGAACTTAACATGTTCTCTCCACCTCCATGTGTGAAGCTGACCTCTCAACATCCCTATGCTGAGGTTTATATTGGTCAACCCCATGTGTGGACTGTTGATATTGATAATGCCGCCGAAGTCGAAAGAGCAATCCGCTCCATCCTCAGCCAGAAGGTAAACACATCAAATCCCCCATGATTCTTTTTTTCTTTTTCTTTTTTATTTTTAAATTGACATTCAACCGAACGACCCAAGCTGTAAATACATCAGACCTTGAATCTGCTGCTGCTGCTGCGTCATTGTGCTTTGTAAGCTTAATAACAATGGCTTTGTTCATTGCACCAAGTCTTATATGCTTTGTGATCGGAGTGCAAACCAGGCTCCAGCTTGCCTTCGCATACAAGCCACCCTGTCCTCCTTCCTGTCGACTGCCCTGCACAAGGACACACTGAATGAGTTGTGGATGATTTGGTGCAATAACAAAAGCCATTTGTTGATCTGCCGTGCTCAAAACAATTGCAGTGCAGTTCAGTTGCTTTCAGGATGCTATAATTTTTTTTTTTTTGGTTTCCTTTAACAAAAGCACCCAACGTCAGAGGTAACCATGCAACCTAAAAGTGTCACACATCACATCACACACACTGTTACAAGATACGTTGGTGAACTGCACTGAGCTGTAGCATGTGGCAATTCAAGATTAGTTTTACTGAAGGGAACTGGGATTTTTATTTATCGACCTGGACTCGCTTTTGTTGACTGGTGTTTACTGGCTACAGAACAAGTTATGGCAATATGGCCCGTGTTAGGGCAACGTCGTTAAGAAAGGCTCGCATTGAGAAATACACCTTGTGGTCTGTTGGACCCGGTAGAAAATCCGATCCAACCAGAATGATGAGCCACAAACATTAGTTCCGCCTTTTTGTGTTGGGGCCATATCACAATTGCAAATAATGGCACAACTGTGTGGGTGTGTTTGTGTGAGCAGATTGAGCCTTATTTGCCGTTTGAGTTCACCTGTGAGGGGATGCTGCAGAGAGTCAACGCCTTCATCGAAAACCAGGTTCATTACTCAATTCCCTGATCAGAAACTTTGATTTCACTCGGAGTGTTGGGCCACATATTACGATGGACAGTTCAGCTGTGTGATGTTGTGATCTGTCATGTCGTCAGGACTTCTGTCACGGTCAGGTGATGTGGCCTCCGCTCAGCGCACTGCAGGTGAAAATGGCAGAGCCGGGACGCTCCTGTAAGCAGGTGTGTCAAGAACAGCAGCTCATCTGTGAGCCGTCCTTCTTTCAACACCTCAACAAGGACAAGGACCTGGCCAGGTGGTGTACAAGCACAAAACCGCACATTTGTTTTGCCATCATGCTGCGCTTGTCTGAACTGCGGTGTTGCAGTGTGCTCAGTTGTCGTGTTGATCCAACAGGTTTGGCGTGGATTGCCAGACGGTGGAGTCGAGCGCTGACACGGTGGTCCCGGCCTACAGCGACAGCCGCCACCACTGCATCTTTCAGTCCGACCTGCTACTCTTCAGCTGCGCCGGCGCCCACCAGTCGCTTAAGCGAGTCTGCCCCTGCCGTGACTACATGAAGGGCCAGGTGGCGCTTTGCAAAACCTGCCTATAGCAGCGGCGGCACACACCCGCAACCTTCTAAGAGGACGGGCTGCTGTGTCTGATTAAAGCCAGCCAGATTCCTCTGCGGGAAGCATATTAGACAGACAAACACAGGACTGTGTGTGTTCATCATATTTATTGTTTTGTCGACTGCTTAAAGAGAAGCACCTTTGCTGGAATAGCCCAGAAGCGGTGTAACATTACTTGAATCAACAAAGGGAGTCATGTTGGACTTTAAAAACTGCAGCACATATCAGTGAGTGGCGTCCCGTTTGTCTCCAGGTTCAGCAGAAACGCAAGCCAACTGTCCCACCTTAGCAGCTGACCCGCTCGCACCCTCGCCAGCCCGTTCCTGCCATGCTCCGCCCCTTCCCTGCTTAATCTGAATCTGTTCTTTCTTTAGGTAGACTTACACTGGAACGCCCACACCCCCTCTACACAAACTAAACAGATGGCTAGTTTTACACTGTAACAAACTTCTGTACTAAAGTCATGAAAGCCAATTATCGTATAGAGATCTAGATTTTTATTCTGGAGGTATGATCATTTTCTGAAATGTCTAGTTGCAGATATTTTTCCCCCATTCACACATTGCACACTTAATTTAAAGATATCTATTTTGTGAAAATATAAAGTGGACAGAGATGTGTATTCTTAATAGAGGCCAGTAGGTTGTAGGAATGGCCTCACGCATGTCATCCAGTACGAGGAGAGTCCCAGTTTGTGTACCTAAAACTGCCACGGTGTCGCTGCGTTGCAGGATTACGATTATTGTCATTTTCATGATTTTTGCATTCATTTTTTTTTTCATCACTCATCCTGTTCAGGGTCACTCGGCGGCCTGAATTTATCTCTGCGGATTTAGGACATGGTACACCATGGCCAGATTTATGATCATTATTATTGTTATGTCATTGGTAATAGATTACCGTGGTCAGTTAGTGACACCGCCAAGCCAAGGTTTGTGATCAAGAACGAATTGTAATAACATGGAAACCTTGGAGAAATGTTGTCTTGATCAACGTTGACTTAACCTTGAAAACAAATCAAATCCCCAAATCCTCTGATGCCAACAAAATAATCTCCGTTTGCTTGCAGTTATGCATTCAAGAACAGGTAAAACTCCAAAACGTGGGTTAAAGTGCACTACATTTGTATTTGTATACGTTTAACAAACTATTATTAACACTGTACATTGTTTGTATGGGTTTCTAGAGTTTATATTTATTTTGTATACCGATGTTCATCTTTGTTTTTGCTCTTGACCTTTGTTTATTTATAAGAGGGGTGACTTTTATTTATGCAGAGAAATTTGTAAAGCTACCAGAACGTCCACATGTTATGTCATGTTTGACCACCAGAGAGAGGCATTGTATGCTTCTGTTCCTTTGAGCAGTAATGAGAGGTGCAGGAGTTGGAATCGATCAATAAAAATGCTCCCCATATGGCTGATATCACTCAAGGATAGTTTGGCAATGGTGGGTTACCTTCATTCTTCTCATCGCTGTCTTTTAAAAAGGACATTAGTCGCCTCATTACGCTGCGACAGTCAAGCTAAAAAAAAAGGAAACAAAACATTTGATCCCAAATTTATCAGCCTTCAACAACTAGAATCTGATCTTCCGAGGCCCTCACCAGAATCTGGTGTTTTGATTTCCATTGGTGAATTAAGATGAATCACCTTTTCTCATGTTTTAGTTTAATATATTTTAAATCTGTAATATAATCATTGTATTCGGTAACGTTTGTGATGTTGAAAGATTTTGGAATGGATTAAACTGTTAGTTTGCAGCGGTTTGTTCACAGTGAGCCCCTCTGCAGTAATTTACTGACGTCCATCCTTCCTGGTTATTTTTCCAAGTACTACAAATATCTTCACATAGTTGAGTAAACATGTTCACGTAAATGATGGTATTGGCTTGTAATGAATAGGATAGAAACAGTTGTCGATGCTGTCGCACTGGATGGCATCTAGTTCAGTGCTTTATAATATCAGTGGACCAGCTTGGACACCTCATGTTGCAAATGTTCACAGTTGAGTGCAGTGGTGTGAACTGTGTGAGACATTATGTTCTCATCCAGTGAAGTTGAGTTACTGTTTGCCTTATACTTTTGACCATGCCTTTTAAGAAACGCATGTATATGTCTCTCCATTTCAAGTGACCACCGTGGCTTAAATGTAGATCTACATTTCACATCTGAAAGGGGAAACTGCAGCAGTGATTCTTTCACAGTTTTAATGAGATTCATCCAATTTACGTAACCTCAATTGAAATGGCCTTTCCATTCTAAAAGAACAAAGCGGTGGAATTGTCCTTTCATTTGAGGAAGCAGCTGATATCAATTTGTGTAGCAAAGAGTTAATGAAGTGTTACATGTTGGCCCAGATTATGCGTTGTTTTTGTCATTTTTACAAATCTGTCCTTTGTGCAAATGGGCTTCAATGGTTTTTTTTTGTTTGTTTGTTTTTTAATGCTGTCAAATATCATCCCAAGAGACAGTGTTTCCCATTGGCGAAAAAAAGAACACAATTGCATTTTTGTGTTAACAAGTCTCAATGAGTAAGCGGGAGATGATTTTATTTTTCAATAAACCTTTTCTTTTACTGTGAATAAAAAAGGCTCAGACTGGTGAAATAGTTGACATAGCAAAACAGATGACTTATTTACTGTTGAGACTCAGCCGCATTGTTCCCAGCAGCTTGGTTGTCATCATACAAAAGTAACTTTCATGTCTACATTTGGAACATGTGCACATAACAATACAAAATATACTAATGATTGTCATGCAGTTCCAATTTAATACATTTTGTATCCAAAATATACAATTGCACAAGATGAGGACAAAAATACTATTTAAGCAAGTTAGATTCACCTACTTTTTCCATCAAAAGTCCTGATCTTGTTAAGCAGGATTAACAGCAGTGTATACATTCAGTTACAGTCACTGAAGCCACAACAAAAAAGGAATTCTTTGAAAGTAGCAGACCATTACAGTTCTTCACATTTCTCTCGCAGTTTCACTCCTACTGTGGGCCGACTCCAGGGTGACCTGCTCCACTGCCACATAGAGGCACTGACTGTGGGAAAATCGACATGTCAAAGTGGTTTGTGTAAACTCGTCCAAGCAGCCCCGTCTTGGTCAGCAATTTAAGGAAAGTCCCCTCGTCTTATTTAAATATGGAGGCATCATGATCAACCTCATCACGATAGTTGAATACACTACAATCTAAAATGACCAACACCCTTTAATGCAGTTCAAATCACTGAATGGAGAGGATGTTGGTATTGACACACATATTCTGTAGAGAGTCTCTGGCTAGTGGGTGGGTTGGGGTTGCTGTGTAGACCGCTCCGAATTCACATCTTCTCCACTCCGAGTCAGACGGCATGGCGTTACTCAAAGCGCTCGTAGTTCCTCGTTTGTCTCACTCGTGGGATCATGTCCAGCAGCAGCCTGCAGATTAAAGGTCACTAAGGTGAGAGCATTTTTTTTTTAAAGAATCAAAAGACCTGTCACTCACTTGACTCCATAGGCAAAGATGGTCAAGCCAATGAGGACACCTATTGTCCCATCCAGGTACCACACCATGGGTTCATGCTTAAACACCTCTGCACTGATGAGGATGGAGAAGCCCATAATGCCCCCCACTAGAGAGTTAAAGCCTTGAAAGGGAAACAAGCAGATCAATCGCTTTTCCTGTGATCACCCGCATGTCCAGTGTGAATGGCGTACCGTCAGTAATGAGGGCGCGACTCGTGAGCACCTTTCCCAGCATGAACTTGAGCACGGCCAGGAGGATGCACACCACGCCGCTGACAATGGAGACGCTAAAGAGAAAGTCATCCTGGCAGGAAAAGAACATTTAACTTTAGCAGTGCAATCGCAACATTTCTCAGGGTTCTGAATTAGGTGCTCGCTCTTTTCCTCTTTCATTACTTTTTAGTCAGATAGCTTTTGCTTCTTGGAATTATACTATTTAAAGGGGCTGCCTGAATCTTTTCAACCAATGTTCAAATAATCTGGTGTGTTTTTACACTGTGATGTGTGCACTCAAGGATAGTTTAGAATGCAAGAGCCAAAGATGCACTCAACACGGTCCACGCACAAATAGCAGAACCAATAGGAGTAATTTTTGAAATATTTCATGAAACACAAGTGATACAGTGCAAGCAACTGAAAAATTCCCCCATTGTAGAAGGTCAAATGTCTCAGATCTGACACTGGAACAAAGTTTATTAAAAATTTGCTTACTAAAATAGCATCAAACTTGAGACGAAAGCACTATATTCACCACATCAAAATGGCACTGAGAAGCGCAATTGGTGCACGCTATTTGACACGGGAAGGTGGATGCTAATCGAGACTGCTCTTCCAAAGTTGCCACGCCAATACGGTGGCTTAATAGCATGAGGTGCCTATTTCTGGACAATTGTAGGCCCACTCAACACACTTCCTTGATTATAATAAATGGACAAACCTCATCCACCTCTGTTAACCATCATCAGCAGGTGAAACACACACCTGTTATGCTTCAAATGACTATCCCATAATATGACTTGGAGTCAAAGGCTCCCATACAACAGGCACCCATGGGTACACACTCACTAACAACTGTGGTGGGCGCATTTCAAACAGTGTTTCCATACACCCTGGCACCTAATTTGCGCTGCTACCATTGAGCCTGCCCACGCCGACAACGGAAATTTATAGTGCTAAATCAAACCGCTGTGACGACACTCAACAATCAATTAACGTTGTTCAACACCATGTGCAAGACCAAACACCTCGAAAAGTGCAATGTGACTCAAGCTGAACTCAGCGGAATACCAAACACCCAAAGTGATTTGTGGGAGGCCTGCTCTCAACTTTTGCTTGCATTGCTTTTAATTTATCATACATGCCTCCACAGTTAACGTTGTTATTCGAAACACTGTCAAATTTCAAATTGGGAAACTCCAAGCCTGTATCGCTCCCATCCAACAAAGCATAGCAAAACAAATCGGCAGTCTAACATCTCACGGAGAGATGAATAGTAAAGAGGCTTGACATGTTACACGAAATTGGTTCGTCCATAGATTGCTTTGCTGAGACAAGGCCTTCCCCATCTGCATGCTCCCTCAAGTGCTCCCTTCCGCTTGCAAGGACAACTGAGAAGAGAGAACATATCTGAATTGGTTTTGAGTCTGAGGAAACAGCAGTCCGTTTTCACCCGGAGCAGAGAGGTTGGTGACGCAGCAGTAAAAGCAAGCTACCTAATTGCTAATAGCATCATGATATTCCAACAGTACGTGCGTTAAAACATGCATGCCGAAAGCTGCAGAACTCATGTGTCTGCAGAAGCGACAAGCTTTTAACAACATTAGCCTGATGAGGAATACTGTAGCGGAGATGATTCCGGAACTAGCGGCAGATTTGGCCAGCCAGGGGAACACAACGTCAAGTCATTTCTGATGCAATTAATGACCGCACCGATATTACAGATATTCATTATTCGCGGCGCTAATGAGACATTGACTGACACTGAGTAGTTCCTTATGTTTAGAAAGGAAAGGAGGAGGAAGGAAGGGAAAAAAAGAAGGGAGGGAAAAAAAGGAAGGAGTGATGAAATAAGGGAAGAAGAAAGGAAATAGAGCTAATGGATGGATTGATGGATGAAAAGAAAAGGAGAGTCAACAGTCAAAACAAATTAGGTCAATACGACCCAGAAGGGTTTATTTGTTTCAAGTTCATTTCATTTTTTTCATTTTGTATTTGTACAAACACTGTGAGCAGATAAATGATAATCAGAAGCAAGTTGCACATGTTTGAAACTGAGTGAGTTTAACACCCCGACATTTGAGAGTGACCAGTACGAGGATGAGAGTGATAACACCAAATCGAATATACCTGCCTCCTCTTCACCCCTGGGACAATGTAACAATAACGATACCAAAATGAGGCCATAGAGGAAAAAATGGCTTATTGGCCCAAATTTGGACATTTTCTCATCAGGGGTGTGGTCATGGCTGGGTGCATCATGGGTGTTGTGCACTAGTCACCCAATTGCAAGACTCATGGTGTATAGACAACCAACCATTCCAAATCATGTTCACACCCGCGGACTATTTGATCTTCCATTAACCTTAGATGCATGTTAGGGTCTTGAGTTTGTACGTTCAGAGCCAAGATTCTAACCCTTAACCTCCCGACTGTAAGACATTGTTCTAACCACAATTCAGAAAGTAATAAAAGGATTGTGTTGCGCGCAGAGATTGGCATTTCGTTCCAGGTTAAACACTGGCCCTTTAACGAAAAGTTAAACTGCGAAAAGCAATCGAGAGAGACTAAGTGGCCAAAAGCAAAAGTGACACATGTGGCTGCGTGAAGAAGCAATTGAGAGCCAAAATAAGCATCTCAAGTTGCATTTCATTTGAGCAAAGGGATCAAGTGCAATAAATACAGCCATCTCTACAGTGCGACCCTGGTCTGAGTTCAGCTGTGAATTTGGCTCTTTTGACGAGTGAAAAGCAAGGACGGAAGCGCTGTAAAAGGATGCAGGATCCTTATTTTATGAATATGGTCGGAGGGGTGATGGCCAAAGTGCCCAGGTCACAGACGGAGGACTGACAAAAATCTCCGGTTGTGCGAGTTCCCTTTTCGCAAGACTTGTTCCAAACAAACGAGGAGCCACACCAAAGTGTGTTAAGAGAAGACGAAAGTAGAAAGAAAAATATACATTGAAAGAAGCTAACCAACTGACAAATGATTGTTTTTCCACTATAGGAGTCTGCACGCGAACCCAAACCCAAACCAAGCCCCAAGAGTGACCTTTAGCGCATTGAAATTCAACGCATTGACGGAGTCTGAGCTTGGGTCGGTATTTGGGCCCATGGGAGGGAGAACAACACGGGGAAAAAAAACCAACGTGTGATATAGAAACCTTGCACAGAATGTGAATTATGCTTTGACATTTACTTTTGACACCCAAAAGCCTTCTGTGGAATTGAAAAAGCTAAATCAAAGCAGTATCAGCAAGTGGGGATCATATTTAGCTAGCGATTTCAGTGGCCAGCAGTTATATAAATCCTGGTGTTCCACAAACCTATTTGGTTCTGCACACTGAGTGAAATTCTGAGTTTGTCTTTGTTGCCATTATTCCCACACCCTCCACTCTGTCTTCACAGAGACAACCATTACCAGGCAAAATCCGTGCAAAAGCTTTTTGAAAACATCCAAAGGCTCCAAACTCTTCACACCTTGCGTCATTCGTCAGCAATGACACCAATTCAATGACACCAGCACTGCTCACACACTAGCAAGATGATTGTTTGGCTTGATTTGAAGAGCTCGAGAAATGTCGTACAAAGATCCAACAGGTAGCGCTCCTGTGCAAGACGCCAGGTATGACTTGTGTCTGCTCTCATGTGACCCAAGTAGTAAAATATTAGGCAAATGGATTGAAAACAAGCAGTGTGATTTGGGGCATTTAATTAGATAAAATAACTTATGTTGTATAACAAGATCTTCCTCTTCAATTGGGATTAAACTCTGAGATTGCAGCTAAAATTAAAAGGTGCTGTTTTATCAGCTGCTTGTGTTGGAACGTCTGCTCTTACCACTTCAGGCAGCAGCTTGGTGGCCAGGTCATGGATGGCCTTACCCATTATGCACAAGGAGGACAAGATGAAAATCACACCGAGGATTATGCAGGCTCTGTGGCGGGAAAGATGCACATTATTCATTGTAGAACCTCATCTCTACAACATTACAATGGAACTACTTCTAATCAAGTACCTTGAAAGACTCCGGAAGCATTTAAATGATTACCTCGATACGTTATTCTTTTCTTTTTGTTTTGCAAAAGAGTAATATTGATGGTAAATAAGTATGGTGACAACCATAGAACCAGACAAAAACCAGTGGTTAATATCTTTTTACAATTGTTTGGACTTTCAGCCATACATTTTTTATTGCACTTGTCAACAGATCGGCAGCCAATCACATTTGTATGACAATTAAGAATGGTAAAAAAGTTATGAAGGTAGCGTTAATATAAGTTTTTTGATGACAACAGTCTGAATAGGCTGCTTCAGATTAAAAAAATGTTTGGAAATTATAATAAATTAGACATGGCCCGGGCGGCATGGTGGCCCAACTGCATTCATTTTGAAAGGGAGATTGGTAACAAAACATGCTTGCCATATCTCAGCTATTTTAAAAATGAAGACAATTTCCAGAGTTGGTATTTTAGCAAGAAACCTGAAGTTGATGCACATAATTTTCTTTTGCAGGCTACATAAAATTATTTGATGAGCAAGAGCTGGTCCCAGAGCCTTGAGTCTGATTGGGTATTGGTTGCCAACCACAGGGACGTGGACCAGTGACGGGCCACAAGCCACTTTGAAAAGGGACCGGATTCTTTCTGTTACATCCTTCTACGACGGACTCTTGACACGTCAAATTTCGGTTGCATATTGCTAATATTGAATTCACAAGCTAGCAAAATATGTAAAACCAGACCAATTCCATATTAATATGTTTCTTTGCAGAAGGGAAAGACTCAGAGATGAGATGAGACAATACAATAGCCAATGACCAAGAAGAAAAATAAAGGTGCGCTTTACAGACAATAGCAGGAGACCTATTAAAATATGGATTTCTTTGCACAAAATTCAACGAGCAAATCTTGATTTAGTGCTACGGTGAGTTATTCACGGACTTAATATTTGTTCTGTGATGCCTTTAGTTGGCGCATTTCAGGAGGGCACTGCTAATTTGGTTACATAAAAATCTGGCTTTACATTTCTACAAAAAAAAAACAAAGGTAGAAACGGATTTTGTGTTGCTCGTATCATTCATTCACTTTATATTTGATCTGTGATGTCTGCTGCATGTTTAAGTGTTACCATAGCTACCATAACTTGGTTCATACAAAAGTAAAATTAAGGCTGATTTCCCTGGTAATCTACGAAAAGTTTGGCATCGCTGGGACAGACGGGCGAGATGCTGAATCCCATGAGGACATTGAAAAGAGTGTTTCTAAATGACTCCACGTGAGCAGATTAATCTCTCTTATCAGTGCCTGTCCTATCTTGCAATGTGGCAGACCAAAGGAGTGCGTCTTCCTTGTGCATTCTTGTGGTGTGAATTATAAGAGGGGTTCAAAAAGGGTTCTGCAAATGTCTGTTTATTGGAAAGATAAACAGTTGTGTTCACGTTAAGAGAGAAAGGTGTCCTGTTCTTTGCACTCCTCGGGGGACAACTGGGCTGTTGTTGCATGCCGTCTCCGAAACGCAGAGTGGGACTTTTAAATTCCTGGGTCTTTGTGTAACTTGTGTTTGAAGTGGGGTGGGAGAGAGCCAAAGGAATTTGCATGTGTTGTTGGGTCGTACCTGTTACAAGAAGCTCTCATTGATTCATACGAGCAACAGCGTTTTCAGTGAAAAGAAAAACGGCCATTGTCAGTGACAGTGGTAATGTAAAATGGCTTCTGCTACAAGGAGTTGGAGGAGGAATTTTGGGGTGATTCAAATACAAATCTGTGCCTCTGGTGCCCAACCAACCAGAAATATACATGCAGAGATGAACAAGCATGGCGACACTCACACAGCACAGAACGACACTTTTTGAGCTTGAAGGAAACGGACTATATTATACGACAGTATCAATAAGCTCCACCCTTAACGGTTGTGTTGACGGTCTTGGAGGAATTGCTTCGATTATTTTTTTATTTATTTAGGTCACAATCATCACGAGCTGTGGGTTATGAACGAAATAATAAGATCCCGGATACAAGCGTCCGAAAAGAGTTTCCTCCGCAGGGGGGCCAAGCTCTCCCTTAGAAATAACGTGAGAAGCTCAGTCATCCGGGAGGGCTACAGAGTCGAGCCGCTGCCGCTGCGCAATTGAGAGGAGCCACATGAGGTGGCGTGGGCATCTCGTCATGTCGCCACCCGGACACCTCCCTAGTGTTCCACTGGGAAGAGGCCCCGAGGACAAGCCAGGACACGCTTAAGAGACTAGGTTTCCCAGCTGGTTTAGGAACACCTCGGAATCCCCCTGGAGGAGTTGAATGATGTGGTTGGGGAGAGGGAAGTCTGAGCTTTCCTGCTTAAGCAACCTGGCCTCTGGTAAGTGGCAGATAATGGATGGATTCATTTAGGCAATAAAATAATTTTGCACCTCATACTGTACCTCTCTGATCTTTTATCTCACTCGTAATAAAAGAGTCATATATGGGTTTTCTTCAGGTTCTCCGGTTTCCTCACACATTCCAAAAGACATGCATGGTAGGCTAATGGGACACTCTAAATTGACCCTAGTGTGAGTGTGACCAAGTGTGTGTGTTCATCTTTGTGTGCCCAGCGATTGAATGAAAATCAGCCCAGTGTGTAGTCCGCGTAGTGACTGACCATAATGGCTGAAAGATAGCAACGGTCAAAAGTGTGGATCCATTTCTCGAAGACTGATGGTGATAATGCAACTTACCATAAGTGCAGTTCATTAAAAGGTTAGGGGGAAACACAAGCAAAGCTTTAACATTTAGAAAATGTGTATCTGTGTCTGCAAGTGCTTTTTGTAGGACAACTGCATGCACCTTGTTGCTCTGAACAAGTTTTCTTTGACATGCATATATAAAATGGTGATTTGTTCAAACCATTTCTCTTCCAATAAATGTTTGTTTTTGTTCATTTAGTGCCGTAATTGCAAGACAAATTATATATAAAAAACTGTGAAATAAAAATACCGTTAAGGAACCAGATCGATGAGCACTATTGTTATGAATACTTAAAATCTTAATGATACCGTCCCTATACACGATACTGCACCTCCACTTAGTGGCCAAAGATCAAATTACACCCCAAAACATACAATACAATTGAGTTTCAACTGGACCAAAAAAATCTGCGAAATAGCAGGAGTGCAAACCAGGCACCCGCATTTGAGAGAAGTTTACGGTAGACACACTCACACAGGACTCACATGTATTCCCGATGAGCAGAGTGGACAGCGGCAGCATTGCTGTAACGCCACAGCACAATGACTGAGGACAGGACATCCAGCGCGGCGTCAAACTGAAGACACAGAAATGAGATTTAAGAACGTTTGTGTATGTTTCAGACACATTTAAATTGAATTCCACTCACAGCAAATCCAAAAGCGGAAGCGCTGTGTCGCATGATGGAGACAGCTGGAAAACACCAGAACAATGGTATGAAATACACAGCATTGTGGAACAGTCTTTATGGTTTGAATTACCTGCCTGAAACAGTCACTTTGAAATAGCAATTTATCTGGACACATTCATTTAAAGGGATTATGTGGGAAGAACGCACAAACATTGTCTGCAAAAACTTTGTAGATGAATAGTGCATGGGCAAAAAAAAGAACATCATTTTACATGAACTAGGAAAAAGCTGAGCAGTGTTTTGTCACTGAACTTCTGTGCTCATCACGGATTGGCAATAACGAACACCATGTTCAAACAAAAGGGTGTACGTATGCGCATTAGGAAACAGAACACCCTAAGCCGCAGTTCGATGGTCGTATTTTGTGGTTGTGTCATTGAATTTGCGGCCACATGTTTTGGACACTCAGGTGAAGAGAGGGGCGGAGCTGTCAATTCATCGCGTCCATCTGTGTGGTTTTCGTCCTAGCCGTGGACCAATGGATGAGCTCGACCGGTGTCAAGAGTTTGGTCGCCATTACCAGTAGTAAGTCGGATTTGGTTCCAGTGAGGGATGATCATCGCCAAGGTTGCCCTTTGTCACAGATTCTGTTCAGAACTTTAATGGACAGAATTTCTAGGCGAAAACAAGGTATTGAGGGTGTCCGGTTTGGAGGTCTTAGTAATACATCTGTGCTTTTTGCCGATGATGTGCTACTCTGTTCTTCTTCTTCAAGCCGTGATCTTCAACTCTCACTGGAGCGGTTAGCAGACATGTGAAGCGTTTGGGATGAAAATCAGCACCTCCAAATCTGAGACCATGGTCCTCAGTCAGAAAGGGAGCAGAGAGGAGTGGATGAGTTGGACGATGTTGCTGGGGAAGGGGAGGTCTGGGCTTCCCTGCTTGAGCTCCTGCCACCGTGACCCAACCTCGGATAAGCGGAAGAGAATGGATGGATGTTTGGTTACATGTAGGATTCCCATGGGCTCACCCCCTTTGTGGGTGCAGTGTGAGCTGCGCTGCGAGACGACTTCTCTGCTTAGGTTGCTGGCCCTGCAGTCGGGTTCTGCCAATAATTGGAACGGATGGATGGATTTCTGCATCAATTGTGCATGATAAAGAAGTGCTGTGATGGAGGATCTTTGACTAGTGCATTTCAATGAGTATTCTGTTGTTTTTTTGTCTCTTTTATTGTTAGATCCTCGAGTAAACCTGCGCTAAAAGACCAATAATGCATCGTACCGGCCGTAAAATGTTCCACACAGTGGTTTACATGAATTGCAGTGAATAGTAAACACTGCTGCATGTTTTCTTGCCCTCCTGCAATGGAGTGAGCGGGAAGAAGACACTAAGGGGGAAGGAAGATGCAAATGAAAAGTGGGGAGGGTTCCTCTCCTGCCTGGTTTATTTTTAGTAACAGTCACTAGTGGGGCTGTCAACCCTCCCAGCCAGGCACGCAAAGAGCTCTTTTTTCTCATCTCATGTTATTTGTGCTGAAAAAAATGTGAAATCCTTCATTACCACCTTCTCCAGCAACAGTATCATCAACCTGCTTGACTAGTAGTGACCAAAGTGTGGAGGAAAAAATTGTAATGCCCAACCTTGTGTCAATCATACTGCTACACTGTGGTGTTCTGCACTGCTGTGTAGTATACATCAAACAACTACCACAGTGTCAATTAAAAATGACATTATTCTTTTTGATGCAGATTTAATATCAAACGCAATTAGAGTGAGCTGACGTTTTCCTATTATTTGTCAATGATTCCTCTTCTGGTAAATGTGCAGGAGAAAAAAACCTCAAGCTACTGCATATGGCAAATGAAACGTGACAAGTGTAAATATGGAAGCAAACGTATGAGTGGGTGAGTCTGTGTTGCAAGGTCACACACCTCACACAAACCGGTAGAAAGTCTCATGCTCATGAGGCTTGTTGCTATTATTTGCATGCTAAGGCACATGGCCCACTCTGTTCTTTAATCCAAACCACCAAGCATTTACATTATTAAGAGTCCTGTGATAGTTGTGGACTTGATGCATGATTTTCATTATCCAAAAATTGGTTAACTTAAAATGTCATTATTAGGTCAGCACCCGAATCTGTAGTGACTTGAATGGAAAAGTGAATCGGCTGTTAAAAACAAACGTCTAATCAGACTTTTCAGACTCAAGTCATACCAAAAACAACAACACTAAATGATGCAGCTTACAGTGTAATTTCTACCTTTCCGATTCCCTGCCCTCCAAAGTCCTCTCTCTTGGTACCTTCACAGCTGTCCCAGACAATAACGAAACCGCAGAACTTGTGAAGGTTGCTACGATATGTGGGGCATGCATGTTGTGTGTGAAAGCTCGGTGCGTTGATGAGCTTTAAATTCAACTGCTAAGCAGTCAGTCAATAAAGCCCACCTAGGCAGTGCCTTTGTTTACTCACTGTTGACCTCTTACACCATACTAGCAAGGGATTTGCCAACTTCCACGCCAGCCAAGAGACCAAAATACCCAGGTTAGCTTAGCACTTGCTAGCACCTGGTACGACACTAGTGGATGGATTGAAAAATGGTAAAAAAAGAACACCCAGGGTTTTGCCGTTGTCCATTGTACAGCGAGGGATCCTGGATAAGATATTTTAAACTAAAAGGAAAAATCTTTCCATGAGTTTACACGGCTGAGTTAGCGAGTCGGTATACAAAAACTTTGGACAACACATGTTGAAGATAAAGCAGTATGTAAGTGCACTCCATTTGCCATTATGAAATTAGAGTTTACATTTTTTTCAGCGAAAGTACAATTAGTAACCCATTTATTAGTAACCCATTTGAATTGATTTGGGACTAGATGTTGAAATGGTAAAAAAATAGCAAAGTTGCAGTCATTTTTTAATTAACTCATCAAATTAAGTAATTTGTTGTTGATTTAATCCTAATAGGATTTTCAAAACTCTAATAAAATGTCCTGTCCTATCTGTCTAATTTTAAAAATCAAATGCGGTTCTTGGGCACTAACGTTTGCCTATATCTAGTCTAAACCCTGACACATGTGCCTGAAATGTCATTAGCTGCAGACAAGATTCAGACGTGTCGAACTGTTCCTCCTCACTTCATGGTTCCTGGTTCCTTCATTCGGAGCCGATGGGAGAAAAAGGCATAAATAAGTCTACAAGATAAGCCCACCAGCCGTTAATTGGCTCCTACTACATGCTTGTCACATCTGCTCATTTTCCCATATTGCTAAAACTCTTGTACTACAAAGGTTGTAGAACATACACACACTTAGATTTTTACTCCATTCTCTCCAATCGCTCAAAATCCAACAAGGAGCAACAACAAGACATGGGACGAGCAGGAAGTGCAATTCTAGGTGCCCCGTGAACATGCCAAGAGTTACAGTACACCAGTGTGTTAAAGCAAACACAGAACTGCTGCACATGACAAGTTTCTCACGCACATACATTGCAATGCTAATGGTTGACAGAGAATGGATCTGTCAGGGAATGGCAGCACATGGTGATGGACCCACATCCAAACTGGCTGAGTGTTGGATGATGACATCGCATTTACCAACACTGTGTTACAATTTCTAATACTACACGTGAAACAGGCACGCTAAAAGACGAGAGGCCTCCTTTTGGACAACAAAGTTTGTCAGAGTCTGGCATGCAACACACAGCTCCAGAAGTTTAACATTCACATGACACAGAGGCCAAATATGAGACTGGCTGGCCCGCCACTCCAGCAACCGTATCAGGAGGTAGACAGCATGTTGTTCAACAACATCAACTGGACTCACTTTCAAGTTACAGTAAACTGCAATAAATGAAGACACAGAGTGGAACCACACAAACCTAACTACTGAATTCTAAACTCAAATCATGTACTCCTTATCACAAGGGACAAAATGGGTTCCACATGACAGCAATCTTAATTCTGTTGATCATTATGGTAGTGCTGCACTACGTTGTACCGAAATGTGTTTCTAATATCATCCTTACCACATTTAACTACATGAGAGGCTTAAAATATTACAAACAGTTGTCAGTATTATGTATTATTATTCTGCAAACTACAACCATAATAATGAACATATTGTATATATAAATCCATACATAATGCAGCTATTGAATTGGATCTCACTAATTTGCAGGTCTTTTGAGACATTTCAAAGTCCAGTCACTCACTGAAGGCGGCGATGGCGAGGATGATCGTCGCCCCGATGGACGCCCAGGACACCCACAAGGCCTTTTTCCGGTAGCTTTGTGCTTCGTGTGGTTTCAGGCGCATGCTGCTCTCCAGAAGATCTGCAGGCATAACAGGGAACAGTGACATTTGAAGGTCGTCTGCTGTTAACTTTTTATCTAGCAGTTCATCATTGTACCCAAGTCAGACAAGAAGCTGATATGGGGACACTAAATTGTGAGGCTTTGTTGCCAACGCCAACTAACTTGGGAAGAGTATGGCATCCAAATTTCATGATTTTTAAGATTTGCCTTGAAAATGAAGGTGTGAAGCCAAGCTTGTGGCTGCTTTAATGGTGACCTTAGTTTAAAAAGATATCAGAAGGTAAATATAACATTAATTAAATATATAAAAATAAATATGATTACGCTATAAGTATTTAAAACAACGACAACCACTGGAGTATAGGCTTTTTCTAATGGGACGTGGAAAAACTGTTCAAAACTCTGCATTGTTTTTCTAATACAGGACATGACAGTTTAGTTTTATCCATTTAACTTTCAAATACATTTATATGTAATCTTTTAGAGCAGTTTCTTTTCAAACATTCACATTTTATTATCATCATCATTATTTTTTTTTGTTATGCTCACTACATTTAATCGGACCATATCCTTGAGAGGCTAAGTGGGTTGGAAAATTAATCACTAGATAAAAATTCACTCTTTTCTGAATATCTCTTAAGATTAAAAGTTTTTGATGAACACTTAGCCCTACTACAGTCCTGTATTTTAAGGCTGGTCGTCCGGCTGAAACTTGTGGAGGGAAATTATTTTTGGAGCTAAGACTTGGTGATGTTTTTTTTTTTTTTTTTTTTTTCTAGACTTGGTGATGTATAACGCTGGTTTAAAGTTAAAAAGACGTATCCCACAAATGTTTTCTGGTCTCTGATATTGTCAAGTTCGGTATCATGAGTTGGCATTAACCTATTATTTACAAACCGTAGAGTTCTACTCTAAAGTGCCTAAAAATGTCAAATGTTTCCCGTGGCGGTTTGCACAAGCTCAAAAGGAAAATCGTTCCAGTTGACACTCAAAATCTAGGTCGAAAAATTAAACCCTGCCGCTGTGTCTTTAGCCACAGGTGCTTCTACTCAAGCGCTCGTTTACCTGGCGGTTGAGTAGGAAAAAAACAGTGGCACGGTTTACTTTCTGAACCCGGATTTGACACTTCAGTCAAATAGGAGAATTAACATTTCGACCGTCTTTATGTCCTTGACGCAACGTATCAACTTTACCTCCGTCCTCGATGCTCTCGGTAATCCTCATCTCCTGGTCCATCTTGATCAACTCTCCCTGACTGCCGTTGCTGGCCTGGTGACGCTGGTGGTCTTCTTCTCGCTGTTTGGATGGGTTTGCCTGCTCGCACTGACCGTTTCCCCCCTTGGGCTCCTTTGCTGTTGCTGAGTCGGGGTCGGCGTTCGAGTCCGGCAGTTTGGAGTCCGTCATGTCCGCACGCTGCTTTGCGACTCCTATGAGGCGCTCGGAGAATGTCACACCCGCGTGAGAGGTGCGGACCGAGGTAGACCAGGAGGCACGGGGGGTGGGGGGAAGTGGACTTGCGAGACTTCCTCTCTACTTGCACCACATTATGCACTCACTATAATTGAATCGCGGTGGAGTTCTCACATGGCCTATACTACGAGACGTTCCCCTTCGAAATATGATCAAATGACTCCTGCTAGACATTTACATTCAATACCTTCTGGAGGTTCATCAATGTGTACACAAGTATCGCACCGGCTATCTTCCCCCGTTTATATATTTATATTAGTGTGCTTCTGTTCCCAGGGGCGTGCCTAGATTTTTCAATGGGCGATATGGGTAATCGCCCGCAAAAAAAAATAGTTTTCTAGACTCCCACTACATGCCGAATATACGGAGTAGGCACTGGAGTGCCCAGATTCATACATACATAGGTTGAGTGTGTCTGGAGGGGTTGGGGGGTCAATTTGCAACTGCAGAGGTTGGCAGGAGTAGCAGAGGCAAGCAACACAAACTCCTTCCAAATAAATTGTATTTTATAATTAACACAGACCCGTACGTCTACAAATAATTGATTGGGCTATGGGACAAAAATAAATAAGTAAATCCAATTTAAAAAAAAAAAAAAAATCATGTATGCAAATTTGTCACGTGATTCCGGTTGATTGACAGGTGAACAGACGTATTGGCAAAAGGTAATGCGAATGTTTTCATGGTTTTGTTTTGTTTTTCAGTCTCAGTGGAATTGGAGGGCATGTTCTCTGGTACCCCAACTATTTCTCATTCTCCTCAGTGGACTTTAAAAAGACTGCGGCGTTAACTACCCGCTCTGATTTTGCATTGTTGCCCGCTGTTTGCGTTTTGTTATTTTGTTTTTTCCTGGCTTGGTGTTGCCAGTGCCTTTTGTTGTACTTTGTTGCCATTTAAGTTTTTCCGTAAATACATTAAATTTGTGGGATCCCCTACTTTCTGGTTACCACCAGAAACATGACAAAAGTCCTCATGACCGTCATGTTAAGATGACAAGATTTAAATGAAGATTATAGTCAAACTAAATGACCAAATAAACCTTTAGGCGTCCAGTTTAGAAAAGCAGGAAGAGGAGAAATAGGCAAGTGAAAAGGTATGGAGCAGGCATGACGCCAGGATTTGTTCTCTCCCGGGGCTAGGAGGGGGCTTGAGCGATGTGTGTGGTTTTGGTTTTGAGGGGAAAAAATGATTTACATTATTTCACTTACAGGAGGGGTTATCTTGTTATTTTCTTTAACAAAAGTATAATACACACTACAGGAGTGGTGCAAAGTAGAGATGTGTATTCAATATAAGGTATGAATTTGCCCCAAAGTAGAGAATTGGACCTTAGCGTCCGCTGTTCTTATTGGGGAATGCTTGTCACATACTATTTCAAAGCCTCCACACTTAAGCGTTGTGGCTGGTGCTCCTTTTTTTCTTTTGTTTTTTAAATACAAAGCCATCCATGGCTGAGACTGACTACAAGCTACCTAACTATGCACTTCGTAGAGTGGGTGTGTTCGGAGAGGAAGAGTGCGCTCCACTCTCATTAATATCCATACGCCGCCAGCGCTGCCGCACTGTGTTCCCAGTTGGAGCACCTATAGGCGCATTTCAGGTGCTCTCTGATTAGCCAGGCGGACTAATCATTTGAGCAACTCTCTAATTTTCTGAATGGTCGCAGTGAACCTGTATGCGCTCGAAGTTTGCTTAGTTTTGTTGTCATTGAGTTTCCACTTGTGGACCAATATCAGTCGTCCTGCAACAGCTAATCAGGGCTCCAATGCAAGGGCTTCCTGACATTTTGTTGTTGAAGTGCCTGTAGTAGTGCTCTTGTTTCCTCACCAATTTGGTCCAATGTCAGTCAGCTCTCGAGGGCCGCCTTCAGCTTGGTGTCGTGGGCCTTTGCCTGGGTTGCTTTGCCTGTTGTGCAGCGTGCCATAAAAGTTGCACGACAATCAGTTTCTGATGAATTCAGCAACCCTTTCCCAATGATTAAGAACACCCACGCAATTAACTTTAGGGTATTCAAAAGCCAGTTTCAAAAAGATCAGAATGAAAGGTGATATATGCTGTAAATCTTAGTTACTATTACTGCTGTTATAATCCATCCATCCATCCATCTTCTGTCTTGCCTATAGGGCCACGAGTGAGCTGGGTCCTAGCCCAACTTTGGGCAAGAGCTGGGCCATGGGCATTTAAAGTAATGACGGAAGTGCTTTAAAAGGATGAAGAAGGATGACCAGGATCAATTATTTTTATAAATAAAGACTGACGGGCGATGGCGGAAGGGTGCCCAGGTCGCAGATGGAGGACGGACTGGCAAAATAGGGTAAAGTGACCAACTATGATCATTACAAGCTATCATTGTTGCTGAATTAAATTGTAGATGGCAGTTTATGTTAAGTAGGAGATAGCTGATACTTTTTTGGGGGGGATAGTGAGGAAAGGTTTTCACTTGGTCAGAGATGCACCACAATCCTCAGTTTGAATTGGAATTGGAGAATATTGAATCCTCATGACCAATAAGTGTTCTTCTCTTTCATAAACTTGAGAATGAAACTGCATTAAAATGTACAAAACAGTTCCATTTATCTTGCCCAACCGGCAGCTCAGCACTCCTAACCTTCTGACCCTCGAATCACCCCTGAGGATAGGTACTCCCTTGAACTGGGTTGCCAGCCTGATAAACAATTATTCACATTCACATTAACTCAATTTCTAAGAGACATGTTTTTGGAATGTTGGAAGAAGCCAGAGTATACCAGCAGATAGCCCTAGCAAAGGCAGAACAACACACATTGTGGAGGGAAAAAAAACCTCAACATTCAATAAACTGTTGCGCTCTCTATTGCGATAAATAATTGATAGCCTGACGGCAAGAATCAATATTTTATTACAACACGCAATGGATTTACCACGTTGTCACTGTCAGTTCTTAATCACTTCTGTCCTGTTTGTGGGGGCGCTAATCCCATAAACAGTGGGAGCAGTGGCCGGTGAGGAGTTGACAATAAATGAAGAAGAAAATGCAAGAATGGCGGAAAATGTGAACAAAGAAAAACAAATCAGATACCAACTTGCGAATTTCCACTTTAAAGTGTGGCGACACTGCGGCTTTTACGAGACAGATGACGGGAGAATGATACATTGAATATCGTAGACGTCGTGCATTGAGATATCATTATCATGGGCCACATATCGTCACAGTATCGAATCGTGAGTTACCCGTATCGTCCCACACCTTGTCACACAGAAAGGCTGCAGCCTGAATAAAAGAAAAACATGTGCTACTGCTAATCACTCACCCACCATGCCACCCTGTTGTTATTGGTTCTATTTTTTCTAACATATCCGTTTTTTTTAGTTTGATGTGTAAACGTTTGCACAATACAGATTTTACCATTCATTGTAATTTATAGCAATACGTTTCAGAAAATAACTGAACATAACCCTTCGTTCATGAATATTATTAAATATATTGCTATAGTACATATTATTATTATGAAATGGCGTGCTAGAAGAAAAACCAAGGGCAGATTTGGAAAAAGCTTTAAAAAAATCTAGAAAAGTTTACTTGCGTCTCTAATTAAAAAACGCTAAACATTTGTAGACTAGTCTTATTATTGTTATTATTTATTATTATTGTCATTATGGTAATTATACTACTGTATTAGAAACAGCTCCCGTGCAGTCGGTGGTCCATTTATATTGTGGCGTTATAAACAGACAAAAATCAAACAGATTCGGATCCAGTGTGGGATTTGTGACCTCACACGTGGTTTCAATTAAAAATGAACGCAGTAAAACACGTAATTAATTTAATTTGATAATGCAATGAGGTCAAGCAGTCATCTCATACAACATGTCTAAATAAGGCCAACATTACTGTTACAAAAAACTGCTGGAAAATGTTTTGTCTCAGCAAACGCAAGGGTCGGCTTCCCTGGCGCACAAGTGGCGCTCTGGTGATAAAACATCACATGGCCACTAATGACACGGGCTGACGAAGTCCGCGTGACCCACCCGGCGGGCTGGCACCAGTTGCCATAGTGACCTGTCCTCGTGGGGCGCGATGCTTCACGTCAGGTCGCCACTTGTCATCAAACACGCCCAAAATTGTTAAAAGCATTCAAACCAAACTACAATTCACCTTTATATAACTGCTGCAGTCTAGACAAAACATTTTTCAATGTTAGGGCGAGCAGCACTTACACTTATTACTGATTGAAGGAGACGAAAATCACAACGATAAGTGATATGCAACTAAAATGAATTGCATTCAATTAAAATTCATGAATAAACTGTGAGTGTTAAAACAACCAATAAATAATCATATGGGCCATGTAAACAGGTTGTATATTATTAATGTCATATTGACCAATTATCAACATAATGTTTTAAGGATTTCTTTTGCTGTAATACACATGTAATAAAACTTCTCAAGGGCGGGGATTTATGTCTGATTTTGTAACTTCAGCACTTGAAATACAACATATCAAAATACATTGTTTGCATCAAATTATGTCTTTTGGTTCTGTCATGGTCACCTCTGGCCAAGTGAAAGCTATGATTTATTGTTTTAAATTCATTTTAATATCCCGGATGGAATCGCACAATTTGTTTTTTTATTTTCTATCCAATACCTGAAAATAATTATTGCTTGTTCTCTACCAATTCTTCAGGTTACAAAAATACATCTAATTTTATACAAGAGTCAATTTTTGTGTATTCGCTTTTCAGTTGCGGTACTGTACAGTATTCATTCAATGGACGCAAGTGGAGATAGCCCTCTGCTGACCATGGAGATGAATTACATTTTCATTTAGGGAATCGGAAGCTCACCTTACTGCTGCAGAAATGCAATACCTGCAAAACCTGGGCAATCCAAAAAGTGGTATATGTAACGAGCTTAAAAAATACGCCTCATGTAAACAAATTATAATAACGATTAACATGTTTTATACAAATCAAAAGAACAGAATTGTGTTGGTTAAACACTTTAGACTCTATAAATAGCAAACGACATAATAAATCTAAAAAAAAACTTTCATGTGGCTACTATGTCTATGGGACAAAAATAGCCACGAACAAGCGAAAGGAGTCGAACAAGGCGTGAGAGTCATTTTAAAATAACTATTTGCACTACCTCCCGCGACCCTAGTGAGGAGAAGCGGTACAGATGATGGATGGATGGGTGGATATTTACACTACCAGTTGCTAGGGGGCGCTGTGATTTTGCCGGCTGACCGGTTTGGAAGCCGCTTGGGCCTTTGTTGACGTTCTTCCGGTGCTCCAGTCACCTCACTCCCTTCCGATGCTACCCGGTCGGGCTTGGCTGTGGGAGCGTAATGGCGGTGCACCGGGGACCCTCAACCAAATGGCTCTTCACCCGGGAACAGCTTGAAAACACGCCGTCTCGACGCTGCGGTATCGAGGCTGACAGGGAGCTTTCTTACCGACAACAAGCCGCCAACCTAATCCAAGACATCGGCCAGAGACTCAACGTGTATCCTTTGAGCCAGGGGCTACAAGCTAGCTTTGTTTAGCATTAGCTTATAAAACTGTTAGCGCTGCTTATATTGTTATTTCCTGCAAGTCGCGACATACACATACATAAACCATTCTTTATTTTCGTTTACACTTTGGCAAAGGTGTGTTAGTTGAATGCCCAACATGCTCCCTGTCTCTCCCATTAACATATTACTCCCAATTTGCCGGTGGCGTCTGGGCCTTGACGCTAGCTTAGCTTTTGTTTTGTACCTTGCATTGTTAGCATACACAATGAGGTTGTAATTTGTAATCGCCGTAGAATCAGATCACGAGTAGTTAAATCCTCTCATGTGAAACCTTTTTCTGATTGCTGTATTTGAATAGGAAGGGCTTCTACGTGTACACGTGCCGACCACTGTACTGAAAATATGGCACGTAACGTGTTTCTTTGTAACCGTTTTCGTGGTGTCATCATCCCCCCTTAACTGTGCACTCAGCTCTCAACTGATCATCAACACCGCAATAGTATACATGCACAGATTTTATATGATTCACTCTTTCACCAAGTTCCACAGAAACGTAAGTACTGCATACGAGTAATGTTTTATTAAGAAATGCTTCTGTATGGAAAACGAAATTTAACTGACTGACATTTGTCATAGATTATCTCCCAAACAACGTTGTTTCTGGCGGCTAAAGTTGAGGAGCAGCCTCGGAAACTGGAGCACGTCATTAAAATAGCTCATGCCTGTATAAACCCCCAAGAGCCTGCCCTAGACACTAAAAGCAATGTGAGTATGGCATCTGGTTTGTGTGGTGCGCTTGGATGTTTTTGTGCACTTGAAAAGAAATTGTACTCTTTAGCTCATTCAGACGTTTAGAGGAAAAAGGTTAATTGTAGCGGTGCAATGATTGATAGGCGACTAATCCATTATATAATTATTCAATTATTTCTAATAAATATTTCATTGTTTAGTTATTGTTTCTTTATTAAAAGTTGTCTAAATTGTTAGAATTACCGCGTATCAACAATAAAACCTGATTTTTGTTGTCCTCCATGGAAGCGTACTGATTGCAGCGCTGCTATAGCTAAAGAACATCACTTCCATAACAATATTTCTCAATTTCCATATCGTTCACATTTTGTCAAGCACATTACCGCAAATGGTTATTGTGTTAAATAATTATGCATACTGTTTAATTGCACAACACAATAATTACTCTAGAACCAATAATTATGAATTATGGCCTCAATATTTGTCATAGTAATGTATTTATTGCAACAAGCTTGAAACAGTGCACACAGTTGTCGCCTGAATCATAGTATAAATAAGATTGCAGTGTGTTGTCATCAAAAATATCTGTGATTGAATTAGCCTTTTCTCATTCTATTTTCAACTTTAGTAAACTAAAGCAAGTCTATTAAATCACATTCATCAGATTTATGTCAAAACTCAACCCCCCTATTTTGCAAACAAACCAATAACTTTGTTGATAGAAGGGGTGTTCGATTCAGGCTGAAATGGCTAGATTGGTATTGGATTATTTTTATTAGAACGAGTCCGATCCAATCCATCAGCCCAAACAATATCACAGCACTACCTCAACTTCACTTTGCGCAACATCAGGGGCTAGCAGGCCACTTAGTTTTTGTCATTTCTGAACAAGAAGTACTTCCTGATTGCATGACTTAGAATCATGGGAAATGTAGTCGTGCTAGCCTATTGCTGTGGTCAGACCAACGCAAACTGACCGTTTCAAGGCTACGCGTTTCCAATATTACAATATGGGACCAGCACCAGGTAAACGACGCAGCCAGCTTCCAATAACTGTCGTGACAGAGGGGAAAAAAGGTTGCATAATGGTGATTGCGTTGACTTGTTTACACTTGCACTTTAAACCAAGATAGGAGTTAGCATTAGCCACAGTAATAACTAAGCTACCTTATCACCAGATTGTCAGGCAATGTTAAAACTTTATTTTTGTCTGTCGGAAGGCTCCATACTACTCTCCTCTCAAAGCAACCCTAGTGTAGTTGCACGGCGAACAGAAAACAAGCAAGACATTTTGTGTCTGAATCTAGCATAATAGCGCTAATTATAACAAAAACATGGTACAACTATTTAACATGCATGCTTAACAAAGATAATGTGCCTTATAACTTGGGCTGCTGAGATTAGTCGACTAATCACTCTTGATGCTCAATCGTCAAGAAAGAAAGCATGCTGTGGCTGATGCCTGATTTCATTTCTGACACAGTGAAACTAGCTGTAGTTAGCACATACAGACACTTTACGGTGTGTGTTTGATGTAACTAACACCAACTTGATGTCCTTTTTTATATGCGAGCATATGGTAGTGTCTACTATGGAATAAGGAGGTATTAGTCAGCGAACTCACGTATGCGTTCATGAACTAACAGAACATGACATATTTTCTACAAGCCCTAAGTGGCATCCCCTAACAATAAAACACATATTTATCTTTGTTGCAATATACTGGGTTGTAGTGCTAATAAAAATTACAAATTTTGAAGATTTTTTTGTAGCATTGATTGTCTAGACCCATTTATTACTATTAAATTAGCCATACTAGTGAAGAAAAGGTTAAATGAAATAAATAAAATCAAAACCCAATACAAGTGTTTATTTAACTTTTCTTTAAAACATTGCATTTTCCTTATTTACTCCTCTGTTCACTACCTTCTACGTTAAAAAAAATGCTTGGTGCCCAAGAAGAGTGAAATTTGTTTGAGTCTTTCTTTTGGTTTTTATAAATAGTTTAATTGTATTTCCTTGTTTCACTCTGCAATGTGTACCAAGCTTGAACAAGGTGTCTCAATAATTTTGAGCAGACTTGTGATACAAAGTAGGCGAGTGATATTGCGCCTAATAATACTGTGCGCCGAATGGGCTGTAAAATATGGTACACATGATTTGTGTGTTTTCCTTCTTTCTTTGTTGGACCAGAATAGTTGTACTGTAAACGTGGTATTTTTAGATGTCAGCATCAAGAAAATTAGATGCACATATTTGTGCTAGGCGATGTGGAAGAAGATATTCAGGATAAAGGCTAATCTTGATGACAATAACGCTTTACCACAATAATTTTTCGGTCATTTTACAAAAAGCTTAGTTTGACGCACCCACTTTTGGCCGAGTCAAACTACCCTGCTACAGGTAGCGTAAGCAGCCCAGTGAAGCTTTGAGGGATGATCGCTGCCATTCAGTTATTGGGAAAAATGTGTATAGTCTTATTTATTCTTTTTCTAAGAAGTAGTATTCATTTATTTGCATTCTCCCAACTCATTTATTAATTTTCCATTTACTGTTAATCTTAATTTTGCACAGTACGTTTGTAATGTCGAATGACTGTAAGCATAAGATTCAAGCTACTTCAGACATTCTTATTACAAGCAGTTTGCCGCAGATGACAAATGACGATAGACAGGATAGTGGAAAAGCTACGTGGTCGAATCTTTTCTATCGTGGTTGCACTGTATGTCTTCTTATTGCCCAGCTCTACCATATGAACCACTTTTAGCGACAAAAAAGGATCAATATTGGACAAATTGGTATCGGATACAAAAAAGTGTTATCAAGCCATCCCTAGTTGATAGATTTGATTAGATAGTTTAAGCATGGATAAAATTTTGTTTCAAATTAGTGTAATATACTTAATGTACAAATGAATTATTTTTACATTTCATGTATCCACTACATGATAAAACAAAGCCAGTTTCTACTTGGAGCGATGAATGGAGGTTATCTGTCAAAATATTGAATCTTTTCAAGTACTTTTGACCATATAGGCCGGTCTGCTTGCCTGGCATGCGTGGTGATGAATTAATTAATCTCCTGTCCCGAGTGGCGTTATTTTTAAGGCAGGGTGATATGGCCCAAAAGTCGTGACTGTGTCGATTGCATCATTGCACTGTCGCAGGTGCACGGCGGTGTCTAATCACTTATGTCACGGGTGCGGCCAACTACATCATCCTTAAGGTGAGGTCTTGCGGTTTGCCTGTATCATCGCACTTTGGGCACGCATGTCAAGGACGGTGTGTGCTTCACCCGCCCTGATTTGATTTGGAATGATTCAGTTGACCAGGAGTTAGCTAATTCCGTCCCACAATGGCACACGATTGCGCAAATGCCCCCTTAGGCACAATTCTGTCTGTGCAAAAATTAGGAAACTAGAAATGTGCTAAGTTGGGGCTTCTTTATTTCCGGTGGCTCTTTATATTTCTTTACAATTATTTTTTTCTCCAGTCCCTTACGAGTAAGTTGCCTGCTGCTTGGCTGGCTGTTCAAAGTTGCTTAATTTTCGCTGTAGCGTGGTTCTAGTCAGACTGATATGTCAAGTGTTCTGTATCACACAAACACATATTGCTGTGTTGTACGAATGCATTTCGATAGCTTAGCAATGGTGATGGTGTAATGATGCTTGCTTGTTTTTTCGCACCCATGTAGGTGATTATTAGTGACACCAGATGCAGCGTGAATGTTCCAGCCATAGCTCGTAGGGTGGTACAGGCTCCTCGAAATAGTGCAACAAGCAATCACCAATATGAACATCGGAGAACAGCGATGTGTTGAGGTTATATCGTCTTAAACATACACACTTTATTTCATGAAGGCCTGTTTCTTTTTATTAGCCTTACATATATGGCATTTCTGTCAAACAAACTGCGGAAGGCATGGAGGTTGGGAACATGTGCAATGTGCATGCTGTTTATTTTTCCAATTATTTTTTAAAAATGTTGAGTTTATTTCACCTAATTCTTTTTGTAAAATGGCTACTAGCCAATATTTTGGTGGCCCGCTCCTAGGGATGTTCTAATCAGATTGGAATTTGGGTCCGATCAGGTGGTTTTCAGCTGATCAGGCATCTGTGCAAAAAGATTGGATTTCTTCATTTTCTGATATTTTATAGGTCACAGAATAATTAAATAATCCAAAGATATAAGGAATGGAATAGAAAAGGATAGAAGGAAATCAATTTCCAAGATGGCGGCACGCATAGACGCAGCGGCTAACGGCTCTCCCTCCCAGTGCTCCTTATTGCTTTTTATTTGTTTTTGCTTGGTCTTATTGGCACCAACAGAGGCACAGCATCGATATACCCGCCAGGACATCGTGGAGCTCTAATCTCGTTGCACACTTGAGTACATTGACAATAAAGGGATTTCTGATTCTGATTGCTGATTTCTGATATGAATATCTTGTCAAATGGAGCAGTCTTAGTTTTATTTATATTACGCAATGTTTTATTGTGTTTACTTTGGGGGTGTAGTGGTCAGAGTGTGGCAGTAAAGCCACTCACAAGCACACGCAGACGCACGCCTGCTTGTTGGAAGTGGCCTCCCTCCGCGCTGCAGCAAAATGGTGTTTGGAGTAACAGGAAGACAGGAACCATGTGAAAACACCCGGGCTCAGCCCAAAAATGCTTTAAAAAATGTCTGTCTGCCTAGACTGCTAAACAGACTGAAGGGCACAATAGTTGAGAAAACAACGGCCAGACAGGTTCGGAATTGTGGTACGTCCAAACGATATTTCAGATACAGTGTAAATAATTTGTTGACAAGCAAACTTGCTTCCCATCTGTTTCATTTAACGAGGTCAGAGAAGTCACACGCGCGGCTACTTCTTGGGTGCTGATTAATGCGATGGTCTACTAGTCAGATACACACGTCTAAAATAACAAATTTGCTCAAATTATCTTTAATATTTTAATTATTTACTCTTGCAGTGCCAAAAGTTTTCCAAAAAGGCAACCCTTTGAGTGGCAGCCAATTTCGAGCGTTTCGACTTATCTTTCAAGGCTCACGGAATATTGCGTCTTTTGACCGAGAACAGGTGCTCTTTGTTGGAAAAAAAAAAACAAGTGTGGTTCTACCTTGTTCTGTTCTTTGGTAATCGCCATTTGAAAATTGTTTGGTTTCACTTAAGTCACCAATTTTGAGCAAAATAATCTTTTTTCTGCACAATTGACTTTGTTTAGTGGCATGTCAATCAACAGTTCTTCCCTTCGATAGAACATGAACAAAACCAATAAATGTGCTTTTGATTGGAACATTATTTTGTTACGCAGCTCCATTTGATCAACTATTTACAAACGATTTTCTCAGTTTACTTGACTTTGCAATTGGCTGGCAACCAGTTCAGGGTGTGCACCGCTTACTGCTGGTGTAGGCTCCAGCACCCCCGCGACCCTGGTGAGGAGAAGCGGTTCAGAAAATGAATAGATGGATGATTATGCATGTGTGCACACTTGAGTGTGTCTGCTTCCCCCCTTTAAACCCAAAGGTTTTTTTCTTATTAAGGGTCTCGTACTCTCCTATGTCCAGGGGGGGGGGGGGTTGCAGACATGCGTACAGGTTGGTCTCATCCATAATATTGTATTTTTTTTTCCAGCCAACCTCATGCCACCCAGAATTCTGAACCTCAACCTGAAATACAAATATAAGCCGTTACCATCAAATACCAAACAGGTGTTTTGATGTGCAGTCATTTTTGCCACCTGTTCCATCTTATTGGGACCATGTGGCTGCCAATTTCTTCTTAATTATTATTTGCCCAAAACAAAAGTATCAGTTTAAGTGTTAAATATATTTTTAGTGTATTCAATAAAATATAGGTTGAAGACCATTTGCAAGTCATTGTATTCTGTTTTGATTTATGTTTAACACAACATCCCAACTTGAATGGAAAATACTATTTCATTTATTTATTTTTACAATAGTCTACATCTATTTGAGTGCTCATTAAATGAAAGCCAAACGTAAATGATTCACCTGCAGTGAACCAAAATTGCTGATTGCGTCTGCATTCCGTCATCATTATATCACATACACTCAGACGGACTTTTTTACCCATCGGCAACAAGAGAGAGGTTCCTTGCCCACGTGCCTCGTTTGAATCCCGAGTTGCCTGTCGCGTTCATTGCTCTGGAGCGTGCAGTCAGTTATCTTGAATTAAAAAGGATATATTTGCAAAATATCAGCCAATTAAAATATACTGTGTGGGCGGATTTATATTTGACCTAGTTAATGATGTTTTACTACACGTCGGGGCTTCATCTTCTCACTCACAAGATTATATAAACTGTCATTTGTGAGGTTACGGGAGCGATGTTTTTTTTTTAATATAGTTCATGTGTGGCATAGCATTAATTTTTCTTCAGAAACTTTTTAGGGGGGGTTGTATACAGTTTAACATACTAGGAGGCAAGTAGCTCAATGACTAAAAATAAATTCTGAGTCATCCCACCATGACCCAAAATAATAAATGAAACTGTTGTTACAACACCAGCGCAATTGTCAATTTAAGAATTATATTTGAGAAACAAACACAATTTGAAATGCCGCACCCATTTCCCAAAGTCACAGAGAGCCACGGGTGAGAATTAGCACACTTTACCTTGTATTTGGAAAACTGAGCCAGAATTTTCGGTTTCCATAAAGTAACGTGATCTGGAAGTCATCTTGACAGTAAGCGTGAAAATAGATGAAAAGGATACATATATTCGTAAATGCAGCAGGTGTTAAGTTATTTTCAAACCTAGTTAACTAGTTTCTGTCTATTGTGGATCTTTATCTACCGTAGGTGTCTGGAATGTATGCCTCATGATTCATGGGCATCACTGTCGTTTCCGTCATCAAATCAATATTCCCACAACATAAAGACATTGCATCGAGGGGATTTATGATGCGTAGTCTACAACAGCAGATGAAGATGCTGCATACAGTAGTACATCATTGAACAAATGTATAGTCTGATGGCTTGCTGTTTTCCAGGCATTCCATCAGCAGTCACAAGAGCTCGGAATACTGGAAACCATCGTCCTGCAAACCCTGGGTGAGCTCAAAACACCTTTGCTGTTTTTCCACGCATTCAGACGAGGTCTGTGCGATATGGACAAAATTCACATCTCCGTATTCATGCTAGATGTCTCGGCCAGCTAACGATATTTCTTTGGGTTCAGCAAAAATTAAGCATTTTTGTTTTCAAAAAGGAAAATATCAATCCGAAAGGACGTGGCAAGTGCCATTTTTAATTAGAACTAATCGTCAGTATGAGCAAAGTCGTCAATAAATAAGGAATTCAATTAAAATTGTACTGCAACAATGTCTTAATGATAAATCATTTTATGCAACAACAGCAGTTTGTCTGCGTTGTGAAGCCTGTTTCGCGTTCTGAGGCTCCCCATACAACATGTTGTATACTGTACTGCTGTTTTTTGTAGAAAAAGGGGATGGAGTGTTAGTCACTGAACATGTGTGTTGCGACAGAAAGACAAAAACAGGATTATATTAAAGGCGGGGCTCGCTCACTCTCATGCTCTTGAATGGTCCAGCGAGGTGCGCACCACGTGCATATATTTTTAATATTGGCAATTTTATTCAGAGGTAGAAATATGTTTAAGTATTGTATATCTGTGTTGTATGAGTTGTACTTCTGTGGTTGGCGGCATCAAACTAGAAAATTTACATTTCGCTAGTGTCAAAGATTCTGTGTATTTTGATTGGCTGTCATTAGAGATGTCGCCCCATCTACACGCTTCTCTCAAGCCCTGTCAGAGGATTGTTATTGGCTGGCTTTAAGCTTTCGATCAACAGCAAACTCGAAAGGAAGTATGTGGTGAGTTGGCCTGAGTTGCATATTGCGCTAGCGTGGAAAGTCCAGATAGTTGACGGTTATCGTTCCAATTTTTTTTTTAATTTGGTGAATGTAGATATCGATACGATATCGACCAGCCCGGTTCAGACAGAACACAGTGACTGATGCTTCATATGACATGCAATGTGTTTCCTCTGCAACACAACAAACCTCCATCTTTTAATGACTCACTGTCTTGTTTACAGGTTTTGAAATAACTATAGATCATCCACACACCGATGTTGTGAGGTGCTCCCAGCTAGTACGGGGTAAAGCCTTCTTTGTGTGCTTTTATTGTTTTAACTTATGATTGAGTCTGGTAAATGTGATGTTTTTTTTTAGTGCAGGTGCAATTTGGGAACCAAGTTTGTCTACTACAATTGCATGAATTGTGACTTAAAAGTTATCAGGGGTGTCACAGGTTCTCTAGATTCAAAGCTCCTTTTGGTAGTAACGGCGTTACTCTCACAATTGCATTGCATAAAAACTTTCAGACTCGCTCACAGTAGTAGTCAGACCCTCTGGTCTGGACCAAAGAAAAGAAAATCCTGATGGGCACATTTGGTCTGGTTCGCCTGTTGGTCTTTTTAAATTGTGGCCACAGGGCTCTCTTTTTATTCTGTTAAATGTTATTTTGAGACTGCTCTCTGTCCTTTGTCAGTGTGGCGTTCACTTTTGAGTGAACCGAACCATACCAGAGTTCACTGGCAAGTTGAGCAAGACCACCATTTACGCATTCTGGGCTCACTTGTTGGGTGAACACCACTATTTGGGTGATAGCTTTTTCATTTAACCTAATGACCCGCACGAGCAGAGAAAGTTTGAAGGTTTCTATCTTTAAAGTGGACACGAGACTGTGAAAGTGAAACCGTGACACCCCCAAACACCATGACTGTGTTGCAGCAACCCATTAACTGGCTTCTAAAACCAACTTTCTCCTTCCTTTTGCAGCAAGCAAGGATTTGGCACAGACTTCCTATTTCATGGCTACCAACAGGTTATTATCCTGTTCCCATTATTGCACTTTAATGGCACACTATAGCTTCATGTCCTGCAGGACCCCTTCCTGTGACCATCACCCTGTGTGCACCTGGACCCCTGGGAAGCCAGAAGCGGCCAGGCTGCTGTATGCGGTGTATTGTACAAGGGCTTTGGCACAGAGGGGTTGATTGCACAGCGTGGAATGTAGTGGTGTCCTTTACCTCTCACGGTTGTTTGGTACACAGTGCACAGGTCGAAAACACTCAGATGGTAGCCTGAAAAGTTTTGAGAAGTATAGCCTGCCGCTTATTTTGGGGCATTTTGTCTTCTTTTTTTGAACCCCAAATGAACTAACATATACCCACCAAACTATACTGCAAACTGAATGTGGCTTTGATGGAGGCATAAATGGCCAAGACCGTTCGTGTCCTCAGTTTTGTTCTTTTAAGTGGTTCTAAAATGATGACGTAAAATACATTTTATGGCACCCGCACATAATGAGCGTGTCGACCCTCATAGTCTTAATAATACGAGTTAACGGCCTTTCTTAGTCTTAATTTCTGGACACCAAGCAAAAGACTCAAGCCTCTAATGTCACGATTTTCCAGTATTGTATGATTCTAGTCACTGAGGGAGTGTTTGATGACCCCAAAAATGTTTTTTTTTATCCAAGATGCACAGTGTATTGACATTTCTTAATTAAAAAAAATGTCATGCTCATTAAAACCGTGAATTTGCAAATGAGTTGACGGAATGACCTAAATAATCTTTGATGCCATCCGTAATGAACATTTTATGTACAAAATAAGCTTGTAAGTGAAATTAAGCACTTGTCCTCACTCATTCATTGCAAGCTATTAAAAAATACAGCAACAAATATTTCATCATTCTAGACCCTCGTTGCGTTCTCATCTGCCATCGATGGCTGACTTTCCAATTATAACAGCCATTCGCTCATCCTGTGGAGGGACAACGGGTGGTCCTTGTCCCGCTCCCGTTTCCTTTTTTTCCTCCCTCAGGTCCAATATCTTTTTCTTTTTAATATCGAACCCCTTTTTGCTTTGCCTGACAGCCTTTGTGATAGAGGCCCAGGTATCTTTTTGGGTTTTTCATTGACTCTCAGGTGGAAACACTTTGAGAAAGTGTGGTTTTCCTTGTCTCCGCCTCTGAGCCGAAAAACACAATTTACTACACTGTGAAATTTCTTATGTTCATTTTTGGGGCCATCAACTTTTAAACCTCTTTGTCATTTTGATGCACCGAATGGTTGATCTTTGGTAAACCAAAATAAGCCTCGATTCTGCCCGTGCCGAACCGCCACTATGCTGGTGTCCACAGTACAATGAAGGAGAGAACGTTTCAATGCATTTATTAGTGAATGAGGCGCATTTTGACTTGCCACTCATGTCCCCATATGAGGTGTCATCGAGTGCCTGGGCCCACTTGCCAATTTGAGGCTTTCCCAGTGCTTTGCTGACAGCACGTTTGCAGTGGAGTTTGGGATTGTGGGTGTGGGACTTGTGCCCATGGAAGGCTTCACTTGTTTTCTTTGTTAGCCTCACATTCCACATGACCAACAGTCCAACAAATTGATGTGGTTTTGGGGAGACATTTAACTGGTTGAGAAACATAATTTTGTAAGTCAGAATTGAAAAACACAAAGGTATTAACATTTAGAAACATGGAGGTGAAGGCTTTTGTATGTGATGTAGTATTCCTACCTTTGTATTTCTATTTGTTATTTTCCATCAAACACAACCGTTTGGTTTACTTTAGTACACTTTTCCCCCGTTATTAAGAATGTTAACAATAGATAAGACCCTTCTTTTAAGATAGAAAAGTAGTATTGTATGGTTCCAATAGTGTGGAGCTTGAAATAGTGCCTCTTGTTGATTAGCGTCCCACACCCTGTGACAAAAAAACAAGCCTCTACTGAGTATGCCAAACTGAAGTGTTCTGCTTGGTGGAAACCTGTTGTCACTTTGATTGAATGTGTGTTCTTTTAAAAACGTCAGCTGACCTTTGTCTTTTGTCCCGCTGTTGTCGTCTTTTACCAACAGTTTGCACCTTACCACATTCTGCCTGCAATATCGGCCCACCGTGGTTGCCTGCGTCTGCATCCACCTGGCTTGCAAATGGTCCAACTGGGAGATCCCCGTGTCGACGGACGGCAAGCACTGGTGGGAATACGTGGACCGCACGGTGACGCTGCAGCTGCTGGACGGTGAGGGCACCACCCCGTCCTAGAAATTGCTTGTCCGGGAGCTGGTGCCTGATGCCACTCTTTGTGTTTGCAGATCTGACACATGAGTTTCTTCAGATTCTTGAGAAGACGCCCAGCCGACTGAAGAGGATACGTAACTGGAGGGTATGTGGACCTTGCACATTTCCTGGATTACTTTCGCTCCAGTTTTTACACGTAATACTGAATTGCTGTTTGCTTTTAGGCCATTCAAGCTGCTAAAAAGCCAAAGACGGAAGGTCCTACTGTGGACGGGGCCTTCCAGGGGGCATCATTAGACAGCCTTCCTGGTGTCGCCGGTTCCTTCTTCCCTTCCAGCTCAGCGTCAGACTCTGCAGAGATGTCCCTTGACGCCATGGCCGGCTCCTATGCCTCCTACCAGCCGCTCAGTGACCCTTTCATGCAGCCCCCCCATTCGGACTTCACCGTGCTGAAACACGAACACAAAACTGCCGGCGGCCCTGCCAGTAAACCCCAGCAGCTCGCTGTAAATGCGGCATCATTTTTGCGGCCGCAAAAAGTCTTAACTCTCGAAAAGTACAGAGAGAAACATGCAGCAGAGCTGGCTCTGCAAAATGGCATCAAAGAGGAGGCAGGCACAGACATGTACACGCCACCCCCCGCCACATCCTCGCACCATCACAAGAAGCGCTGTCAGACATTGCCAGGCGGCCAGTCGGGTGATGGTAGGCGTGAGAAATCAAGCTCTAAAAAGACTCGGGTGTCCACTTCTTTCGCTGAAAACGGCTCGGCCACCAACGAGGAGCTCAAGATGAGGATCAAAGTGTCATCGGAGCGCCACGGTGGCTCAGATCAGGGCAAAGACAAGCACAAGGAGCATGCGAGCCACCGTCACGCCAAACACGGCCACGCTCACCCGTATTCCCTCAGCACCAATTGCCGGGTGGACGGCGCCTCCGTGTCCCAACGACCTCCCAGTAGTCACGGCGGAGACGGTGGCTCGGGCTCCTCTCGAAAGAGGCCTCATCCCGATGGAAGCCACCATCATCACCACCACTCGTCCAAGAGCAGCAGGAGCTCGAAGGCGGCCATCAGCTCTGCCCACTTCTCGGATAGCAGCCAGAGGATGATGGAGCATCACGGCCACGACGGTACCAACGGCCTGCTGACGGCTAACGGCCAACACACTGACTACAAAGACACTTTCGACATGCTGAACTCCTTACTAAGTGCCCAAGGAATGAATTTATAACCTCCAGTGTTGTCCATACTACCGTATTAACACGTTGAATAGACTTTTTAAAAAGAAAAAAAAGATTTTATTTGTCTTAAGTTATATGGATTTCTCATCTCCCACACTGCTGAAGATTCTTGTGAAGCTGTCCAACGTAACAGCGTTATGCATGAAGCTGTGTGCGACAAAGACATGTTCAATTTTAAATTTGCTTTTCATGATTTTAATGTACACATGTTTGAAGTTTCAAAACAAAGGGAAGCCGCAAAGCGAGATGCTTGCAGCCGTCACAGCAGTTTACATAGTTAATTTATGTTTCCCCAAATATACCCCCTCCACTCCCCCACCTCCCAATGTTCCACTAAAAATCTCAGGTCATGAACTTTTTTAATATAAGAACAAATGTTTGGGTTTTAGTACCTGCTTGTGTGGAGACTCACCGCCTCATCCAATATACAGAACCTTGGTACCTCCCTAGGACACAGTCTGCTTTCCTTGTTTTTGTTATTTTGTCCCGTAAAATCTCCCCAAAGCAGCACAAGAGCTCCACATGCAGACCCAGTTGAGACCCGCAATTGAAGATGTGACGTCTGTGAAAAGTGCATTTCTGGTCCATCGACTGAAATCGCAAGAGGCCTTTTGATTGTACTGCGAGTCGCGCCACCCTCTATGGGTTGTGAAACATGTAATTGTCCGAAAATACCGATGTCTGCTACAAGATAGTGTAAATAGGACTGCAGTTCACATTTACAGTTGTTGGTCAATGCCTTTGATGTCTCTTGGAATCTAATGCAGACGCTTCTCTTCAATTTGTGTATTGGGAACCCAAATAAAGGTGTTACAGTGACTTATTTCATTCACTGTGCCTTTTGTACTTCAAATGGGGTGACTGGTCGTGTGCTTGCATTAAAAAGAGTTCACTTCCCATCCTAAATGCATGCCTCATTGTGCATATCTTAAGCTCCTAATTTTGGCCCGGCAAGTGAGTGTGTGAGCACACGCTAAATCATGCAGATGGTTTAATCCTGGCCTCATAATGTTGGATTTACTCCCTATTGAATTTAAGCCCCTGCTTGCTTGCACATAGAAAATAAAACAACCTTTTTCACACCGGCTTCCTGCGCATTTTCACCATCAATCTTGAGCCCTACTTTGTAGTAATGGCCAAAAACAGCGATGGGCGACACACTTGTTTAATTTTTCAAAAAATTAAATGTTCTTTGGATTGCTTTTAGTTTTTCGTCCAAGAACCAGATTGCAATATCGCCAATCACCATGAGATCGCACACATGCCTTAATTACGCTTACACTGGGTCTTATACCACGTGAATGGGCCTAATATTTTTGGGCAGATTTGGACTATACGGGACAAACGTAGTACCTCAATATTAAAATTTTAAGTGAAAAATGTACAAAATGCGCTCTTGCACTTCATTTGGGGTTATTGTTCAGCAATTTTATGCCGTCCTTTAATGTTATTTATTTATGCGAGACTGGAAAACAAAATCCACCCAGTATGCACTTACTTTTGTCTGCTTTAAAGACTTAGTGTGAAGTAATTTCAGAAAATGGCAAATGAAATCAAATTGAAGCAATTAAAGATACAAAGATAAAGCATGAAAAAAATGTCTTCTATTTGATGAAGTAATATTTTTTATGAAATGAGTTCCTTGACAAGTGAAAAATTTGGATGTGTGAGGTCATTTCAAGACAATGGCAGAGTGTGTGTAATGTGTATGTACATATAGACAGTCAAATTAGCATTCTCCTTTTTGTCAATTTGATAGTACTAGAAGAGCATATATAATGTATATAGAATAAATCAAATGAAAGTGAATTCATTATGGTTGGCAATTTTCCAAGAGGACGTGACATGTTCATCAAACGGACACTAATTCTAAAACACCACTTGGTTTTGAAAATTGATTGTAATCACACCACCCTTTTTTGCTAACCCTTTATCATTGACAAAAGAGTTGAGAAAACAGATCTTCCGAGAGCTCATAACAAAGAATAATTGTTGACACCGGCGTGAAATTCCTTCGCCTTGCAAGAACCAAACTGGTCAATTTACATGCCCCATTCTTATCTTTTGGCCACTCAAACAACTGTTGGCCTGAATGTGAACAATGCAACTCCACAGAGCGCCGAGGCATTTCATCAAACAACACGATAACAATGACAAAGAGCAGTTAACGGGAGAATCATCAATGCAGTACATTGGCTGACTGGAGACTTGGCCTTCTTTATATAACACCACTCGCTGGAGATTGCCAAACATAAGTATTTTCATTGTTATGCAGGTTGCTATGGATTTAATTATAAACCTGGATGGGTTGCAGTGAAAAAAAAAATGAAAGTTTGCTTAAAATTGTTTTAGCCGTCACTCATATTGTGGTTGGCTTCACACATGTGAGATAGAGTAGGGGATCTTTTATACATGCTGTGAAAAGTATATAATCAAAAATGGAATATATTAAGAGCATGTAATATGTCCACATTTAAAGCATTTTGTCATACATCTGATTAGGAATGTAGCAAGCGCTGATGAAAAATTGTCGCTTCCTCCATCATTAAAGTTGGCCATCCCTGGCTTAAGTCACAACAACAACAAACAAACACCTCTGTTAAAATTTGCTACGTCCATAGTTATAGGGACACTTTTGAACTTTACGATGGCATTTGTATAATAGGTTTGCATATAAAAATGACATCAGAATTAAAATGCTCCCCTCTAAAAGACCCTGTAGTGATTTAGGCTGCTGCATGCAAGCAAGCTAATATTGCTCGAATTGCCCGTTCTGTTGTCTAAAACGGCAACCGATCGCCACCAAAGTGCAAATGCACATTACTACTCTTTGTCCACTTCAACCTCTGAATGTATAAAAGTGTTCTGCACAATATTTTGGATTAATTGACATCAAACGTGAGGTCATGTGATCACCGCCACAAAATCAAAAATACCGTGCCGATCGTTTCTCGCTGAAGCGGGCGAGAGCAAGAACGCGCACACAAAAACTGATTGGTTATATTTCGGACATTTAAGTATGCTAAAGTAATGTCGACGCTCAGGAGGCAGACGGCGACTGACAGCGGGCAGCAGGCAGCCAGCAGGCGGACATGAATCTTTATGCCGCCCTTTCCCTCCCCGGCGAACAGTAGGATAACAGCACAGCTAATAACAATTAGCTTCAGGCCGTTAAAATAAAAGGTTACAAAAAAATGAGCGCCTTGCTATCTATTTTACCTATTCAAGTTGCCTCCAAAGCAGTCGCATGCATTGCCCGACACTGCCTGCAGCCGCCAGCTTTGGCGTGAGAGTGGGCGTCGATTTCAAATATAGACACAGGGGCTGTCTTCTGGAACCGCGGAGAGGCATGTGCTCTTAGTCGGGGCAAAGAAGCAGTGTGTGCTCCTCCCAGCAAACATCGATGTACCGCTGCTCACTTCCACAGTTCCTCATTCCCATATAAGTCAGCCACGGAGAGGTTAATCCTATTGATATGTTGCCAACTGATCACCGGGGTCGGGGGGCTGACAATTTTTATGAATAAGGCCGGTGGGTTGAGACCTGTGCACTGCAACTGGCAGGCGACCAGTTCCGGGTGTACTTTGCTTCTCGGCCAATGACAGCTGAGATCATCACCTGCACGCCTGCGACCCACGTGATGATAAGCAGTTCAGAGCATGAATCATTAAATAAAAAAATGGTCATCTGCCTTTTTTTTTGTAAGGTGACGATATATACAGTATGTGAGTTCGACAATTGTACAATCCAGCGTCCTCACTTGTGGGTGGAACAGTAAACAATAAAAAAATCACCTACAGCTCTATGTATACTTGTATGTCTAATTTAAAGTGCGTCGGGAGAATAATCGGGAGCATTTTAATGCAATGAAATCCATCTGGACTTTTGTGGCACACTGGTGGGTGGCTGATGGTTTATTTTCAGAAAGCAAACACTAGGCGAACTTGACGCCCACTTCCCGCGGAAGGTACGCACAGACGGAAGAGTAAGGCCATCTGTAAACAAATTAATCGAAAATTCTATGGCAGCTCATGGAAATATATATACTTGTGTGTTGGGTCGTTGAGTAAAATGTAAATAAAAACAATAGACATTGATTTTCAAATATACTTATACCTATCTTCAATGGAATACATTACAGAGTGAAAAGATGTGATGAACGTTCAGTTTTCCCAACTAGTCTCTCTTTGGCGGTAACTGAGCAAATGTGTCGCCTAGCAACCTCTTGCCGCGCCGTTCGTAACCTCGAAGTGTCGTCCGTTGTTACGGTCATAAATGTAGGACCATATCCAGTACGTTACGACGGCGTACTCTCCGCTGAAAACGATTGCTGAAACACTTGCCATGTCGCGCTGTAGCCACTAGAGAGCACTGTTGTGTTTGCCTCGGATTTCCAGCGGCTTGGTGGCTTGTGTCCGCTAAAACTAATTTTCCCACTTAATTGAGAGGAATTTATATATAGAATAGTGTGTGTGTGGGTGTGTGTGGGCGCGCCCGCGCGCGTTGGTGGTGGGATGGGGGGTAGGGATAAAAAGTTAAGTAGACGCAGTGTTGAATAACCTTGAAAGACATGCTGGTTGTTTTTGATGTCATGAAGTCTCTGCACACGATCCGATCCTCGCTTGCGACTCGAAACATTTGGATGTGATCCATCTAATTAACACATTCTGAGCAGTGTCGTTTCATGAGCGTTGAATAGCAACCTTAATGCAAATGATAGCAAAGTATGAACAAAAAGCATAGAATGTATATTTGAATAATGTTCATTTTTTTCTGGTGTCTATATATGTTAGTTTCATTCATTTGTATTTTAATGTACTGCTTTCACTGTCTTTCGTGATTGAATTATTGCTAATGTGTTATACTCGACGAACAGCGCTTTTTTACGGCCATAGCTGTTATGAAATGCGCTGTACAAAAAATGTCTATTGTGTAATAAAGAAAGGATGAAGTAACTTTGTTGACTGTCCTTGAACGCACCACGTTTGACTCTGGAGTGATATTCTAACTTTCTACCTTGGTGGCTCGTGTATTGTATTTTACGTTCCCGTTAGCAATTCCCCAAAGTTAATGGCCATGTGTAAATGCCATAAGGTGAGACTGACACAACTGTTCACCAATGTAGAACGTAACTCCTAAATGGTCTAAAGTCACCTTTTTCAGAAATCACAAAACCTGAACTAAAGTTATATACAGTCATATATAGCTTTATAATTTCGATTCAGTGCTATATGAGTACATGTTTAAATAAGATGAAGTTGATTTGAGCAAAGGTGGTAAAAATGATATTCCAGAAATGACTGGTCATTATTTTTGGAAGGTCGCAATTAGTCTGGTGTGAAGTCAGTTTCTTTGGTTTTGTTTTTGCTTATAACGTCTTAATATATGAAGACAGAGTTTTTATGGAAATTGATGAATACTTATAGGTACTAATAAATGCATAGTTCCAGCTTTATTGATCTTTATCATATATACAATTATAAAAAATTTCATCAGGTTTCTTTATCAACCTGTTTGGGGAAAAAAAATCCTGTGGTCGTATTTGTCGTGGGAAGCCCAGAGCAGCAGCTGTCATTTAAAAGGAAACGGACAGAAATAAAATGACAGATACACAAATAACCACACAGTGATCGGGCCAAGTCGATAAAATGTCTAGTCCCCAGTCATCAATAATTGACCATCTAGAACATTTGAGCTAATTATGGTGCGCTGGTGACCTATTTGAGCAGGGTCCTGTCACATGAAAGCTGTAGGCAGCATAGGGAATTGACTGTGGTGCCTGTTTAAATCAAACACACACACACACACACACGCACACACACACGATGCACACACACACACACACGCGGATTCATGCATAAACATGATGAGCTACAGTAGCGCCCACAAACACTCGGCGCCCATGTGGCCTCTTCAGCCGGCCCTCTCTGCTTCTAATTATGCTGTTGCTGCTGTTCAAGTGGATTCTCTGTTCTACTGTACCTGACGAAAATCACTTCAGCAGGACAAAGACTCTTTGCCGGTTTGTTTCAAAAGAGGCAGCAATGCAAGGGACATACAGCAATAAATAACCTTAGGCAATCAGTCCCATTCAGGTGCTAAGTCATGCTTTATCTGGAGGACAGGGTATCGATTCAGATTTCCAGAATTGATTCGATTCGATTCACAAGGGCCTGATTCGATTCGATTTACACTTCACGTTTCACTTTGATAGATTTTTGATTTTGTTAAGGATTCCAGGCATGACCAATTCTGTTTTAACATGGAAGACATTCTAAGAGAAAGCAATGCTGAAAAGGTCTTTCTCCAACTTGGTGCAATTAGAATTGAACCCAACACAGTTCCATTAATCACGTTTGTTTTACTGATCAAAAGAATAAATTATATAAATCCATTCCAACCACAGGACAGGCTGTGTAAAGTGTAAAAAGGCAAAAACACACTGTCAATTCATGCCATTCATATTCCCGACTGTCCATGTCAGGAATTTAGGTGCAAATGAGAGAAGAGTCCAGGAAGATAAAGTGATCACATGTGTTAATAGCAATTAGAGAGTGGCCCCACACCAAGCAACTAATTCCCACAAGCATGTATCTGGAGAGGCACACTTGTGAATCAATTAATCCTGTTGAGGCTGCTCCTTCTTTTAAAATATGAAAGAGAAGCATTATTTTTCCACATAAATACAAATTGAAACAGACAGTATACAATATTATTCGCAAATTGATCAACTTAAACTTGGAATATTTCTGATCTGTTCAAAAATATCTCAGTTATACAACTTAAAAATCTAAACATTCTGCAGAAAACAAACCCAAAACTTGAATCTACAGTAAACAGTATGAAGAATTCAAACGCAAACAGCACCTAACCATGGAAAACGCTCTAAAAATCAAGATAACCTTTATTGGTCCATCAATGGGAAATTTGAACACAAAAACAACCTGATTAGTTCCACAATGGTTAAAATAAAAAAGTATTTATGGCAGAAACCGACTAACGTGATTCGCATTTAACTGCAGCTAGTATCATCTCCATTGACGCTAATCATGAGCCCACACGTCATTTACGTCATCACAAACGTGTCATTCCTGAAACATGTCTATGTCTTCCCAGCAGGAAAACGGTCAGACTGGCGTTTGCTTCCAAGCATGAGCCAAGACTGAGCCCGCTTCGCTTCCAAGATCTGTCAAGTTTGTGCATTCACGGGCGCACTCTCGCTAAACACTAATTCAGTGATAATTGAAGTGTTTAATTTACTGCTATGACAGACAAACCTTGAATTGATGTCCTTCAATTAGTTTTTACTCAGCTCTGTCAAGCTGCTCAGCGTTGCCTGGAGTAATACATCACTGAAAAAGTCCTTGGAAGTGCTATTTACTGGATCTGCAAGAGCCTTTTCCAATAAGATTTGGTATGAAAAGTAAGAGAAATAGGAGGAGAAATATTGTGATCCAGCCAATTTTTGACTTGACTTGTGTTTTTGAAGCATATTGGTAACTTCTAGGTCATTATGTACTCAACACGGCGGAAGTAATTCTTTGGCTCGTCAGCGTTCAGTGGGAGGGACTTGATCAGCGTGGCGGTGAAACAAAACGCTATGGATTACGAGGCCGAGTGGGAGTGTGAGGAGGAGGATGAGTTGCTTATGGAGAACGTCGATTCGAAAAGGTGGGAGTCAAGTCTTTCCAAAGATGGATTTGTGTCGACAGAGCATGGAAATGTGTTGTTATTCAGCTCCGAGCGGCGGGGTGAAAAGCGCTGCCAAGGCTTCATTGGTATTTTAGGGTGAACATGCAAATAGCCGCTTGTGATGGTTCTTGTTGTTCAGAGGGGAACATTCTGACCAATTTTTAACACCTTAACAGATTTTACATGAACCCACACAAAGATGGACTCGAAATGAGCAGAAGGGGAGGAAACGCGTTTGTACCTCACTCCCCCAGGTAGACCTCCTGCACGATCATCCGTCTTCTCCTTCTCACTTTTTTCATTCCAGCACAAGCTACTATCCACATGGCTGCAGCTACTTCTTCAGATGTCGTTGTTCCACCTGTTAGTGGATGTGCGATTATCATTCATGACTATAGTTTCACTTTTGCTGTACTTCCAGCATACAAAATTGCCAAAAGCCGTTATTAAAATATCACTGAATAGAAGATAATCTTCTGTAGAGCCACAATCATGGTGTTGCATAATATAAAGAAATGTTCTGCTGCAGTATTTTGGGAAATACACACCCCTTTTTCCTCTTTAACTGTTAAGGAAAGCGGTGGCAGTTTTTTATTTTACTCGACAAAATGTCATGAATGTTTTTTTTATTCTCGGTGGCAAAGAGCGCAGGTGTTTCACGATTACCTTTTTTCTCATGTATGCAAATGCAACGCGGCTTAAGTGTCTGCACCGCTGAAGGTCAGAGATGTTAAGGTGTCACTATTGCAGCTTTGTGAAGACACGACTACTCATTTTACAAGTATACTGGAGCTGGGGAACCTTTGCCCCATGGGCCACAAACTAAACTCCACACAGGCTATTATTAAACCTACAAACACTCGTTCTGTAATATCATAATAATAAACATATGCTCATCATTTTGCATGCTATGACACTTTAGTCATTTTGCAAATGACATGAAATGGCATTGCTGAATAGAAATGGGTTGTTTCATGACAGCCATATTAGAAATTCAATGTTAGAGCACAGAGGCAACAGTGGTGACCAACAATATATTTACAACCAAAATTCAAATATACGTCCAAAAAAATTGTATTAATTCATTCCTAACAGTTAAATCTCTTCATTTGTTGCAACACCGCTTTCAGTACTTTTTTTGTGGATGTTCGATGTTTTGTCATATTTTATCATATTTCAGCCTCAACAGCATTTTTACGCATGTCAAAAATGTAATCTGCCCAGCACCTTCAGAATCCGTTGCACTGCCCCTCGGAACGAAAACCATATTAGTATTAGGACTGTTTTTTTTTTTAACTAATTAGATATCAAATAATATCCATTCATCCAAAAAGCTTTATCCTGTTCGGTGTTTTGGAGGGCTAAAGCTTGTCCCAGCCTGACTACACCAAGAAATGGTCGCCAGTCAGTCACAGGGCACATTTAGAGACAAACAACTCATGCTGCCTGCTCACAAATCAGGATTTGTAATAATGAAGTCCCAGGAAGCAACTGCATGTTGGTAATTTAAAACACAACAAATTGTCAAATATCCAGAAATGTGGGATTGATGTTTATTCATTATGTGTAAAATCTTCTACGTATTTAACGTTGATATTAGTTCTGAGGTTCAGGGCTTATGAATGGATGAATGAGCCATTTCATTGGCCCACGGGTTCATGGCAGGTCTCATACACGAGACACCTCTGCTTCACGGTGGCAACATGACGTGTCCACAAGTTGCTTCAAAAGCGTTGAGGCTTAGCCAATGTTCTGAACTTATATAAGCGCTGGTGTGAATCTATTTTTACACACTAGTGCGTCTAGAGTGTGTTCAATCGTGCGGCCCCCTTACCGGCCTCCTCCAGGTACGCATTGGACACCTCGCCGCTTTCATCTCGCCGCCCAACCGGCCCGTTATCACAGCATTTAATAAGATTTATATCATCACAAAGAATAATTCTGTGTGGGCTGAAGGGGAATGTTGCTATATCCAACTCAACCTCCCTCCTGTTTTTTTCACACCGGCCCACTCGCAGAGTAATTGAGAAGCTGGCAAAACTGAATATAGAAAAAAAGAAGAGGAGTGGGTGTGAAGATGTCCACAGTTGAGTGGCCAGATTCTACCCACTCAAACCCAATTGCGGAGGTCCTTATCAAAAGCTGTCAGTGGACATTTGAGCGTCAGTGCGAATCTGATTAACATATGATGAAAGATTGATGAAAGATGCGCTGCATTTCTTATGTATGTCATTCTGCTTTTTCCATCACCCCATGTCAAGAACATTCTTTGTTTACGCCTGTATATCTCTTAATGCCAGCAGCTTAAAAAAAACTTGTCTGGTTTAGTGTTTAATTAATTCTAAGCGCCAGAATACTTAAAACAGTTTCAAATATGCCCTCACGTTAACACTTTTTTACAGTTTTACGACTGTCTTTGACAATTTTACACCACAAACTTTTGGACACACACACACACATGTGAGTTCTTTTAATTTCTTTTCTAACTACAAGCTGATAATTATTTCATGGCAGAAGTCCCAGATCTGGATGAAAAGGAACTGCTGATAATGAGAAAGACGCCTCAAGATTTTTGGACGACAGTTGGCTTCCTTGAGTCAGGTGAGGAACAAAACCAACCGCCACACCCACCGTCATATTTACACTTATGATAAAGACACAACTTATAAGGGTGGGTCAACAAAACGCCTGCCAACGGAAACGTGGAAAAAATCTCAAGCCACCCTTAGATTTTGTTTTGTTTAAAATTTTCTGTCATGGACCTGACATCTGTTTTTGAAAGGAGAATGGTGGACAGAAAAGTAGACTGTACCTTTTGTCCAATATGGAGGAAGATCAATTCTGTATTGTGGCTGCTTATCAGCATCTGGCATATTGTACGCGAAACGTGTGCCAGGTACAATAAAGTCTCTAGACTATCAAGGCATCACAGGAGACGTCACAACAATTGGACAGTCTGTTTTAAACAATCTGAACCAGAATAGTCCAAGTTGAGAGGATTTTGATTCTATCTTGCAAGCGAGGAGGAACATTGTCTCAACTCTAACCAGTCAACGTCAATCATTACATTATGGCGTGGTTTCAATTTCAAATCCGGGTCGAAGCCAGCTGACAGCCCATTTTATCAACATAACAGTGTACCATTTGACGCGCCACACACACTATTTTATTACTGAATGGTGTTACTGAAACTGTTTTGAACACTTTCACTTTCAACATTGGTCAGTTTGCAGTGTACCAAAACCAAACTATGTCTGTTAGTCTTTTTTAATCGTTATTTCATGATGGGATTTTCCTTTGTGTAGGAGCGAAAATACAGACAATTTGTTTGACACCAGATAAGAGGACCTGCTAATCCTCAATACTTTGTTCGCCCCACAGGTGTTGGACGTCTAAGTTTTTACACCAAACTCATCCAAGGTCCACCTTCATGAGCCATCCTTTGATTGCAACAGAAAAAGGCCTTCCTAACACAGTTTCCACAAAGTTGATGTATACAGGACTTGAATTCTTATTTACATTTTTTGAAGAAGGCTGGCTTCGTTCCAGAATGCTCCTTGTAATTAAGTAGCACCAAGGATATCACTGGAAAGGGAGAAAATACTTCCAACAACCTCCTCAGTCTGCCGCAAGGACTGATGAGTGACAATGTTTCTCGCTCCTTGTATTCTTGGCAATATGAGATGTTGTTTTCGCAGTGTGCAGTGCTGTTGTGAGACTGTTGCAAATGGCCTCCTCTCATTAGATGGAGGGCTGACTGTCCTCATTAGGGCCGGAAACATCGTGAAGGGAACGGCTTCTCCTGAGGTGACCGAAGGTGATTAGGCAGAGCGCCTCGGTAATGATGCCCAGCTATCGTGGTTCGCGTCACAACGCTGACGTGACCTTTTTGCTGGCTCAAAGAAACAATAATATTCGAGAAGATGAAGCAAGTGGGAGTTTTTGCATCAATGGCGAAATTGCTGTGCAAATAATAGTTCCGTTAAATGCACGCCGCGTCGCAATTTAATAAAGGATTGCAATGCGACTTTGAAAGTAAATGTGAAAAGTCGACCTTGTGATTTAGACCAGTGAAAGAGAGACATGCTGAGAGCGGTGTCACTGTGGCGGAATTCCTGTCTGAAAGCAGTCTGAGAGATGTCTGATCAATGGCCTCAGTACAGAGAAGTGAGATGAAAAGATGTCTTGCGAAAAGGAGCTCGGAGGGCGTTTTGTTCAGCTTTTCCTTTTTAACCTCAATCATTGCACCACAGAATACATGAAAGGGTGAGACGATAAAGTTGTAGCTCAGTGTGGCTTTCCCCTTGTGATGACTCACATTATGGTTTTTACATTTAATTGCTTTGGTTCAATGCAAAAGGTTTGTATTCATTAGTTGGTCAAACAGGCTGCTGGGAGATCCTCATATCACTCTATATTTCAGACATGAGGACAGAGATAAGGTCTTGGTGAATTCAGCTATTTATTCCTTTCAGGTCCACTGGGAGGTCGGAATGTATCTCAGCTGATGCAACAATGGCCGAGTGCTGACCTAGGGCGTAGTTTTACTCCGCTGTCCGCAGCCAGGTCAATATTGCAAATGACAATCAGCTGTCAAATTGCCATATTTGGACAAATAAGGTTAGGTAAATAAAACCACATTGTCAAAATAAACATGATGTGATTCTTTTGGAGACATTCCTCTGTTTCCCGCTGCTCAGCTCACCATGCCTAGTTGAAATTTCCACTTCAAATAAGCACCTTCTCAAACTGCCCAAACCCAGTGGCGGTCAAAGACTTCAAGGCCTTCTCTGCTGGCCTAACATAATAAAGAAATCATAATAATAATAATGAATAATCATATTGAATTAGAATACATGATTATTATTCGGATTCATGTCATATTATGTTATATTAGGTGAGAGTTTTTATCCAATCAGAATTCAGCTCCTTCACTGCATGATGCTGTTAACCTTAAAGGAAGGAGACTGGGGACAGAAATAAGGCAGACCACTTCAGTAAAGTGGAGACTGTGGCGTATAATATTGCCGCATCCAGCGCACAGCCCTAGCAAATAGAAAAGCATGTGTTTAGTTTTGCATTTTCTACCCTGCAGGTGTCCTCAAATATTACAAAGACTTGATAACTGCTTCATCAAATAGTGTCAAGCCGTATAGTACCTACTCAACATGACTGAACTGAAAAATAATACCAGGCTGATAGTAACCAATTTGGAAACATGTCACCAGCGAGTGGACCGGCTAAATGATGGTCAAGTCCTCACTGTTTCTTTCCAACCAGAGCTTGAACGTAACGCACCACATGACGCTAAGCCCCACGCAGCCACAGAGAAGCCATACAGTACATAAATCCATGCCAGATTGGAGCCTGTATGAATCATGCTAAGAACCTTATCTGTTATTTGGCCTCATCTCTTGCTGGGTGAATTGATTGCGATTTTGCTGTTAATCCACACCACGCCGTGCATCTTGGGAGACAAGCAGGGAGCCATCTTGAATAAATAGAATTTAGACTTGACAAAAGCCACCTCCAGCTGAGCAATGAGAAAGCATCCTTTTACAGCTGGATGTCCCCCACCACGCCGGATGACAGTCGAAGAATAGCTAAGCGTGGTTTACGTCCAACTCGATTGATTTCCTTTTACTGGCTGAACACTTTGCTTGTGAAATAGCATCAGTGGCCACGCAACAGTTATTGGGAGGAATAAGCCCACTTTAGTAGCAATCGTTTCCCGTCACAGTAGCCCTTAAGACCAAGCGGCGGCAAACCAGAGAGTGTATTTTAATGAGATTAATTAGACCGCTTATGAGCAATGGTCTGCCACCAATTACTGGAGCCGTAAAACCATTTTGTAGCACCCCGCAGAGTCGTGCCAGCATTCAGCTAATGCCAGGCCGGAGCAGGGAAGCATCCATCATCCCCGCCGCGTCCCATCACATGATGTGACAATAAAGACAAAGCCTGTCATCAGCTGTGGTGCTTTAAAAGCCAACAACAAAACAACGTAGACTGGAGCGCCGTTCCTTTACTGTAATGACATTCTCCAGTTAGAGAACCTATCACCTCTTGCCCCCGACCTGCGCGTCTGTTTCCTTTTGCCGTCCGGCCCAGACGCAGGAGCGGGGGCCGCAGGCCCACGGGGATGACAATGGCGAGCACGGCAGCCAGGAATCAAACAGAGCTCAGATGTGGTGACAGCAAGGGCTTTTATTGGCCGCTCTCCATCACACCTGTCACAGAAGATTGGGTTTGGAGGAGCGCTTTTCTTTGCTGAGAAAACCAAAGTGGATTAGAGGCAGGCCAGGTCGGAATGGAATAACCGACGGGCTAGAGGAGTCTGGATGCAAATTATAATGGAATTATGAATTATTTGTATAGTTTACGCTTGCCTGCCTGGATAGAACAGTGGAGCTCAAAGAAAAAGACAACCCAATCCTTCTTTTCCATCATGGAATCATCATAATATGGAGACATTCCTAAATGGATTGGATTTCCAATGAATGCATTTCTCCATGGTGGGGCTCTCTAACATAGCGAGAGAATGACTGGTGCAGAGCAGATTTTCAGGCAATTTAGGCTCTGCCTATTTGCATTATGGATTATTAAAATAAGAATTAATTGTCAATCAAGTCGCACAAATGATGGAGGTGGCGTTAATTAGCTTAATAAACATACAGGTACTTTTTAGCGCTTCTCAGTTCCGCACGTCTATTGACGTAGGTACACGCGTATTAGAGATGTAATGCTTTATTGACGACGACTGGATTAGCAAATTAATTGATAATTATTTTGGAAAATCATATAATTGTTTAGACATTGAGCTGAATTTCAATTTGTCCAAATCTTGCAAATTTCAGCTTTTATGCAGTAACTATTCTCAGATTTCTGTAGTCCTACATGGAAGCAGATTGATTACACTGATTGATTAAAAAATTTTCAATGTTTTAAACACAGACGCAAGTAGATGATTTTTCGTGTGTTTTGATTCCAAATCTGGCCCTAGTTTTTTTCTTGAGCACATCAGCTTTTCTTAATAATTAAAAAACATGCATATTTTTTATTTTGTGAGATCTATGAATTAAGGATTAGGTTCATCAAGAGATGGAATTTATTTCGGAAATGTCATAGCTTAATGCAAGGTAAAATTTGTATTGCCCAACGTTTTATAGGGCCAAAATAAAGAAAATAACACAACAACCTGATGTGGTAAAAAAAAAAAAAAAAATAAAAAAACTTTTTTTTTTTTTTTAAATGAGAGTCAAAAACACTTTTAGGGACATGTAAAGCCATGTCTGATTAAAATAATAATAATAATATTCCCTTTATTAGTCCCACAATGGGGAAATTCGAGATTCGAACCCAGGCCTCCTGGGGAGACTGGGTCCTGAACGCGGCGCCTTAGACCACTCAGCCATCCCTAAAAATAGCTGTTGACGAGTGTTATCTTCATATTGAATCAAAATAACACATGCAAACATCTGCTCAACATTTTTTCTGACATTACAAACCAACAAAAAAACACTAACTGAATCATAATTAATTTATGTTTTCTGCACTGTCAATTTGAAGTAATGTCCTTTTTTTAAATAAGGGGACGGAAATTAAAATATGCTTTTTTTTTTTTATCTGATTCATCAATTAATGGCCAAAATAATTGATGGACCAGTCAATTATTAAAAATAACCTAGCCAGAATTTATAAGCACTATTCCTAAACTGTAAGCGATTCTACTCACCATGTAAGTTCTCGTTTGTACCCAGTGCGACAAACGCTGGCTGACCAAGTAAAAGACCCGAGCGACTGCACCCAAGAGCAACTGAATAGAGCACAACTTTAGATACCATGAAATAGCCAGATAAAGGCATCCCATTGATTGTTTCACCTGAGAAGGCAACAACACTCTGGACCATTGCTCAAGGCTCATACAGGTCTGTCACCCAGGCAGTGTCGGTCTTATCATTGTTTAATACACTTTATCCTAAACTACAGGAACAGACGCAAATGTGCAAAACCAATACACAGACAAAGTAATATCATACATCCGTTTCTGCAAGGACAAGTGTGTCCCAATAAACACTTTCCACTCATTTGGCAATAACCAGCCACGGTTCACTGCCGAACACTTTAGAAGCAGAGATAGGGCGTAGTACAAATGGGTCCGAAACCAGCTGACAAACGAAATGAACAAAGCAGGCACAGACTCAAATGAAGCTTTGCAGAAAGGCTGAAAAACAGTTTTCTGCAAACAAATCTGCATCCGTGTGGAATGGCCTGAAATCAGTTACAAACTACAGAACACCTCCACTCACCAAGCAGTCTACCATCATCCCAGTCCCTAATAAATCCGCAACATCAGGACTGAATGACTACAGGCCTGTCACTCTGACATCTGTGGTCATGAAGTTTTTTGAACCGCTTGTGCTGGACCACCTAAAGAACATCACCGGACACCTGTTCGACCCCCGGCAGTTTGCCGACCTGGGAAACAGTTTGGTGGATGACAGAGTCAAAATGGGGCTGCACTACATCCTGGAGCACCTCGAACGCACAGGGATCCTTTTTGTGGACTTCAGCTCTGTGTTCAATACAATCATCCCAGAACCACTCTCCTCCAAGCTTCTCCAGCGAAGTGTGTCACCCACCACCTGCCAGTGGATCCACAGCTTCCTGACAGGCAGGACACAACAGGTGAGGCTGGGGCGACATCATCATCATCAACACACACCATAAGCACCTGGGCCCTTCATGGATGCGTCCTCTATCTGCTGCTCTTCTTCCTCTACACGAATGACTGCACCTCAACACACCCAGCTGTCAAACTCCTGAAGTTTGCTGACGATACCACAGCCATCGGCCTCATCAAAGACGTTGATGAGTCTGCGTACCGATAGGAAGCGGAGCAGCTGGCTGTCTCTTTAAAGCTCTCGAAGATGTTCTGCATAATTACCCACCCAAAGTTGCATTATATGTACTGCTACTGGTCACTCAAAAATGGTGCAACGATTATCTGCATCATCTGCACAACCATCATATTTTAAGGACCAAACCACCGGTCATTGTATTTCTAGTCTCACGATTCTGAAATTAAATTATTGTACAGCTGTCATTGTGGTGGTCCTACTGCACAATGGCACCCTTTACATTCTGGAAAGACTTTCTATAGTTACATGTCATGTCTTTGTTTATCTTAGTTTTAGATACTTGGCCAATTAAGGTGATTCTGATAGTTGCAGTCGTAATAGCTTTAGAGAAAAGATACAACATAAAACTATTAAGTTCTATGTTCTTATTTATTCCACATCATTATTCAAGTGGAGCTGGCCATATTTTTCATTGTTAACTTGTTTAGAAAGCTTTGCATCGATCTTGTGGGCTCATTGTCAAGATTTATTTAGAGAATTTTGGGTGTCAAACGAAGGATGAGTGATCATTTCCCCCAGCTACCGCAGGATATTTAAGGCAATAACTTTTTTAAAATTTTATTTTAAAATGCTGGCTTGTAATAAAGGAATGAGAACCTCTGTGGTTGCTATGGAGACACCAGGTCAGAGAATTTATTGTATGTGGGCGCTAACACTGTTTATAAAGGTGTGTAATGTTTATTGAAACCATGATGCGCATAAAAATGATCATACAATGTTTGGTTCAACAATGGCACAAAACAGTCCACTCAGACTCAATATCCCCTGCCTCCCTCCCACCAGAATGAGGGCGTTAGATTCTAGAGCTAGTTTCTGTAGCCGGGGATCGGAGCACCGAGGTCCCTGGCTCTTGCCGTCGCCCGGCTCACCCTTTTGGCCCCTAACACAAGTGGTGAGCCCCTGGGCAGGGGGGCCCACATTGCCTTTTCGGGAGCAGGCGCTCGCCAAGAACCCCATCGCCAGTTTTGTTGGTTCACAGTGGAAATTAAAAATCTGCAAAATATTGCAAAGGCGGTTTGAATGGCAAGCTTCAACTAGAACTTGTGAATTCTCAACAAATTCACTGAGGTCATGTTTAGAAAGTGGCTTTCATGCATAAACATAATACGGCAGATCTGGACGTTGGTTTAACCCTTGGACCATTGTTATATAACCTGTAGCTTGTTCTTTACCAGCCCGCAGTGATTCTAAAAATGAGAAGCAAACTGCTGCTTTCCAACGCCTACATAGTTTGAGATATTATCGACACTGGGTGGCATTGCTCGAAGGCAACAGCAATCACTTGTAGGGAAAAAACAAGGCATGGTGTCCCCACTAGCTGTGTCCGAGTGGTTAAGGCCGCCTTTGGTTTAAATCATCAAGTAGCAGAAGAATGTGAGCGAAAAAAAACGGAATAAAAAAATACATCCTTTGCCACGTGACCATGTGCCCTAACGTATCATCCCTCTGACCGACAGCTGAATGTCCTTAACAGCCTTAACTGCTCCCCGTCGTCCTGTTCCAGTATGTGCTCCAAATTGTGCGTGTGCTGTGTTCACGACTGTAATGGAGAAGACCAAGCTTGTGAATATGCATGTACTGTATTTATGGCCACAAAAGATGCTGCTTCTTCTTAAAGCAAGCGACCAAGCACATTCCAGCAGGAAGGGCGACTGCTAACTATAGGCTGCTAATGACCTAATTACTGATCATAATTTTCAAAGACAATATTCTAATTCTAATTCTAAATTACTTTACTGCTTGATGAAAGAGCTCACAATCCATTTTGTTGGATCTTTCAATAGATGCAAAGTCTTTCTTGACTTCTGAGTTCATTTTGCTGCGGCCATTATGTGTAATATCATTGGAGATTTGTGAGTGAAACCCAAGCCGACTAGTTCTACATAACATTAACCAAAAAGAGGAAGGCCAAAGTATAAACATATAATGGCAACAGCATGAACCTCAAAGTCGACTTGAGAAGCGGAAGGAGCACCTCGTTGAATTGCAGCTAATACGGACTTGTTCATATGACATCTGCCACGAATGAGAACAGAGACCATAAGAGTCACCAGGCACTTCGTCCACTCAAGCAAATAAATGTCATTTCCGAGAGGGGAAGAATAGGTGTTATGCATGCAGCATTACACCACAGTTGCTTCAAAGTCAATTACACTTTACAGAAGTGAAACAACTTCTTTCTTGGTTTGGCTTAAATTGTTTCCTCTTTTCAAGCAGTGTTACCATAGCACCATCTCCTAACCACATGATTGTTTCAAGCTAAATTTGGCCAAGCGATGCTATCATTGTGCTGGGTTGTGTCTATGTAAATCGGCAGAGCAATTATGCTGATTGTACTTGATGGAAAAACATCTTTGCTTCTCTGGGATTGTATAAAATGCGCGAGGCGGCGGTGAGTGGGCGGGTGATTTAAGGAGGAGGCAAATCCCCTGGCGGTCGCTCATTTGATGTGAGTCCATCTTGACTACTGTCATCGTGTCCCACCTGCCTGCGCTGACAGCTTGTCAAACACACGTAGGTTGCAGCGCTGCTCTTAACCCAGCATGCCCTGCGTGTGGGAGACACTACGTCTTCATTGGGACACCTCATTATGGCACCATGTGACCATCACACATCTCTCAGCTACCTTGTGCGCTGTGTCAATGAAGTGCATCCTTCTCTATCCCTCATTTGCGCAAACACACACACGCACACACACACCGTTTGGGTGCAATAAAAGATGCGATCAGAGTCATCGGCTGCTGACAGGGGCTTGACATTGAGACCTGTTGTTGTTGGAAGGCTGCCTGCAACGTTGTTCATTACTCACCAAGCTTGTCGTTTTAGACAGCGGAGGAACGGGAGCCTTATTAAGCAGAGACCTGGAGCAGCCTTAGGGGGGCACACACATGGACACACACACACACACACATACAGGGGTTCCCACAAAGTTTCAAACAAAGAAGTTGGAGCTGACAGCCAAAATTCGAAACTTTGTGGTGACAGCAAAATTTTGCTGAATTCTGAGTTGAACGCGGCCGCCCGTCAGGCAGCAGGAAAGGAAAAGAGGGGCGAGGTGGAATTGTGCCTCACTTGGACAGGATCCCGCTGATATTGATCGGAGCCGCTGATGTCTGTCTGGCTCATTGTATAACTTGCACAAGAACACACTGAATGCTCTCGACACTGCTGAACCTGGAGCCTTGTTTCCATAGTAACTCATTTCTCGGTGCCTCTAAACATAGCCCTCTTGACTGCAGCTCTGCTCAGAACATCAAGCACAGCAGAAGAGGAGCGCGGGGTACGGACAATAATGTTTCAGACTTGAGGCGATGACACCATTTGCGAGCTGGTCCGATATGTCCTGGCGTATTGACGCACCACACAGTGGAGGAAGTGCTGGAAGAACGGGGGAAAGACACAGGAGGGAGGTATATAAAAATAGGTTTTTATTCCACAAGATAGTCATCTATCTTCTAAAAAAGCAACACAATCAAGACATTGCTTGTTGAATAGTGCGTTGTTAATTTATCATCAGCCAGCTCACCTGCAACGTTGCACTAAGTTTGCAAAATCCGAAAATAGCACAGCGTCTCTGAAGCAACCTGCTCCATTTATGCCTCAAGCAAAAAGCGGGTTGCAATAAATCAACCCCACCCCACCACATGTGTGATGGTTCGGGGACGAGAGGGGGATGTGGTTGCTGTCCCTGTTCGCTATTGCCATGAAAAAAAAAATGCGGATAACAAAGTAGTTTGGCCTTTTGTTTGCAATAACAGAGAAAAATCATGATGCATCTTGTGACTGCCACTTGGGACTCAACAATGCACCTGAGTGAGTGAAGAACATCATTTCTTGATGAAGAATTTGCTGATGTCTGACGCAACCTTGTTGGCTGCGGCGCTCCGCCTCATCTGGCTCCTCTGCTTGGCCTGATGCGCCGTCCTCTATGGAAGGGCAAAATAATTAAAAAATGATTGGTCATCTAAGTGTGACATTCATACAATAAAAATCAGCTTTTCCTGAAATCTTTTTTTTCTTTTTCTTTTCATAGACAACTTTATTCAGTGCCCTGGCGGCTCAGTCCAATATGGTTAAAGTGAGACTAATTGAAAAACAAACCAAAATGCAGCTCCGAATTGCACAAGCAGTAAATTCCCTTTGTACGTTCTTTACGTGTCCATCAGTTGTCATTAAAGCTACGCACAGTTCGTTGCTTTTACATATTAACTTGACAGTAGTAAACATATTCGTTATTTAAAACACTGCCGTTGTCACACTGGCGCACCCCGCAGTAGAGCAGGCAGGCTCCTTTCAAGGGCACTCCAAAAAGGATCTGCTGTAATTTGTCCATCCTAGGGGTATTTTGTTCGAGGCATTTTCCAGACATGGTATTCCGACCCTGACAAAACCAAAACAGTCGCTGGTGTGACATTAAAGCACATTTCAGAAGAGACTTTTATTTTGACATCCCTGCTCTCTAATGTCTCTTTTGAGGAATCGTGTGTGATTACTAGATACACACACACGCGGCCTTTTGCAGCCGATGCTATACATCACCACGACGTAGCCGCCTGCTGGGATGTTATTACTGGCGAGAGAAGGCTGACCATGTATCACATTACTGCCACCTCAGATGATCCTCAACATGAGGGATGCAACTTTCTTTTAAGCTGGATAAAAGAGAGCTCTGGCCACGGTTCACCTACAAAATAAAGGTGGACAAATGTATTTTGGCCGAGTGTTGAGTGATGCACGTACAGATCTGTGGCAGACGGTACAGAGTGTCTGCAGGTTGTCCAGAGAGCACTGTCCTCCTCCGCTGTAGACTGGTCGGATGTGGTCCACTTGCCAGAAATCGCCTTCCACTGGAGAACGGATCATCTCGTTCAACTGCACGCGCACGTAAACACACACACACACACACACGCGCACACACACAGAATGAAAAAACAGAGCAGCACTCTCAGATGTTCTCTCATACGGCCGCAAATTGCCAAAAACAAGCTGTGATTGCACAAGCCTCCCAAACCATCCATCTATGCTGAAGTTGATTTTTCCCTACAGTACTGATGTGTTGAGCTCTCGCTGAGCACCACACTCGCCTAAAGTCTTATTTTACAACACACACCTACACACTCAAATTGAACAGATATGTGCGCCTTAGAGTCACATTGCAGATGTGCCTCAGCATAAACAGAAACAAAAACAAATAGGATGGCGCAGGAAATAACATGACACCAACATGGCATGAAATAAGTTTGAAAAATGCTGCTGCTAATATGTTGTAACCGGAGATAATCCTGAATTAAGTTTTAAAGTTTGAACTTCAGATTGATGAAAACAGCCTAACTTCAAACTGTTGTTTTTCTGTCAAAGCACACAAGATGCAATTTGCTGCTTTGTGACCTCCACCGCTAGCACTAGCAGGGCTTTGAATCCCAATCAAGGAAATTAACATTCTTGCTTGCACTTCTTGCATAAGATTCAACGGTTCCGCCTTTTCCCAATTTCTATGCACAGCCAGAGTCAGTGTGAGATTAATGCGAATAGGAACCATAAAATACCACAACACACGGAATCACTCGTGTAGAGGTCGCTGGAATAACTTTAAATGTCCTGATGGTTTGACTCACATAAATGACCCCATTCATGGCTGTACTGTCACTGCCTGACTGATGTATTTCTAAACCTTTTAAAGTACATTGCACATTTTTAAAACTAACTGCTGAAAATATGCAAAGACTGAGAACGATGTAGTTCTCATTAGTCCAGGTATGTAGTGGTAAACTGTTTGCCACTGCTTCAGTTTTACTGATATTTGGCCGTGGCTAAAACGGTGCACGGTGACACACCGAGGCTCGGGCACAAGTCGCCTCTCCGCCACAATACACAAACTTCAGTCCTTTTGTTTGCATCAGCAGTTATCTGGTGCAATGAGCGACGTGTCGTTAGCTAGCTGTGCTTATACAATCCTGAAAATAAATCTTCCCACCGGAGAGGCCGCTGGTGTGCCTGACTTGACGGCCAGCATGTGGAGAAGGGCTTTAGGTTGGGTTGGATCCGCCTCGTAATGCAGGCAGAGAAAGGCGGGAGTGTGAGGAGGATGTAAAATAAGAATAGAATAATCCTCGTTTGTTGCCAGGGTGCAGAGCGAGCTCCGCTCATATTAATTTATGAATGCAGCCTATAATAAGTAACTTGGCATTTATTCTTCATTTTGCATATTAAAAGTTACATTTATTAAGTGTAACATGAGTTTAGAAGGTTGGGAACTGTGTAGGAGAATTCATAATGGCTGATTGGAAACGTAAATCAGCCCCCAATTGGAAAAAAAGGGTAACCTTAAAGGTACACTTATATTGACATTAACATTGGCACTACAATAGGCTTTCGTGTTTTGTAATTGCAATATCGTTTATTGACATCAAGGGTGAGTTCAAGTGATCACCTCAAAAACATTGCGCCGATCGATTCACCACTTACACAGGCTGATGGGGACAAGAGCATGAATGTGCACATCAACCCCGACTCGGAATATTTCACATATTTAGCTATGCTAAAGTTTTGTCACGTCTCAGGAGGCAGATGGCGGCTGGCAGCAACAACCAGCAGGCAGGCATGGATGTTTAAAAAGTGTCAGAATTTCCATGTTTACTATTTCAGGTAAATACTACCGTAACAAAGGAAAACACTTTAAAGTCAACCTTGTTTATGTTAATGAAAATGTAAAAGTAAATCATATAAAACTATCAGAACATAGATGCATGTGGATATTCGCTTTCATCGAGGCCATTTCTTTCTCAGGGCATTAAATTGATTCCAACTGGAAGTCGCTGGTTGTCTTTTAGAAGCTATTTTAACTCTAATACAAGAAAGCTTCACTAGAATATGTAAGAAGGCTTGTTTAAACTATTTAAGGTCCAAGTTGGAGGCATACCTCACCACCAAGAAGCTCTCTCCGATGAAAGACAAAACTTACAAGACAGTGATTTTCAATCAGTGGCACATTTTTGTGCCATGAGAGATCATCAGGTGTGCTATGGAAAATGACCCAATGTCTATTAGTTTGACAAAAAAAAAAAAGTGAAATATGGGACTTGGCTCAATAAATGTTGAGAAACTGTTCTAAGAAAGCCAGAGCAGTACAGCTGCGATCGAAATGATGCCATGAGAATATCATAACAGAGTGTCAGGTTTAATCACCTTAGCATTTTCTGAACACAGACAATAAATAAAAGGAAGACAAGAGTTTATCTTTCTCTCACGAGGAGAATGAATGGTGGTGTGCTCAGTTATGAGCTCCAAATTCGCTCTGAGGCACCACTTTCCCGAGCCCTCTCTTTATTGGGGAAATTACATTTACTCGAACACTTAGCTATTGCTATTAACTGTTTTGAATTGAACTTTTGTACAATGCAAAATAAATACGTATTTTTTTTCGTCTGGTTTGAAGTGCCAGGCAGTGTTGACATAGCTTGAAGGAAATTATGTTGTCATTGTCTTTAACGTAAATGTACAGTGGCCACTAAACTGTAAGCAGACGCAGCATTGAGTACCGAAAAATCACTCCAGGCCTGTGTGAGTGCCAAAAACTGAAAAATTAATAAAACAAATATTTATAAAACATCAAAAACAGCACATTGTGGCTTCCTCTCTGGTGCCTCTACAAATGATTTTAATCAAGTAATGAACTAACACTCAAATTCTGCTTGGCAGAATAAAAAAACTGGAACTAGTTCTAAGAAGAACCACTAGAGGGCAGAAAGTAATGAAATTTTCCTCACTGGTGCAGAATTCCAGCACAATTTGTTCCCAAGCTGAAAGGGATCCAGAACCAGATTCACTTTGAAGCAATGTGAAAACACAAAAGACCAACCAATATCGATCACATTTGGAGAGACGAGGAGCAGAAATCAATTAAGAACTAAAGATGATTGAAGAGAAGCCCGACAAGTAGTTGCGAACCAAAAATCAATTTGCCCAATTTGAGTGCTACTTTACCGACATTAAGGCAGTGAGGTGGAATTGATCCCAAAAGATATAAAGAGCAGGCCAGAACACGGGGGCAGAGTTCACATCACACACACATACACGCTTGCCTGGTCTCACACAAACTAAAATAGACTCAAACGCTCACATGGCGAAGCATAGAGATGTACAGCAGGAAACACACGGACACAAAAGAACCCCCAGTATGAACCAAAGAACGAGGCACTAATCTTAAGGCTTTTCCACCACCACGCCGTCTTATCATGTGGCTGAGTTTGTTTCCTCTAAAGCTCGCCGCATCGATCGGCACTGATGCTGTTGCCGGCGGCACTGGGAAGAGGGTCGGGGGGCGGAATATACGTGTGTGTGCGTGTGTGTGTGTGTCTCAAAAGAAGTAGGCAATGAGGAGGTTGCAAGGACTGCAGGATAACAGCCAACCAAATCAAACAGGCTTACTGGTCAGGGCCCGGCACTGGAAGGAAAATCAATGGGGCCTGCAATCCATTTACTGGGAGCTGGCCTGAGCTAGTGAAGATCAATCGGGGTGTGTGTGTGTGTGTGTGCGGGCGCATCAGGTATTTATAGTTTTGTGCTTGGGTCCAACCTGTTTGAGTGACAGCTGGGCGAGCCAAGTGTTCTCAAGCATCTCCTTGCGTTGGGACGGCGGAGCATCGCGGACTTTAACAAATATGTCGTGGGCGTGGAGGCCGCAGTGCTGGCAGATGCCCCGCTCCGCCTCCAGCACCCGTGAGCGCATGTACGACTGACTGGAGCGCAACGTGAACTCCTCCTGGCACCTACGGGGGCGGAGAACATCGACTTGTCTGCACTGCTTGACATGTGGACTCACAGAATATTTACGATAAACACCAGCTGCAAGTCAATAAAGACATTATAAAGACAAAATCACGGGAGCACCTGGCTCCAACTACAGAAAGTGAAAATGGAGGAATATCTCCAAAATCACCACAGTTTGTTACACAAGACAAATCTCACGCAGTTTTTTTTTTCTCACTGCCTTTCTTAACATACTTGGAGCTGCAAAATTGGGTGTCCCCGCCCCCACCGGTGGTTAAGCAGGCCTTCTGACAGGACAGACACAGAGGGACACCCTGGCGGTCCACCGCCTGCAGGAAACCTGGTGATGGTTGCTCGCCAACATCCTTCCCTGAGCTGCAAACATGAATATATGGCACAGACAGTATATGAGCGTTTGACCCCAAACAACCACAAACATCTGCTTTAGGAGATGATGGTGTGCTGTGCTGCATAAAAAGATATCACTTGATGTTTGTTATCTCATAAAATGACTGCCAGTTAATTGTCTTATTCTTTTGATATTGATGAAGAATGATGTCACAGGGCTTTTGGCACGTTATTAATTAATCAGATTTAAGGGGTCACAAGGCTATTATTGTAAAAGAGAGTCATCCTTACTAATATTGAAGATAAATAAATTATAAGCTAGAAAGACTGAAGACCACTGAGAGGATACCAGAAGGGTCTGACGATTGGAGACGCCACTGGTATGTGATGAATATTATTTGTTTATGTGATCCAACAAACATGAAGAACAAACAAAGCAACAACCGAGAAAGACAATATGCAAAGTGGAAGTGGATCGCATGAGAGTCGGGAATGATGGTGGTCTCGGGACTATTCATTAGGGAAAAGCCAGAAACAGAAGAAAAATCGAAAACAAAAAAACGGTGGAAATACAAATAGTGACGACTGCATAAAAGGAGACTTTATACGCTACTGTTGGAGCTGGAGGTGAGTTCTTTGAGTTTTAGGGAATAGTGATTTATTATGGTTACTGTTTTTATGTTAATCATTTGTTTTTACAGTCTTTGTTTTTATATGTCAGATTTTTACTTCATGTTTAGCACTTTGCATGAAACTGTGCTTGTTTTGTAAGTGCCCGATAAATAAAGTTGAGTTGAGTAGCTCATATGTTTACTTTTTTATTCACGCCAACTCCCTTTTTTTTGTCTTCCTGGAGCCAAAATCAGGACTAAAACTGCAACCCCATTTGTCAATGGATCTATTAATACTGAATTCAAAATTCTATTATAGATTTTCCCTCTATTGTCTCCATAGTGTGCAAAAAAAGTGTGTTTAGAATTTACTCCGACACCAATCCTGCCTAGGACTCCATCCTACACATCACCAATAGAGAGTTGGACATCACATGACTGATCCCTGCGGGCATGTTTCCGCAGCCATTGATGAGCATTTATTAGTCAACATTCCGTCCAAGTGAATTCACATCTCACTTTGATGAAACGGACATAATGATACACATGCAAGGTTGAATATTACAAATTCCTATCTAGCACCACGGGTGCTTTTTACAACTATCGCAATGGCAGAAGTTACGGGCCATGTGTACTTAGACTTGCATGGCTTAATCTTTGAGACAAGCAACTTGGCGCTCACCGGAAGGCTCGCGTGGCATCCAGCCTGCGTCACCGCGGGTGGGCGAGGAGGAGATGCCGGCGAGGTGGCAAGCTTCGTGGCAGGGCGGCTGGAAGGATTGCAGGGAATCTGTCAAACGGGTGCACGGCTCGCCCGCGCCCTTCCCAATGCAGGAGAATGACCTGCAGGCCGAAGGAGCCGCCTGCCCGAACGCCAGCTCAAGGCCGGCGGGGTCCCTTTGATGGCGGGTCATGGCTGCCTAAAGGTCGGGATGGTGGTGGGGTGAGCAAGCCCGTTGTTAGGCAAGGAGGGCACGCACGGTGCTTATTCTTTGGTTACCCAGCTCGGAGTCACCCCAGAAACGTATGTCAGCGAATGACAAAGTTGAACGAAGCTCCACGCCTCAGCTGAAGTGGCTGCTCACAGTGCTTATTTTTCGGTTATCCAGCTCAGGGAGTTGCCCCGGCAAGCTGAACTGAAAAGTTCCCAAGTCCCTCCAAGCACCGGGCGGGATGGGATGACTCGGGAAGAATTCAGGTTATAAGATAATGATGGTTATAATATAAGACGGCGACCAGTTGACTAGCAAATTATTTGTTTGTGGCAGGCAGCCCGAGGTGAGAATGATTGCATCACCTACGCGGGCTAGGTTAGTGCTCAACGTGAAGCTCTGCTGTTCACGACAAACTTGGCAGGGGGGATGCAGAAAATGAAAGCTGAAATACAATGTGCGTGCATGTGTGAGTTTGTGCTGGCGTGTGCATTTGTTTGTTCTGAGAAAGTGGGCGTGTGTTCAGTATGCAGGGGCGGTACGAGGTTGGCGTCTCACTTTGTGACATCGAAAAGTGTTGCTTCGAGAGGAGAAATGAACCGAACTGCTCAGAGATGGCTGGATGGAGGATAACATCTCTTTAGGGATGTTTTTGGGGAGAAATTAGCATGCCCCAAAAAGATGATTTAGCATGATATGGCCTTTTGAAATATCAAATGGTCCATTAGAAATTTATTTATACAACGCAATTCACAACAGCCGGGGGCGCTTTCCATATGGTGTTTATTAATCATTAATAAACACCAAAAATCTTCATGTGTGTGAGAAAAGCTTACGTCTCCCAAGTCATGACCCCATGAATAATGACTACGATGATGAGATGAAACATAGCCAATCCAGAAGCAACCTAACTCAAGAACAATGAAGTGGGTGCAAATCAAAATAAACATAAATTACCTTAAACACAAAGGAGAACAACATTTGCCAATAGCCTCATTTGATAACAAAGCTGTATATTGCACAGTAGACTAGTAAAATCTGCTTTCACACAATTCCTAGGATTTTTTTTCCCATGTTCTTTTCTTTTCTCACTTGGGCATTTTTCTGTAAATAACTGCCTCAAAACCACCATCATTCCCTCCTCCCGCGTGTCCTCTTCCATATTGCATCTTGTGTTTCCCGGTTGTTACTGCGCATTGGAGAATGTTTAATCTGACTAGTAATTCCTTGCAATGTTTTTCTTTTGTCTGTGAAAGAGGGTAATCAACCCATACTAAAGCTCCCGTAAATTAGTCTTAGTCTGTTTACATTCAGGCAGGCTAAATCCCACCACATCACCTGTTAAAAATAATAACCCACTATGTCTTCGACATTTATAGATTTCTCTGATACTTACCTTATTTTATGATTCCAAATTTGTGCCAAGCATACAATCTATTTTAGAACAAGCCATTCAAATTCCAAGCATGTTCATCATGCAAGTCTGTTTTTTTAATTAATTAATTAATATATATATATATAATTTTTAAGGACAGTCTAGTTTGGGCATGTGCCACATGATCCCAGCAGGGTGCAGGAGCCACATTAGAGAAGGACAGATGGACTCCATTGTTTCCCCATGGTTTGGTGTTTTGAATTTCATACAGACCAAGGCAGCAACAGAGAATCTGTGAGACACTACAGACAGTTATGTCCTCACTGATGTTGAGAAATGTTGAGACGATACCAAAAACTGGTACCAAGAGAACTGTGTGCTGCCAAAAATGTCTACGGATGAAAGCGAGACAGAAATAAACTGCTCATGGTGTGCATAAAATTAGTATGGTCAGAAGTGTTTATTTGGTGGTGGAGTGGTGCTTAGGTGGGAGGTTTGGGGGGGAAAGGGAAGCCTTCAAATGCTAATGATTTTCAAATACATATAACAAGAAGCTTCTACCTAACTGAAATTCATTTCAGTGAGCACACTTGTCTTAAGTTCGATAAATAATGCAACATGCCTCCAGTGAACAACCACAGCCGGCTCACCAGCAACAGACAAATCCAGCTAGAGAATTGAAGACATCCGGCTTTCTGTCACTTTATCGTCATGCTTTTATATTTATCTTGATTACTTCTAAAAATAAGTGTATATGATAATGTTTTGATTGCTGTTTGTTGACATGATTACACAAAAACAACTTTGTGGAGGTGTAGGACTAATTTATGTTTACATTTCAGTGTAATAGTCCACTTGCATTGGGTGCGGTGCAAGGTTAATTCACTTAACGAAAACTAACGAAAAAAACCTACAATTGAAAAAAAAAAATCATTTAGAGAAGGTCAAACAGTGATCTGGGAGTTACAGTCCTCCTAATGTTTGTCATGCAACAGCAAAGTCAAGCAGCAGCCCAAAAAAAAAAAAAGCCACCAAACGACATCGCTCCAAGGAAATGAGTTTGCGTGTGGCAGTCAGAAACCCAGCGCTGGGGGAAAAGCTCTTGCTCTTTTGGTTTATATATATACATATGAAAACAATTCTAGAGTACATCCCCCCAAAAAATTACACCGTACAACTGGGTTTAATACTTCTCAACATTAATTCAAGCCAGGCAAACAAAGCATCCTACCTTTATTTAATTATTGCGTGTATGTTTGAAAAGAGTGTTTGTTGATTTATTTATTTTTTTTACTACACAGTACTTGGTCTTTTTTTTTTTCTTGCACACAAGTAAAACACACAAACCCAAAAAACTAATACCAAAACTAAAACTAAACTAACACAATAAAAAAACAAATACGCACTGAAAACAAAGTAAAACTAAAAATGAAAAAAATAACGATAATTAAAATTCTAAAACTAAAATAACCCTGGTGTGGTGACTAACCAAATCCAAGAGATGGAGCTACACCAACAGATCTGGCGTTTCCGCGTAGTTTAGCACGTTAACACTCACATTGCATAAATGTTTTCTCCACGCATTGTGTAAAGCAGCCTGTCAAACAAAGTGAAAGATGAATTAGAGAAACCCTGAAAAGTGTGCTTGCCATGCCGTTGCAAGGGAGAGCTACAAGGCAGTCTCTAGGGCAGGGGTCACTAACTCCCTGTTTATTTGGGAGAGCTGACACAGTTAATGGTATTTTCATTCATTACAACGGTTCAATGGGGAAAGTTGATCTTGAGTTGCGAGCATGGTCACGGAACGAATTGCAATTAAGTAAAGGCAAGCACCGTAGATGTTTTCTGCAGCAATTGGCAACGCCAGCAAGCCGTTGCCTCCTTACACGCTCACGCCTTGCAGCCATAATCACACAAACCAGAGCTGTCTGGCATTGTGCTTCCTCCAGCAGTAAAACTAAGCACAAATACTGAGTGGCAACTTCACAGAGAAACATCTTGCACAAACATTGATGAGCGCGTGTAGTTTGTGTGTTTGCTCGTGTACCCGCGGTCGCACGCTTCTGGGTCGGGTGTTGAGTCTCTGCCAATAGATTGCATTATGGTCTAAATTTACTGAACGAACACACACAGCGGGCCTTTGTACGCAGCACAGAAGGCGGATGCGGGTCTCCATGGAGACAGCAAAGGAATGGGAAATGAATTGATTTGCTAAGAGGAAGGGGCACGATGAGACTTATCACCTTAATGGGCAGATGATGAACACTCATATTTACAGGCTCTTGCTTTAACAATGGACAATATTCCTCGCAAGATTCAAAATTGGGTGAAAATTGTGCCTGCTGGCACATTGGCTGACCTAGCCACCCAAGAAAAAAAAAATACAAGCATCAGTTTGTTAAACCAATATTTCTGGCATCTTGTATAATGCATGCGTTGAAAATCAGTTGGATAAAGGACTGTCACTATTGAATCTTTTAAAAATCGGTTATCTTGACAATTCCCATGAATAACCGTAATGGCGCCAGCAAACCCTCGGTGCAAAAGCTTTGTGTCGACTTATTTTTTGTGGTCGACTTAATCAAATTGATTAACATTATTTCCCCAGCCCTTGTTGGACACTTGCTCTAGTATACAGTATATATGAAGCCTGCAATTTTGAAAGTGGGTCAGCAGTAGAAGCAGACCTGAAGGAGTTGTGCTTAGTTAGACATACTGTCCACAAAAAAATACAAGCTCAAGAATTGTTTTGTCTTTGTTACTAGGTAAGTATTAAACAGCAGTGCAAATGCTGAACAGGGAAATCCCTCTTTTTTATCATACCTGTCTGAAGTGGGTGAATTTAGTGACGAGGACAACCTCCTCTTGCTGAAGAAGTTGTTCTTGGCGACTAGCTGCACGCTGCCTCCCTCCTGTTGGGCCTTGTGCAGTGAGGCCTGGGCCACCTCATCCCGACTGAGGTACCTGCAGAAATTAGACCAATGGGAGCTATGAGCGATGATTACATAACCAGTGTAGTTTTGTGAAGGGAGGAAAATCAATTTGGGCATGATTAACAAAAGGTTTGCGGGAGTAAAACAGGTGCAAACTTGATTGCTTAAGCAAACAGGTGTGGAACTTGATCAATAAAATACTTTTTTTTTTAATGACAGAAACAAAAGCAGCATACAGTCTTTTGAGTAGTGCAATTTTGAAGTTGCCTCAAGGCTGGTCACAAGAAGGAGTCATGCCACGTCACCTATGACAAAAATTTTCAATTCTGTATTTCTTTGTAACTGGGGTATCTAATAACCCGCTAATTTATATTACGCCATATGGAAAGCAAAGAAACAGGTCCAGCTGGTGTCAACTGCGCTATATAAATAAAGTTGTATTGTATTGTATTCGAGATACGCAAAGCACAAGAACATCTTTCAAAAACGGCTGGCAGCCAATTCATGAAGCTGCCAGTGTCGCGGCGCAAGTCGGAAAACTCCTGTGCCGGAGCTTAGAGGACTGTATGTGTTTCACCTTAGGGGTGTTGCGGATGCCTTAACTACTTACTTGAATCTACCAAATTACTCAAACCGAATTAACTCAATCCAACTGTGGTGTAGAGAGAGCAAGAGGAAACCAGATTCAACACTTAATACAATTTATTACAACCAAATAATTGCTTAATAATCTTGGTCTGTATGACCAAATAAAGCAACATAAATTTAGTTGGGCGCCCAAATTAATATTACTGAATGTTCTGGCCAATGTTGCCGCGGTTACTGGTATTGAGGAGGAGAAACTGCTCCTCCGCTGGCGAGTGAGCGAGTGCACCTGCTTGCCGAACGTCGGGGAGGAGTCCAAATGGCGATGACGGTGGATCCGGAAGACGCTGCCCAGTCCAATTGATGCTCACAGTCCACCGCTGTTGACTGCGACACACCGCTAATGGCTTCGGGTGTCCTCTCGTCTCCGTCGTGTGAGTTAACCTAGCTTGCCAACTCATGCTCGATGTCTCGGCCGGCTGCCGTGCTGAGAACGCGTATTCACCTCTCGAAGCGTGTTTACGGTCTCCTGATTGCGGTCACACGCTCGCCGTGGTCTCACCGACCAACTCCTCACCTAAACTTATCCGTGGCGACTCACTCAACTGCTCCGTACTCGTAAAAAATGTCTCTCAAAAGTTCAACTCGCAGTAATATTTTAGTGCACTGTACACTCTCGCGTGACATACGCAAAACACAATCACGGTGAACTGCAGCAAAACAAACTAGTGCCTATTTAAACAGGTGAATTAAAGGCAGTAAACGAAATACGGGAAATTATATTAAACAAACTCCCACATATTAAACAAACATGCCCTCTTAATCCCTCACAAATCGCAGACCCTTCAGTACAACTCCTCATCGATGAACCATGGAGGTGGTCTTCTCGAACGGTGTGCATCGCGGTGCTGTTTTTGGACGTTATAAGCAATGGAAGTACAAAGATTTCCAATGGAGAGTTTGAAATCAGTCCCTTTAGTGACTCTTGCAGTACCACGGGGAGAGCGGAGGGCGAGAGTGGCCATATTCCTCGTTAAAAGTAGGCGTTTTTAAATTCGTCAATTATTTCCTAATTTCTCCAAAATGAAAAGATAAAAAAGAAAACAAGTAATTCAAGTTTCCTGATTTAAAAAAATTATAAACTGACCTTGTTAGCAAAAAAAAAATGGGCCATCTTGGGTCTTGTCCTCCTTTAAATGACATTGTTCACTAAACAGGGCAGTTCAGTTCTGTTTGGTATGCAATATTCAAGCACAGACCTCAAGGCACATGAACAGTTGAAAAGCTTTGTGGAATAGGTTGTAAATCTACAGCCGTTTAAATGAGCGGTTTGAATTTTTTATTTTTCAACATGAAGCCTGTTGCCTAAGACATGCAAACATTCATATTCCAAATGAGGTGAAAAAAAATCTATAAAATTAAATGAAATGGTACATATTTGCTATGTATACTGGGGTACCAGCTGCAGGAGGAAGGTGGACCTGGACAAATTTCAGATCACTGACAGGCCAACAGCGAATGCTCACTTCAGTAATTGAAGAAACTAGTGTGGGTTACAACACACATCCCTTCTCGAAATAGTGATTTTCATTGCTCCATTTGTGTCTACTCAATTTCTGCTCTCTCCCCTCCTGAATTCTGCCCATTTCGCCAGCGCAGCAAGCTTATTTCCCTACAGGGACCGTCAATCATCTAATCTACTCCATCTCACCAGCCGCTGCTTTCCACAGCCAAATTTGTTATCCTAGAGCAAAGGTGTGCAAGTTGAAAACTGCACCCAACGCTTTATGTCAATCTGGAGCGGAATTAAAATGACCTCACCATGCCAGAGTTGACAGAATAGAACAGCACAGAAGCTGGCAAAGTGAAAAAAAAACGGTGACATGCTTGATACGGTGAAAGAAAAACTCTTGTCGTCATCAGTCTTTAAAATGACCAGTGGAACAATTGAAACAATCATTTGTCATTTTCAAACCAGACCTGTGGTTATAATGAAGCCACTCTTTCCTTTAAAGTCCACCTGAAGCTGTCATAACTTCCCTTTTTGAGTTCTATGTGGTCCACTATTTTGAACTAAATGAAAGAAGAAAAATGTATCCTATATTGCGTTGTGCACCTGCAAACCGCAAGTACTCTATGTGCCCGCAGAACATCCTCAATTTGTTTATGACAAAAGTAGTGTAGTGGTTTCCACTGACTTGATTGATGGATTGCTTTGCTTTTGACATTTATACAGTAAGATGGCTGGCCACAAATATTTAGGGACACCTATCATCTAAGGTGAACCATTATGAGTGATGTGAAATTCATCAATCCACTGATCCTGAGCCAATTGCAGGATATGAATGAATCATCCTTCTGCTAACAAACTGATCAACTTGTCAGAGAGGTATTAATTAGACAATGTTTATTATTGTGGTTGCAGTTTACACTGCCGTAATGCGTTGCACTGACATTTTTGGCTGAACTCCAGTTACAGGCACCGAGTGTTCAAGAAATGCTGCTCCGAGTTCTCTCCCAGTACGCACATTACTGCCACTTACAACCAAAAATGAAATATAAAATAGCTTTTTGAGTGACACTGGATTTATGTGGAAAAATGCCCACCAAATGGAAAATATACTGAAGATCTCAGTAAAGAAATCGGTACGTGATTCAAATAAAATTGTGACCAGTGCTCACAAAAAAAAAAAAAAAAAAATCTCTGCGGTGCACAGACAACTGAAATAAGAACATAAAACGGGGATTATTGATGGGTTGTGTAGTTATTTCACCAGGGATGAAGCAGTGGCATGAATCAATAATTGATGCCGTACTCTACAAACATTTGTTTTGACAGCCATGTTTGATCAACATTATTGCTTGGACCGACACCGCGGAAATCAACCCTGGACGAGCTAAAACACTTAAGTCCAACGATGAGTGCATGCAGAACAGCAGAACTTATGTATTTAAAAAAAAAAAAACCTAACTGACTAATGACTGAAAACGAACAAGACTGTTTTTGTGATCTGTAAGTGTTTCCACCTGGACTACGACTGGGACTATATGGGAGTAGTAAAAGAAAGAATGTTGAAGATATGAAAGATATCAATCAAAATGGATGTTCGGGGGCAGAACATAGAGGAAGAAGACGTATCCAAGGGGAGAGGTTTGTGTGAAAAACTGAAGGCTGATGGTATCATCATCAAACAGATGATCTTCCTTTGCTTCAAACAGCCGCAGCGCACCGCATGAAGTCTGCACATGCAAAATAAGCCCGGCTGTACTTCTGGGAGAAGAGGCGGGGTGGGTTTTGCATCTTTTCATATTGCTAGATGCATAGACAGCACAATCAGGTGACTACTGTAGCACCTCTTTGCATTATAATGCTGATTAAACTGACAGTATGTGAATATAGCAGACAATGTTGCGTTGGTCCCCACTTTGTAGTTATTACAGCTTCTACAACATTTTTGAGCGGGGGGATTTTTTTTCCCCCTCTCATTCATTTGAGAGCACATACTGCCGCACAAAAATGTGTCCCAAAAGTTTGGTCTCTATAGAGTATGTCAAACCCCTTGACATGCATCTTCCTGAAAACTACATTTGGCTGCAGTCAAACCAAAGATCAATGTATTGCTTTTGAAAGAATTACAAAGCAAAAGAAGCTTGCCAGCTGCAGCCGCTCGCATAAAAGCCGTTTTATTGGCAAGTACTGTATGTTTTTGCTGCTGGTCATTTGATGCCAAATTCCTTCGGGCATACCTGAAGACCTGCAAAGCACCAGACAGTGCTCAGGTGTGTAAAAGCAAGCTAATGAGCTTCTTCACCAGCCGCCGCCCGCGAAATACGCCTTTGATCGATGGCCATGCTGCTCTCTGGTGTGGGCCTGCCACGGCCTCACTCCACCCGAGGTCAGCCGTCATGAAGCTCAAGCTGGTTTTTGAGGAAATTAAAGTATTGGGCACCTGATGACCAGTAGCAAACACATAGAGATCTCAAGACTCAAGAAGAAACTATCCTGCAAATTGGTGAGTGTCGAGCCAAAATCTTGCCAATTAAAGCCAGAGAGACACATTTGTGGAAAATAGAGTACAAGTGACATTTCCTTCAAGATTTCTAGTAACTTCTGGTGAAATAGCGGAAACTAAGTACAATTGAATCTTGTTTTTCCAATGTATTCCACTCATTATGATGTCTGAAGGTATATTTATTTTAGACGCTGCTTTTATTGCACTCCTCATGCACCCCTTCGTCACGTAGAATCAATGAAAGAAGAAATGGAAGCAGAACAAGTAGTGTAGTAGTAGTTACGCATTACCGCCAGTAGCCACCATCTTTAACATTCTATTAAGAAGGTGGCTACTTTATAGAACGTTAAAGAAGGTGGCAGTAATGCAGCGAAAGCATTTGCAAACCGCCTAATGAAAGTGGAAGAAATGGAAGCACAAGAAGAAGCAGCAGCCATGGCAACGCTGCAAAAGTTTAGCATGCGGATTAATAACGCCACAATGAGGATTTATTGCACAGAGAGGTGTAATAACTGACCAGGATTGTACCTTGGACCACAGAGTGATGCAGGATCATAGTTAAGGTGCAAAAAAATTCTCCACAGTTAATTAAAGTTAACATTTTGAGCCTTGAAACCCTAATATCATATTACACAATTGCTCCTGCATTTGGCATTCTAATTTTTATGGCCAGTTCTGAATAGAAATAGAAAAAACGGCCAAGTAAAAACATTTTTTGTATTGAGAAAATCTGTTAGTAGAACCTAAATAATTTGAGGTTGATCAGCTTCCCAAAATGCATTGTATTGAACCTTAGAGGTTCCACCAAATGTATGTGTACAAAGTAATAGGGAAACGATCCAGTGTAATGAATCATCCCGGGACAACATTTGCAGTAATTTCAGTATGATGAGCACTCCAACTGTATGCAAACTTAATTAAAATCCTCTTCACTCCTCTTAAAATCCCGATGACTCTCCATGAGTGGCAAGTGATGAAAGTATGAACAGTGTTGGCAACGTGGGCAAAATGCATTACATTTTTAGTTGTTGAAAGTGGAGCGTCTCACTGGTGCAAAAGGTGAGATGCGATCGCACCGCTGCTCCTGAGCCGGAGGCTGATTGGTTCTGATTAGTGAATACATCAAACAACTATCAAATCAAGCCGGGCCAATTGCCTCCTACTTACACCTTGATTAGGTTCATGCACCCAGACATGTTCCTCCACTTGAGAAATCCTTGCCTGCATTCACACACATGCATCAGTAATTGTCCACAACACCTGCGATTGGGTGTTGTTGTCCATAAATATATAAATACGCATGCACAACAGTAATCCTGTCCTCTCGCTTGCCTCGGTTGACTCCCTTTGAAACTCCCACATACCAAACTTATTTTCTGCCTTTCGCAATGCTGGGCGGCAGCAAGTATTGACAAACAAGATTGTTTTCTTGTGAAATCTCACATCGCCTACTGAATTGTGACTTAGTGGTGTTTGCGTTTCACTGTTTCCAACATTGGCAATGTTACAACAGGATATTATTGAACATGAAAGAGTGCAAATCTGGAGGCTACTCATGCAACAGATGAGTTCACAAAGCTTTCACTTTCCACCACACACACAACTTGAACTGTAGTCAGCATACTTGGTGCAACAGTTACAAGTGGCACTTGGTTCTCACTCTCTCTTTGTGAGGCAAATTGCACAAAAATGATTTGACCCTTTTCCACAAAAAATGGAAAGCCGAGTAGCATGGGCCAAGAATTAATTATATTTTCATGCCATAGAAAGAAACTAAATGTTTACATTGAGAGATAAGCGACAAGTATGTATTAAGATGCAAAATCTGGTGCTAATCAAGATTTGGTGCTGATGTATATCGCTGGCGTGTCTCCAAAATTGTCACTATGAAGGAGAACCCAAAAAAATGCATTTTGTTCAACCATTTTCAACACTTTTGATCGGTCTATTAATATAGCACACACATGTGTGGACTGACCCTCCTACATTAATGTCAAATGGCGAATAAAAGAAGCCCTCTCAACTCCAGCTTTGCTACCATGAAAAATATTTTATTTGGACCCGATAAATTTGTCCTTTAAGATTTTATTTTCAGATGGAGTCTGACCTCTTGGTGCTGTTGTGAGGTCGCTGGGTATTGGCCAGCTGCTGCAAGCCGAGCGTGGGGCTGTGATAGAGGAGATGGCTTCGTCGGAGCAGCTTCTTCTTCATGGCTGCCAGGCCAGTCCATTCGTGAACGAAGCGCAGCACCTGCAGGCAGACGTTGACACCTTGCATCATTTTCAGAATGAGGTTGAGGTGACAGATGGCTAGGAAAATATTTATAGTTTATCAGAGGCACCATAGTGTTTTTGGATGCCTATTCAAAAACAATCAGCGAAAAGGAAAACACATCGAGATGACTTTCCAGAGAGCCAAATAAAATCAATCAAACTCAGACACAGTGATGCACATGCTTCAGAACAGGTCAGGCTTTCAAAAATAAAATCCAAAAGAAAAATAACAGACAGGCCACATAAAACGAATGGGTAATACTAACACACTTTATGGGTACTTACTGACTGCTAAAAATATAGAATTCAAAAGTTAGCATCATCCAAAACTATCAAAATTTTGGGCGCTGGCTATCAAGTCTGACTGCGAGTGAATCAAATTTACTGTAGCATGAATCCATTAATCAGTACACACGGTTGCTTTGACATTGTGGATATTTTAATCTGCAGACATAATCACATTTGACTGTCAGAGATTTATTATTTTAAGACTACTATAATCATAGTGGTTGGAGTCACCCTGGGCAGCATGGGTCAGGGCTAGCGTGGTCGCCTCCCCACCCAAAGGTTGTGAGCCTTGTGACCATGTCCAAGTGTCTTTGAGCAAGATATTGAACCCCCAGTTTCTCCTCCTCAATATGACGTCAGTGTGAGTGAAAAGACCAAAAACCAGAACCAATGCACAACATCACAGTGGCGTGAAACAGTTCTGAACACAGCTCGAGCTTTGAAAAAGTATTTTTTTCGCCCTTCTTAATGGTCCAAAACATTTAAGAGTGATAAATATGCAAATGTAACCATAAATTGAGAAAGTACGTAGTTTCCACGATTTTAATCCAAACCTATCTGACCCTGTGTGAAACCATGTTAAATCATGAATTAATTGTGATTAACCGCCATTTTCGGACAGCACCTGCCAAACAAAGTGACTAGAAGAGGCTACAAGATGTCAAATAGAAATGCAATGCCCCAATTAAAATAAATTCAAGGACAAATGAGCAGAAAAGCAATTGAAAACTATATGCCGAAAAAGGTTGCAAAAAAGCAGACTCAAATCCATAATCCACAAATGGAGAAAACTGGACACGGGAGTAACCCTTCACACGAGTGGTCAACCAACTCGAGCGCAACAACCACTCAGCCGAGAGGGCGCAAAAGACATCCAAAGAACAGCAGGCCTCAGTGGCCTCAGTTAAGCTCATTGTTCATGACTCAACTATAAGAAAGATACTGAGCAAAACTGGAATCCATGGGAGACTTCTAAGGTGAAGGCTTGTCCCAGGTCTCAGGATACTTTTCTACTTCAGGAACTAAATAACTTACAGTAATTTATGGAACAATGAATTCTAATCTCTACCGGAACATCTTGAAAGGTGAACATCTGGGCTCAACATTCTTGACTTGGTTGACGCAACAGGACAATGACCCAAAACATACCAGGGAGTCCACCTCTAAAGGGCTTAAAAATTAAATGCATAAATAAATAAATAGATAATTAAAAAAAAAAGGTTTTAGGTTGGCCAAGTTGAATCCTAAGGAGATGCTATGATGTGATTTAAAAAAAGTAGTTCATGCTTCAAAAGCCTCCAATATGGCTCAATAAAAAAAATAATGTTCCAGTCGACTGGGCAAAAATTCCTCCAGAGCAATTTGAAAAACTTATCACCAATTATCACAAACACTTGATTCCATCTATTGCTGCCAACCACAACCAGCCAGTAGGTTCAGGGAGAAAAGATCTTTCACATAGAGTGAGATGCGTTTGGATTTTTGTCTATCCATCCATCTATTTACTTCCGCTAATCCGGGGTTAGGTCGTGGGGGCAGCAGCTTTAGCAGAGTAGCTCATACTTCCCCGTCCCCAGCAACATCCAATTCTTTCGGAAGGATGCTGAGGCATTCCTAGACCAGCCGGGAGATATAATCACTCTAACGTGGGATGTGCTCAGAACACCCCACAGCCAGAAGGGAACCTAATCAGAGGCCTGATTTTTTTCCCCTTTCTAAATAAAATCTTAATCAATAAATTGCATTTTAGATTTTCTTGGGTTGCATTTGTGAGCTATTCAAATTGGTTTGAACAGTTCGTGGGACAAATGTGCAATCAGAAATCAGTAAGGGGACAAATGCGCTGGCAAACACGTTACATTGACACTCTTGCTGTTAATTTCAAGCACTAACTTGCAGCTGCTCTTCGCTAACACAAGTGTCCAGTGTTTACTGTATATGAAAACAACTCTGGCAAAACACAACTTGTAATAATCTGAAATATAGATACTATATCTACTGTAACCGTAAATATTTTGCCTTGTAAACAGGCCGTGGGTGCGTTTATGCATTGCTGCATCCACAGTGTTTCAGCCTACACGCACCTGCATGCTCAGTATTGATCTCAGTGGACAAGCAGAACAAAGCAGGGTCTAAATGATGGTTGCGGCTCACGCCTTGGCTTTACAAATGGACATAAACAACGTGACAGGTGTGGGCTGAGTAGGGGCCCTGTTGCTGCAAAGGTCGCTGGATTCACTATGAGCTGTTTGGTGTGTGCCGGGTCGTTTGAGGCGATGATCCGTCCAACTGTAATGATCCTTATAAAACTGCATTCTCTGCCTTGCCTGTCTCCTGACACTAGCTCAGCCTCCCTCACTTTTTTTCCATCGTCAACCCCCCGCCCAGCAATTCCTCCAGCCTTTCTCTCTGAAGACCCTGCAGGGGTGGAAACTGGTGCCCATACTGAGCCATAATGTTGCGCTATTTGCTCATGATTGCCAGCGGTGGTGTCAGTAACAGTTAGATTTGATAGCCCTGGGCCTAGTCTTGACTAAGACAGTTTAGTTAACACTTACAACTGATCTTACTGCAAAATAAAGGTCAGTCTGCAGCCACTTATACGTGTAAATGGAAGCCATACGCCTGGTGACAAGGCAGCAAAACCCTTTGGATTTATTTTTACCAGTGAGAAACATAATAATACACAAATGTAAACAAATATATATATTGCAAGATTGGAGTCCGAATTGTCAATTTCCGTGTGTTTCAGAGCATACCCTAAAAGGAGATTCTGCAAAATCTTCAAAATAAACTAAATTTAGGCGGGGCTTTGTGCAAAACAGAATGGAATGATTTGTAAATACTTTTCAAGCTACATTCAATTGAATACACTAAAAAGACAACATTCAATGTCCGAACTGATCATTTTAAAATGTTTTGTAAATGTTTTGCTCAACTTTGGACCATGTTTGCATTAACATTTTCAAATTTGAGTTTTTGACTGCCGGTTGTGCACTTCGGATCATCAATCTAAAATACTATGCTATTGAAATAGGTCAGAATTGGCAAGTCTTCCACTTCAAATCTGTTGTGCCTTCAACTGGAGCTTGGAAGAGGGAGCATGTAACCACAATTATGGCCTATCTCCACTGGATTCCAGTTTGACACATTGCTGTCTCACAATAGTGGCCTGAATAAACAATTGTTGGATTATCTGCCAATCGGAAAAGAGATGCATTTTTCCTCGAGTAGAAGATGAAACAAAAGAGTGAAGAAGTATGTTGAGAAATAGTGAAGTTATACCGTTTTAGTCGAATTTAAAGTTCTTTTGGGGGGCAGCTAGATTTTCTGTTGGTGTTAACACATTGTTCCATCCAACAAACAAAACTCAATTTCTCTGGAACCCGTCCTTCAATTTTCAAAAGTCCTGGTGCATTGTGCTCTGGTTTAAGTAGCAATTCCCACCATACTTGGCATTATGATAGACAGTCATTCTTGGGAAATCTTGTCACGTGATATTGCTAGCATTTTTAACACTACAAACTCCCCATTTAAGATGCTTTTACTGAAATGAAATACTGTATCAAGGTAAGTAAATCATAGCAAGGACACACGCACACACACACGAAGGGTAGACCTGTATTCGATTTTCTCCATGCCGGCTGAAGTCCTCGGGCAGGTCGTCCCAGTTGGTTAGTTTGATGTCCAGAGGGATGAAGCTCAAGTTCAACGGAGCAGCATTCTAACAGATGAGAAGATGGAGACGCAGAGTTAGCCTCAAGCAAGAGGATTTGTTACAATAGTATTAATACCCCTCGCACTCGCTATCCTTCTCTGTTCCTATTACTAAAGACAAAATCACTGCTCTATGTGGTGTCTGCGAAAATCAGTTGACATCCGAACTGTATCTTATATGTTTTATTAGCACTGACTGATAAGCGCCCCTATGAGTGAAAGAGCTGGTTCAAGTCATTTTGTGTTTAATTGTCCTGCCACTCGTCACGGGTTGCCACAGTAATTCTCATCAGTTTCATCACTTACTTAATTCAAATAGATGTAGAGTGCTTTGAAGAAAATACTTCTCTCGTGACAATGCGCATGCATTAATACTAATAAGTTATGAAGGCTGGTGTATAGACCCATGCTCACCATGATAATGATCTGCCAGCAGCTGCACAATGAAGTACAAAGTAACACCATCCACACCCCCCAAATTATTTTTTTTACATTTATTTCACACTTAATTACCACTTTCTGAGTGTTCACTCTTGCTACTCGAAGATTCCGTGTACCCTCCTTGTGAACCTAACTTGGAAGAGGGTTCAGGAAGGAGGGCTATTATTGTCAAGCATCATGAGCATTTTACAAAACAGAAGATGCAAAGTGGAGTTAAGGGGCAAGAGCCACTTCAGTTCAGACGTGAAGATGGTGGAGCAGAAGAGAGCAGCAGGCAGGAGAAGAGATAAAGTTAAAAGGTTAATAACACACTGTATGGAAGTCAGGTCCAAATCAGCACTCGGATGTTTTCCGTCTTAGTATCACCAATGTGCAGTGGCTTGTGTGTTTATTTAGATTATGGTGACATAAATGGCAGAGAGCCAGCGAGCGGGTTGTGCTGCAGCAGCACGGAGCAGGATTAGGCTTTTGGTGGATAGAAAACGGCCACCGTCCTCCCAATTCGCACGCTGAGCATTAAAGATATTCATGCTACATAAAGCTGCCAGAATGCCAACACATACATTTAGCTCATCTCAGCAGCAGAGGCGGTGAGTCAAGATTGAGGACAGTTGAAATCAAGACAATCATTTACTATGCAGAGAAACCTTTAAAGTTGATCACTCATAAAGTCGTACAACACCAAATGAGAATCTTGGGTCATTGTTTTTTGGGGGGGATTATTTATTCCAAAAGAAGGATAAGAAGATAAGTAAGACATGATGATAAAATGATTCACTGATGGACATATGAGACCGTAAGTATTCCATCTATCCATTTTCAAGAACACTTGTCTTCATTTGGGTGGCAGGTCAGTGGAATCTATACCAGAAGACATTGGGCGGAATATTCGGTTGGCCTAACATGCAAGCATGTCATTGGATAGTGGATAGAAAATCTATCCAAGATAATTAATTGCATTCAAAGATAATTACATAGGCAACACTTCAAATCCTTTGAGTCATGGCCGTGATCACCATCACTGATATTGTAATTGCTCATTTGCCTGATTTTGGTGCAGATCACATTTTGTTCAGTGAATTCAAGAATGAATGGTCGCCTTTGTCTATATGTGGTCTGCCACAGACAGGCGACCTGTCTCGGGTGAAGTCCACCATTCGCCACCGAACCCCAAACAAGCGACACAGGAAATGGATGGCTCTTACATGCATTACAAATTCATTTCGGTTGCTGCGGGTTACAAAGTTGCGAAGTGCAAGAAGTGCCTAGCGTTGCCAAGTGGCTAATTTGTATTTTTTCAGCATACATGTCATAAATGATGAACATGTGTGTAGTGTGTATTAAAGCAAACATTTTGCAGTTAATATATACACTTGCACGAGAAGAATCTCAAAACGTGAGATGAATGAATGAATAATTATTTATTTTAAACTTGCATGATGATTGTGAATGTAAAAATGTTGCCTAAAATAATTGTTTGTACAGGTAAGACTAAACCGTCGATTTAAAAGGACCGGAACAGTCCTTTTAAATTGAACAATATCATGTCAAGAACAATGAAAGCAACATGCATGTTAAAAATGGACTTGAATACAAATATTGTTGTGAAGAAAATGAACTGGCAAATCAGTTACTGACTGCTCACCAATAATATGTATGAGAGTGATACTGTGGGCTAACGTTACTCTCATATATATACAAGCCAAAACTCAACCCTAACTACATTCTGTCGCTTTCCCTCCATTTTACTGGGAGGAGTCAGTAATTTGAATAACAAGTCTTATTATCCCTTAGGTGGCAAGTCCCTGCCATTTGACGCGCCAGCCACCTGATAGCGGGGGCAGTGACTAAAATAACAATGACGTCTTGAACCTGCACATCAAATTCCTCATGCTCTCAATACAGTATTTCTCAGTTTAATGCTGGCAATGAATCGTCCTCTGATTGTGAACTGAGCTGTCTCCCATGTGAATTCTGTGCCGGCTCCAGGATTATCCCAATGTGACAGCTTTCCAGGCAGAACTCCTCCAGTTTATCATTTAAACGACAGCGGGGGCCTTTATCTCTGTGGCTTATCGTTTCAGCCAGGCGTACATGACACTTGTCTATTGCTGTCACGCTAATATAGCATTGAGGATTCAGTTCAACACACATTGGTCGCCTTTATGTAAAACCCTCCTGTCTCTTATCTGTTACCGTGGAAGGAGTTTGATCCCTCATGAATGAAACAAAAGGGTTGAGTAATCACGGTGCGATCGATAGTTGGCCCTGTTGGCTAGGGACACTCAAGACGAGTGTTAGGAATGCACAGGAGCGCAATTAGAGTCACAACGGGGTTAAATAATTGTCTTCTTTGGATTGTAGCGTGAAACACTGCAAACATAGCTTACAGGAAGGTGGGGTGCAGCCAGTTTAATTTGAACGTGACTTGTCAAAGTCAATTATAATAGCAAAGGTCTCTGTTTTATTTCATCTACAGTGGCTTCTGAAAGCATTTGAACCCCCTTGAACTTTTAGACCGTTTTCCACATTTCAGGCTTCAAACAAAGATATCAAATTTGAGTTTCATTTGAAGAATCAACAAGTGGGACACAATCGTGAAGTGGAAGAAAATTAACCCAGACATTTTTAACTTTTTTTTTTTTTTAGAAAAAAAAATTGAAAGGTGGGGCATGCAAAATTATTCGGCACCCCGAAGTTAATACTTTGTAGAAGAACCTTTTGCTGTGATTACAACTGTAGGGCTTTTGGGGTTTGTCGCTATCAGTTTTGCACATCTAGAAACTAAAATATCTGCCCATTCTTGCATACAAAACAGTACCAGTTCTCGGGAAGATAAAGAACAGATTTGTGCAATCCTTGTCGTGTGGACAGATTTGTCTACCTCAGCTGTGGATCGCTGCAGTTCATCCAGAGTGATCATGGGCATCTCGGCTGCATGTCTTTGAATAAAAATAACTAAATAAATGTCAGCTCTTGTATACTTTCTTAAGTGTACACACTTGAGTGAATGAGGCCAATTACATGCACCACGTGGCACAGCACCACGAGTGTCCAGTCAAACATTTCCTTGTTATCCGATACACAACCCACCTGTGGTTCATTTTACTGGAGACTGCGGAAGCAGCTTTCATTTGAGTTTTTTTGTTTTTTCGCAAGATTCCACAAAAAGTACACAATCTTTGTGATTTCCATGAAATTAGAGGGATGGCACATGAACCAAACAAGAACCCATTCAATTTGCTACAAAACGAATAAAGCATGACTTTGTGTTTGCTTGTGGCTTCACAAGAATCCCCATTCACTGACTTGATTGTCAAATGCCAATCTTGTTATTATTATCACTGCTGATCTGGCATCTACCTTGTCTTAAAAAGGAGAACTAGGGGCACGTTAAATCAAAACGCAATTATTCCCGCCCACCACAATTTCTTTTTCAACATTAAAGAATGTCTGCATGAAGCTTGAGCTCGTGAAGTGTACATTTACAGTGCCCATCAGAAACACTTTCTCAGGCAAATACAGTACTATATACAGCTGAATCGATTGTTGTCATATAAACATGCCTGTACCAAGAATGATGAATGATAATTTGTCCATTGTGTCAGTTGTTTATTAAGACGTCAAAGAGGCACACATCTACCTTATCGTAGATGTATATTCGGTCTGTGTATTGACTTGCGCAGAACTGTAGGCCCTGGTATGCAGAATCACCACCTTCCTCACAGTCATTAGCAGTCATAACTTTCAGTTCTAGGGAAAGAAGAATAGAATTGTTCCTGAAGTACAGTATACAAACAACATTTCAGACATGATAAGAAGATAGGGCATTCTGAGATAAATCCCATATCGTACTTTGTATGAAGATGAATTACGCGACACCTCATCACACTGAAACCAGTCAAATTGTCACCGTTCTTGGTTGCAATGGAAAACATCTTTTAAGGTCAAACCTATTTTTAAAGCAAGAAATGTGGCTTGCTAAAATTTGAATTTAACAAAAAGGTCAAATGGGATATTTTTTTTGCAGCTAGAATATGGATTTGGAATATCGTAGCTAACCCGATCTCATTGCTCTGAAGCCGATATCAATGTTTTAGTTCTGTATTGGGCATGCTTCTGAGCTTTCTTGTAAGGCTGAAATAATCTAAACCCATCTTGTCTGATTCACTTGAGACTGAAGTCTCATTCTAAGTCCCGGAAGAAAAAAAACCGCTTTGTTTACCTGGAATTTTTTTCATTGTTATTGTTCATCAGTTGTGTAATACTAGGCAGTCACAGAAGGCCCATTAGTTGGACAAAGAGCTCCCAATTTATGTTTAACAAGTTCACAAGCAACAGCACAGAAAGGGAGAGTGAGTGTGAGTGATAAAATGAGTGGAAGAGGAGGAGAGAGGAGGGAGGGGGAGGACAGGGAGCAGGTCATTACTGTCAGCAATGTAACTTGCTCATCCTGCCAGCATCGAACAAGAAAAGGTCAGGTGGTGGAAATGAGACTGCCGCTGCTCCACCACGCTTCATTTAGACAATGACCTATAAGGCGCTGATAATACTCGCTTTAAATCACTTCATGTGGCCCTGACTGCTTTGTGTGTGTGTGTGGGGGTGGGTGCATCCAATTGACTTGCACGCTAGCTGACGGCGCTAATGCCTCTATGATCAGCCAACTTGGTGGCTTTGCCTTAAAGACATCGGCTTTGCTTAACTTGTAGGTTTAAAACTACATTAACAGTATATTCGTACAAGTAGTATTGTCTATGCTCCTTGACAAATTTGACGAATTTCATTTATCGTTTAATTTTACTTGCATGTTTGTGCTTCCCTATCAGGTGCTGGTGTATCCTATCACCTTTGTTGAAAATAAAAGCACTGTGAATGTATTTGGCCTTTCAAAATAAAACTCTCGCTGTCTTTCAACTTCCATAATGAAACCTAACAGCTGCGCTACGTGCACCTCATATTTGTTGTAAGCAGTTTTTTTTCTCCCCAATTGGCTGTTTGCAGTGGCTGAACACGCAAGCTGCATTAAGTGGGCCATTTATTTGATGGGGGCAATTCATCTTACAAAGCCGTCTTATTAGACTGTCACTTGCACAGTATGAACAGTGCCTTCAAATCACACGCCTTGGGATTTATCTGTTATTTTACTGCAAGGGAAAGAAAACAACGGGTAATTGGACTGAATCATCTCATCTTCTGCAGGACTGAAACAAAAAGATGAAATAAAAATTCATCTATATACTTCAAGAACGCAGAACTTCGGTGTAGCCGAGTTTGCTGCAGCGTTTGAACTAACATCCGGAAAACATGAATCTGCGGATAAACGTTGGACTCATGCAGATCGCCGGGGCGACAGGCAGCAGAGCGTGTGAGGCAGTGAGGTGGGGGAGGAGTGATTGCTTGTGCGTGCCATGTGGAAAGTAATCTCGGAGCAATCAAGAGGCGGGAGCATCTGACAGCTCTGTGGCTCGCTTCCGAAAACCCTGGGCAGGTAGAGGGAAATCATTAGCCGACGCGCCTGACCCCATAGGTCACCTTTATTGGACAACCTCTGTGTTTCATATTAAACTTGTGCTGCCAGAAACAGACTGGCAGCATGTAACAAACAAACTCAATACACGATAGATGGATGAATATGAGTTGTGATGAGGGACTGTTCAACGTGTGCTTGTTCCATTTCAAACAAGGATATGCTTTTTAAAAGGGTGTTCTTTGCTCACCTTCACCATTTGTTTTCTAGCTCTTGAGTTGTGTCTCAAGGCCTTAGCATCCAAGGGGGGAAAAAACCTGCAAAAGCACAAGTAGTGCCGAAGCAATCATAATCTATGGTACCCCGGTGAAAGAAGTCGTCTTTTCCATAATTGGGGAGCCTCATCACCAATGGGGGACAAATGGAGATGTCAAGGCAAGGAAGTAACATCCACCCATCCGTTATCTGTTCCGCTTCTCCTCACAAGGTTCGCTGGAGCCTTCGAGCAGTAGGCGGGGTACACCCTGAACTGGTTGCCAGCCAATCGAAGGGCACACGAAGAAACAACCATCCATGCTCACACTCACAGCTGGGGGCAATTTAGAGTGGTCAATCAACCTGCCATGCACATTTTTTTTTGGAGGGGGAATGTGGGAGGAAACTGGAGTACTCTGGGAAAACCCATGCAGGCACGGATAAAACATGCAAACACCACACAGGAAGGACGGAGCCGGAATCGATCGCACGACCTCTGCATTGTGAGGCCATCGTGCTAACCAGCCGGCCACCGTGCCGAGTAAGTAACAAAAATGATGGTGTTCCAGAGAGACTAAAATAAGAATCTGCACCAACGTAAAATCAGTCCTGCTTTAGACATGGAGAGCAACAATGACAATGACTGCAATGCAAAAAGTCAAAACTATATAAACCGAAGGTAAATCCAACCTTAACATCTACTGGGCAGAAACTGGGCAAGCAGCAGTCTCGGATGAAATTGGAAGCTGAAGCTGACCGTTTGAAAATTGGTATGAGACATCACCAGTGCACCGGTGCTTCCAGGTAAAAAGTCCTGCTGCTAGTGAGGCCTTACCAGAGCAACTTTGGTGGACTTGCACCAAGCGGACTGGAAATGTTCAGAAGTAGCTAGGTAGCAGCAGCAATGATGCGGACAAGGAAATGATCTCTGCAAACAAACCAAACCAATACGAGGTGGCGTGCCAATTTTTGATGATTGCACTTTATGGACTCATGTGCAGCATTCTAAGATCCACGAGACAATGGAAATAGAATGATCACAAACACCCCTTTTAAAAATAGGAAATACAACAAAAAGAGGATTCAACAAATTTATCGTTTTCGTTTTCAGAGCAGATGTTGTATTCCAGAAAAGTGGGAAGTCAGTGTTTTCCGACTTCTGACCAGCAAAAGCGCACTGGAACGCTACTGAAACTGGGAAATTGGAGAAAAATATCAACGCCAAATTCACAGTTGCTTCAATCTGTCACTCGGCGACGCCCAAGGAGACAATATATTTGATCTTTGATTATTATTAACTTAATTCCGCTATTCATGATCAGACGTGGAGGTCAAAATGTGTTTTGTGGAGCAAAACTAAAAACAATTTATGACGATCAGAAATCTTTGCACATTATTTTCGCCTGGAACGCATAACATCAGCACACTAGACTGTAAAGTAGCAATCCTATTTGTTGCAATCAGTGGCAGGTTGCACTGTGTAGTGCTGTTATAATATCACACTACTTTTGTGGCAATCATCATTCACTTTCAAAGTCAGTGTGAGCTGAACTATTGTTATTAACTGTAGCTTTGGAAAGAATCCAGACTTTTGACTGCAAAGTGCAATTGCTGATCACATCAGAATATAAACCGAGAAATTACGTCTTCACAATCAGTTAAATATAACATCTTGTGCACGAGGCCCTTAACTACATGTCGTGGTACGAGACACCATTGAACTGGAAATTTGTTTAGTCCCATTCAGTGAGTCATGCTGGGTTATACGCAGAGTAAATACAAACATGAATGGACAGACATCACAGTATGTTGTTAACATGTTGCTGGGTCAATGCAGTAGTTTTACATAATGAGACACACATTTACATTATTGCAATAATAATCATGATATTTATTAAAAAAAAGAACAGCGTCGGACACTTTGTTCCTTGATGGTCACTGACTGCACCTCAAACTTTGCATGCACTTTTCATGAGGAGCAGATTGTGTGCTTTGACAAGATTTACTCAGGAGATTAGTGAGACTTTACTCAATATCTCCCTTAACTTCCTGTGAGCAGAACTAGGCAATATCCCAAAGAAGATATGCATAATAATATGAAGAATAACACCCGGCCCCATATGGAAAGAGATATAGTTCCTTATTGGTTTGCAGCGATGAAATTAAAGAGCATTATTTGGGCAGCACCGGCCAATTTTCACAGATATGAAAAGGAGAAGATTGCAGGTGGGATTACCGTGAGTGTGGTCAGGGAGGACGCAGCTGCCGCCACCAGTGCCGCCGCCGCCGCCACCGCCGCCACCTCGCTTTCCCGCTGATTGTTTGCCTTGGAGCTGCTGCTTGTCCCCTCCCTCTGCATCTCCTGCTTTCTGTTTGTCTTTCGCGGGCTCATGCTCCTCTTCACTCTGTTTGCCTTTGCTCGATTTGGTGGCGTGGGATTTATGCCAACTGAGCTCGGGTTCTTGGTCGGAGCCGGACGGGATATGACACGCCTGCTCCTCGGCTGAGGGAGGTTGCTGAGGCCTGTTGGGCTCTGAGGCAGAACAGGCAAAAGGACAATGGTAAAAATATTTTGTTTAATTACGCATACATTAAAGAGCTTCTGTAAATTATTCCAAGTGTGACCAAGATTCTGGGCCCAAGTATATCTCAATAAGGGATACAATGTGTGAGATCAAGTTTGACCGAGGTGTTGAAGACATGCATGGATGAAGAGACATTTGTTGCCTGACGAGGTTAACATTTCCATCCATTCAAATTCTAAAGTGTGTTTCTTGTGTGGGATGCAGCCTCTCCAAGATAACTTTGGGCAAGAGGCGAGGCACTCCCTAGACTGGTCGGCAGCTAATTGAAGGGCACAAACAGAAGTCAGCGTACAAACTCCACAAAGAAAGGCTGAAGCCACGATTCGAACGGCAAACCAGTGAAGCTAACGTGTTAAACACGAAGTCACCGTTGAACGAGTCAGTACAGTATCCAAAGGAAAACTACCTAATTAAATTACACATACAATCAGAATGTTTATCCGGATACCATAAAGAGGATTGATCATACGGTCTATTTAGGTGCATGAGAAAAATCCTTTTCAACTGTCCTGCCTTTAACATTTTCTAACTCGTTTCTGCAGCAATGTGTTGGATACTATTTTCGGAGAAGGTGAACGATCATCATCCCACATTGTTCTCCTAATTGCTCTCCTGCATTGCTGTGTGTGCAATCAACATTAACATAACAATCCCAGTAATTGCCGCATCTGCGCAACACTCTACCCAGGTGATCATGGCAAGCTGGGGGAGCTCATTTGGACCTCCTTTGAAATACCAAACTTGTGTGATTTGACTCGGCAGAGAGGGAAAGAGATTGGGCAGGAATTGGAAGACTGTAAAAATGTTTATGGAGGCAAGGATTATACACTAGCCATTCAAAGATATAAATTCACAGAAACATTAGGACATAGGAAACTATCATACACTTCAACATAAATGAGTAATCACCCTTTGAAAAATAAACTTTTATCCATTTCTCAGCGAACAATTTTCTGAATTTTGATAATAATTTGACTTGCCAGCAACTCAATGCTTCAGATTTTATTTTCTATTAAAATTTTTAACTTTCATTGCTGAGCACTTGTTTTTAAAAATGGTTCTCTTATAAATTTGTTGGGTGGTATACTTATTCATGTTAGAAAGTAATGTGAAAGAAAGAAATTGCAAAAGAATAAAAGCCTTGTTTGAAACCGCGCCACATTTAAAAGATTGTCTCTCTCTTGCCGATGCATCCAGAGGTCCCCATAGCTCTGAGTCTGCCTTTTAGTTAATCTTGCAGATGAAATACGAACATGAATTTTTTTTTCATCACACAAATTAAAATTGCATCCTCTTGCACGATTTGTAAAGTTGAGGTGCGAAATCTAACAAGTCGTGAAATTCATGGGCGCAGAGATGGGTTAATTAGTGATCCTTCCTCTCTGTGACTTGTTTGTTCAAAAGGCCAGCCCACAAACGACTTGCTCAAATGTCACACAATTCTCTGGGCACCTGGCCTCGCCACTGCCCCCCTTTGCTAACAAGCAGAGTGAGACCGCCAAGAGAGACGGCGCAATTTGTGTTGCGTTGCGCCCACCGAGGAAGATGTTAACAATGAAATCCTGCAGGGCCTTAACATGACTTTCCCTATCAAATGCTTTATTCAGTCTGCAAATGAGGAGCCCATTAGTGGCTTGATAAGGGTTGAAAGTTGAATTCACGCTAAAACACACATGACAAACACATGTGCGTTAGGATGCTGTGTGAAATAAGAAACAGGAAAATCTTTTCGTCTCCTGTCTGCAGGGAGCCAAAACAACTGTGGGCTGAAAAAAGAGATAACAGTTCTGGAAGCCCACATGATGTATAATAACATTCAAAGACACAACTAGGGCAGTACCATTAAATGCTACAAATGAGTTAAAAACAGAACAGAGACAGCACAAGATTCAGGCAGAACACTCTTCCAAGCTGTGAGACAAATTACCTGTTAAAGGCCAAAAGATGAGCTCTACTCTAAACATGTTATCATTGTAGTACTGCATGTCAAATTCCTTCCTCATCTTCCTCAAACAGCTTTGTTGGCGGTACATCAACAGCGGGACTTATTCTAACCTACCTGCATGAGACATCACATTCTGGCATCCGAAGTGGTCAGTTATGCGTGACAGTTTAATTAAAACCAAAACTCCATTAGCAACAATATCGCAAAACAGTGTTCAATTTGTCGTCAATTAATGAAAGCTGCTGTTATTGCCATCTGGAATCAGGTACATTTCTCCAGTCAGCTGCAAAATTGAGGTTTTCTACACTTTACAGGTGGCAGTCAGAGGATAAATAGATAGCTTGAACAAATTGTTAATTTAATACTGTGCCTAATGCAACGTGCGTGTGTGTGTGTGTGTGTCTCTCTCTAATAACTACACGGTGCAATTCATGAGGCATTGTGCTGCTTAGACGTTATTGCTGATGAGAAGGACCACAACTTCTCTGAGCTGCGCACACATGTAGCTCAGTCACGGGCTGACAGAAATCGGCAAGAGGCAGCTCATCTTCTCCCAACTTCTGCGCCAGACGTTAGCAGCCCTCGCTTGCTCCCTCGGCTTGACAGGTGAAAATTATACTGAGAACTTGTCATCAGCAGAGAAAGTGAGAGAGGGAGAACGAGCCACCCAATATTCTCGCAGTTGAGCTATTTCAAAATCTGGCAATCTTGCCTCCAGTCACACAACGTAGGCTGTAAAGTTGCTCAAGAGTATGTGGAAGTGTGAGTGTCAAAAGACGTGACGGAGAAAAATGAAGAAAAAAAAATGCCAGCCATTCTCACCTGACGTTGATCCTGAAGAAGAGCGTGGCCATTCACACATCTCGCAGTAAGGCAGCAAGTTGCTATTCGAGTACGTACACGACCCGCAGGCCCATGTTTCAGTGGAAGGGTCTGACTCCAATAACTCCTGTGGGCCATTGAGGCAGGCTGGCCTGCTCGCGTCCCGCGTTAACCTTCGCGAGGCCCTGGATGCAGACTTTTGGCTTGGGCTGGAGTGCAACTCCCGGATCCTTTTCATCTGTGGGGAGAAGTCACAGTCGTCTGTGATGGACGTTTGAGAGCAGGACTCTTCTTTCTTTGTTGTCTTCATCTCAGAATTTCTTCCACTGCAAGCTGCAGAATTGTTGGTTTCTGAAGAGGTGGAAGAAGACTGTGTTTCATCTTGCAATCGTTTCCTCTTCTTCTCCTTTTTGGTATCCGGGGAGAAGAACTTGCGAATATCGTGCTGTTTCTCCTTTTCAAACTATGGAAAAAGAGCACTTGGAATCAATCCATTTGGTTTATGGCACTGGATACATTTACAGCTGTGATACATGACGTTTATGTTAAGCGTCCACTTAATTGTATCTATCCTGACCAAAATATGACAACACAACACTTTGATTTTTGCTTTGCTGAACTTAAAGATCGACGACTTTTATGTACACAAAAGGCCGACAAAGTCCAATTCAAATAAAGTTGTGACATTGTGTAAAAAGAAAATAGGACTCGCAAATCCCTTTCAACCAATGTTCAATTGAATACATTAAAATATAAACTATTTCATGTTCAAACTGATGAACATTATTATTTTTTTGCAACTATTCTCTCATTTAGAATTTGATGCTTGCTACATCCTTCAATAAAAATGCTGGAACACGTGACGTGGAAAGTTGCGGAATAAGCTTAAAAAAATACCTCTGTGGAACATTCCACCACAGGTGAACGGGTTAATTGAAAAGGTGAGTGTATTATTGGGTATAAAAGGAGCATTTCCAAAAGACTGTTTTTCCACAAGCAAGGACGGAGCGAGGTTCGCCACTTTGTCAACAACAACATGAGCAAGTAGTCCACCATAAGAATGTTTCTTAACAAACAATTGGATGGAATTTAATTTATCATCGAAATATTCAGAGAATCTGGAGCAATCCGCACGCAAGCGGCAATGCTGAAAACTAACAGTGAATAATTGTGACCTTGCAACCCTCAGGCCGCAGTGCAGTAAAAACCGGCATGCTTGTGGAAAATATATTAACGTGTGAGCTCAGGATCAATTCAGAAAACCATCGGCAGTTAACACAGCTTGTTGCTACATCTATAAACGCAAGTTAAAAGTGTACCAGGCAAAGAGAAAACCATATATCAACAAAACCCAACGACGGTTTCTCCGGGCCCGAGCTCATCTGAGCTGGACTGGCTCAAAACGGAAAAGTGTGCTGTGGTCTGACGAGTCCACATTTCAAATTGTTTTTGTAAATCTTGGACGTCATGGCTAAAGAGGAAAAAAAGGAGGGTTTAATAGTTTGACCACCATTTTCCTCACACAGTGCAATACATCAAGTTTTGATTGTGGCATGTGGAATGTTGGACCGTTCCGATTCAATGGTTGTGCGAAGTAGCTGGATATTGGCACAAACTGGAATATTGTCATATATGTCGATCCAGAGCATCCCAAACATGCTCAATTGCCAACATATCCCGTCAGTATGCTGGCCATGCAAGAAACAGAATGTTCTTTTTGGAGCTTAACATTTCTGGCATTTAATTTTCCACACTATGGCATCGCCCCCGCACCAAGTTTTTAGATTTATTACAGACACCCTAATACGGTGAAGATGGTGTACCGTGCGATTTCGATAGTTACATCCCTAGTAATAATCACGCTGTTTATTATCTTCTTAATATGCAATTCTTGTGAGGTGGATGGATTATCTCAGCAAAGGAAAAGTGCTAACAAGCACAGATTTAGACACATTTGTAAAATGTGTTTCAGACAAATAGGCCTTTTGTGTGCATATAAAGTCTTAGATCTTTTGAAAACAGCTCGTGAAAAATGGGAGCAAAAACTAAAGTGTTGCATTTATACTTTTGTTCACTATGTAAACAACACTTTGGTGCCACATAAAAACACAATAACCCGATGATAAAAGATAGGTATAGCAGTTTTAAGGCCACGTACAGCTTTTAGACTGTTGGTTAGTCAGACTCAAACATTATTTTCCACTCGGAAAATGATTTGTTCAACAAACATAGCCATATGAAAGTGTACAAGGGAACACATTTGGTTTAAGTTTTCTGTTATATCTTATTCAAACTTGAATTCGACAAAAAAAAAAAAGAACAATTTCACCATCTCACATGAGTGAAGTACATTTCCTCATCAGCGTCAAGTCCAGAAGTCCTCTCCAAGGCCAACTCTTTAGGTGTCCACGCGCTGGCAAAGTTGAGGAAGTCCCACCTGTCTTTGTCCCCCTCCTCAGCCTTCAGGTACTCCTTCCTTCCATTCAGAGTGCTGCCAGTCACGGTTTCCTTTCAAAGACACATTTTCCTGAGCTCTAAACTCTATTGATGTGCAGTGAACAGGCAAGCTCTTTTTTGTTATAGTGCACATTTCAAACCCAAAATGCTTTTATCATACAACAACAGCAAGATTTAAAAAAAAAAGTCCAGAAAAAAAGAACTCTCTCAACACCCAGTTAGAAATTAGTAGCAGTTAAAGAGGATAGCGTACACAAAATAGAAAATAACCATTTTAAATCAAACAGCGAATAAGCAAATTGTATTAGTCTCAGCTGATGTCAGGCAGTGCACTTCAAATCTCATTTCTTATTTTGTCAAATATGTGTGGAGCTCTGGAGCTGGAGCTCATCTGCAAACTGCAGGTATTCGCAGCACTTTAGGTTAGCCACATTTTGTCATGTTACTGCCTTAGTTCAAAATGTATTACATTGATTTTCATAATAAGGTTAAACTCTTAATTTGGTTGCAAATTTCCATCCATCCATCCATCTTCTGTACCGCTTCTCCTCACTAGGGTCGCGGGGGGTGCTGGAGCCTATCCCAGCTATCTTCGGGCAGTAAGCGGGGGACACCCTGAACTGGTTGCCAGCCAATTGCAGGGCACACAGAGACGAACAACCATCCGCGCTCACACTCATACCTAGGGGCAATTTAGAGTGTTCAATCGGCCTGCCATTCCTGTTTTTGGAATGTGGGAGGAAACCGGAGTACCCGGAGGAAACCCACGCAGGCACGGGGAGAACATGCAAACTCCACACAGGATGGCCGTAGCCGGGATCGAACCCACGCCCGATGCTGTCTCTCACTGTGAGGCCATCGTGCGAACCAGTCGTCCACCGTGCCGCCCTGGTTGCAAATTTCTTAAAATAAAAAAATAAATCACATGTACAAAAGTATTCACAACCATTGCTATAATGCTCAACATTGAGATTATGAGCATCATGTTTCCACTGATCATGTTGAGATGTTTCATCAATTTAAATTGAGTCCACCGGTGGTGAATTACGTTTACTGGACAAGCAGACACACCTGTTTAAATAAGGTCCCGCAGTTGAAAGTCGACGGTGCATATCGGAGCCCAAACCAAGAATGAAGTCAAATTAATTGTGATATAGATCTCAGAGACAAAATTGTCTTGAGGCAAAGTTTTGGGCTGGGATACAGACAAATGTCGGCTGCTTTTAACTCCATGATTGGCTAAATGGATGGTTCAGAAACACAAGCACTCTTCAGAGAGCAGAGCAATCAGTGGAGAAAAGACCAAGAACCCGATGGTCACTCTATCAGATCTCCTTGTTTTGTCTGTGGAAAGAGAATCTTTTTCGCCGCTTGATTAGTAGAGTGCACAGATATAAGCCACTCCTTTATGTCATCATTATGGGGAGTTGTGTGAATAATTTTGAGGGAAACATTTTTAGTACTTATTCCAACCTCTCCTTGGTTAAAGCCACATGGCAACTATCTTGGAGCAGCATGGCCCAAGGCACCTTGAGGGATTGTCAGACCATGAGAGACAAAATTCTCTGGTCTGAGGATACAAAGACTGAACTCTATTGCTTGATTGCCAGCGATTATGTTTGAAGAAAGGCAGGCACTGCTCATCACCTGGCCAAAACCATTCATGCAGTGAAGCATGGTGGCGGCAGCGTCATGCTGTGGCCATGTTTTTCATCAGCGGGAACTGCGACACTCGTCAGGATTTGGGGAAAAATTAATGCAGCAAATTCCAGAGACATCCTGGATGAAAAATTGCACCTGAGCCGCCTAAGCCTTGGACTGAACAACTCAGAAGATAGTTTAAAATCTGATCACAGACTGGCGATCTAAAACCTGATAGAGCTTGAGAGGGGCTGTCAGGTGCAATGGATGGAACTGCCCAAACGTAAGTGTGCCAAGCTTGTGGAGGCATATTTCAAATTAAAAAAAAAAATTTAAATAAAAAAATAATGGCTGCCAACAAAGGACTGTACTGAGCAAAGGTTTTGAACACTTTCAGAGCTCTGAAAATGTGTCAACTTCCAGATTTCTGTTTTCATTTCGAAACCCCCCCATTTATCTCAATGAAATGTTTTCTTCAAGACAATTTAAATATATAAAAAAAGACAACCCAAGTAAAAACTAAATTCAGTTGATAAATGAAAATCTTATCCATTAATGAAAAAATGAAATTGTTTCTGGCCCTGTGTGGAAGTGCTGTGAACACTTTACGGCACTACATATCCCATGAATACAGTGTGCCTAGCCTACACTATATTGAGATTTAGCATTCGCTTGTTAATCTTAATTTTTGACTTTTTAAAGATTACTTATTTTAATTCACTCGAATGTGTGAAAAGGGTTGTAAAAAAAAAAAAAAAAAAAAAGGCTGACCCTTGGAGGAACACTAGAGCAGATAGTAGACTCGGTTGTATGGGGCCAACAACTACGGAAAATTATCAGTTTGAGATAACAAATTTGAATAAGTTATGGGCAATGACTCAGACATTGACTCAATCTCTCAACCAGTGATAATCAACAGTGTCACGCTGTAATGAGATCAAGTAGAACCAAGATTGAAAATTTACCGGCATCACATGCCATCAAAATATTATTCTAAACCCTGCTGTTTTTGTACTGTGTCATGTGTGTGTCTGTATATATATATATATATATATATATATATATATATATATATATATATACGCACACATACATACATACATATGCACAGACACACACACACAAAGAAACACGTATGAAATACATTCAACAACTAGTAACACAAAAACACATGACATGAATAATGTACTTATAATTTCCTTAATTAAATGCATCGCGCCAATCAATGCATTCGGGAAATTGAGAAGATTTTTTTTTAAACAATATATTTTCAATTGACCCCTGCTATCATATTAAATCCATGTATAATTGCCGCACATTGAAATGCATTGTGCATTACATGTACTTTTTACTTTCTCGTTTTTTACTTGTACTATGCACAATTATGTTAGGGGCAAATTTTATTTGATGAAGTTTTACTGAAAAAAAAGTGAGGTGAGATGCCACATGTTTATAGGGCAGTCATATAATATTTCAAGGTTTTCCAAACATACAAATCGCATCGTGTCAAAACCTGAAGACTCAATCGTGAGGTTCTTAAAAATGCCCAGCCTTAATAAAGTACCTTCTTGTTGAGCATTGCCCACATCACGCCATCGAAGGTACCCTTAGCGATGAGATAGTGTACGTTGACAGACATTGTTTGCCCGATACGATGGGCGCGATCCTCCGCCTGCTTAATCTGTCCAGGGTTCCAGTAGAGCTCGGCAAACACCACGTGGCTGGCAGCGGTGAAGGTCAAACCCTGGTGAGGAGCCAAAATCTGTTCACTGACATGCGTTGGCGTGTCCTTAGGTGTGCGTGTGTGTGCGCGTGTGTGGAGTGTTTTGTGTGGTGTATGTGCATTCTTGTGTACGGTACCTGACCAGCTGCTTGGATACTGAGGATGGCCACTCTTGTGTCTGGGTCATTCTGAAACTTGTGAACTAACTGGATTCTCTCAGAAGACGGGACGCTGCCATCGATACGAATATAACCAGCCTGTAAAACAAAAGCAAACAATGCTAACTGCTTGTTCACCAAAGCAGATCAATACCGTCATCGGTCAACGTACATAGTAAATTAAGCCCAGCTTAACACGTGTGTACAGCCGGACTAACTTTTCATCCATTTTTCAATTTGCATACTTTTGATGATGTTGAAAAGGAAAGAAAGTAACTTGTGTCTGATGCATTTTTTTCTTATTTCTGACACTTTTATTCATGTCTAAAAGCTGGCTGTAGTTAACACACACATACACATTCACATTTTACGGTGTGTGTTTGATGTATCATTGTATCTGACACTGGGGCGACACGGTGGCCGACTGGTTCGCACGATGGCCTCACAGAGAGAGACAGCATCGGGCGTGGGTTCGATCCCGGCTACGGCCATCCTGTGTGGAGTTTGCATGTTCTCTCCGTGCTTGCGTGGGTTTCCTCCGGGTACTCCGCTTTCCTCCCACATTCCAAAAAACATGGATGGCAGGCCGATTGAACACTCTAAATTGCCCCTAGGTATGAGTGTGAGCGTGGATGGTTGTTCGTCTCTGTGTGCCCTGCGATTGGCTGGCAACCAGTTCAGGGTGTCCCCCGCCTACTGCCCGAAGATAGCTGGGATAGGCTCCAGCACCCCCCGCGACCCTAGTGAGGAGAAGCGGTACAGAAGATGGATGGATTGGATGTATCTGACACTAACACGATGTCCTTTGTGGTAGGCGAACATATTGTAGCGTCTACTAAGGATTAAGGAGGCATTAGTCAGTGAACTCAAATTTATTACCAGCCAAAAGTGTGCGTTTGACCGTTTAACGTCAAAGGAGAAATATCTCACCCATTCTCTATCGCAAATGGAGTGATACGTTCATGAACTGGGAAATACCAATACTCAAAGTAACAGAACATGACAACGCATGATTAAGTTCGTTGCCACGAAGGTAGCATACTACATTGTGCTCCTATTATTATTATTCACGTAAGGATTTTTTGGGTTTGGATCATGTGCATTGATTTTTAAAATCAATTTAGTACTAAATTATGCATAATAGTGAAGAAAAGCAAAACGTTTTGGATAAATGTTAAATCAAAGCAAAATTAAAAACCAATGCAAGTGTTTATTTAGGTTCTCTTGAGCACGGTGCATTTTCCAGTTTCCTAACACACTCTGATTCCACTACATCTTATGTTTGAAAAAAGGCTTGGTGCCCAAGAAAAATGCAATTTGTTTTCAAGTAATTATTTTTGCATTCATAGATGTTCAAAATGTTAAGGCCACAGTACTGCCTTCAATTGAAATTACGACATCATTTGTACACATCTCAGAAATGCTGGTACAAGCTGCAAAGTTGAATCCTCCATCATCTTATTTATTTGTACATAATTAAAAAAAAATGGCTATATAAGAGCAGCTGCTTGCTGGTGTGACATACCGCAATTTATATATGATGCGATTAGTCGACTAATCGCAACTACTGTTGGTGATTAGACGACTACTAAAACAATTGTTTGTGGCAGCCCTACTGTGGACTCATTTGTGCAAAATTAATTGTATGAATACATCGACAAAATGTAATTTGGAGTCATTGGCCTAATCATTTATGAGAGCATTTTGTAGGATAGTATGCCATAAAAAATGGACATTCAAAAAGAAACTCTAATGTGTTCAATGTTTCATGTCATGTTGAGAACCCTATTTAAAATACACGTCTTTCATTTGATAGAATGTTCATGTCATTTAAAACACTAGCATGCAGTCCACTAGCAATGGTGCGCCTTTTTTTCTATTAATGCACGGGGAAAAACACGCTCACGTAATTGGAGAGAGGTCAGGTGTGAGAATTGTGTTCACCCATACGGTACTTGATTTGAATAAAAGCTCTTACAATTGCAAAAAGGTGGTTTGAGCTGGACAATGCAAACAAAGGGCAGTTTATTAACATGTACTTCGTATTAGGGACATTTCTGTAACAGACGTGCAAATGAACAAAGCTGAGTGGAGGGCCTGGGATGAATTAACAGCGGTAAACAGTATTTTTGTTCCGCCAAACAAAGCGAGCAGCAGCTGAAGGTCTATTCAAGCGCAACTTGGCTGAGTTGCTAATGCACCACAGCGAGTGCTATTTTCTTTTGTTTGGATTCTTGGGTCATGTGGAGCTGCTCCATGTTCACACTGTGCAGCTCCAACATGCACCGTAAATGTAAGTACAGTATCATGAATGCTTGGCGGTGGCTCAGCAGGAAAAAAAAAAAAAGAGGCCAGTTTGACTCCTCCTGACTAAAGGTCACAACCAAGGATCTTTGGTCTGCTTTTAACATCTTCTCAAAGCCACAAATCACTCCGAAAACAGCCCGCTATTCCAAAACCTGTGCTTTTCTCTGACATTTGGGTTTTCGACATAAGCGCATGCACTTAGAATTATCAAGCACAACCCCAACCATTGTGCTACAAGGATAAAGGCCTGCAGCAGCAAGGTGCTATTTGGGCCATGTTGCCAGACCAAGGAAACAGCCTCCACTGCTTCTCATTAAAATCTTTCACAGAGGATTCTTTTTTAAGACCCACTGTATTAATTGGAGGGTGCGAAAACAGCGGAATGAGCGCCTCACAGCGGAAGGTGTTATCACACGTTGTCGTGAAGAAATGCATAGATCCAACACCTCCTCGAACTATGCCGCACACACAATCTTGAACCCTCCTGCTTGTTGCCTGCGTTGATCTAAGTGATACCGTTGGTTCCGACAACTTGTGAATTACGTCTTAGCAAGAAGAAAAAGTTTACTTCGTGACTGAAGAAAGTATGCCTTCTTCATCATCAAAGTTAGACTTTACGATGGCGTTTAAAAGCGCCCGTAAACGGAACGTGATAATTATAGCGATAATAGCGACTACATGGGTGATGCTGACCTTACCTTGGCCTCAATGACAGCCTCGGTGCAAGCTTGCAGCATAGTGAGGTGGTGGGCAAAAACAAGGAACTTGAGTTGCTCTGCCTCCAGCATCATTTTGATGTAGTCTTTCACTGCTCCAGCCTAGCGTTACATGAACACACACACACACACAGAAATAGACACAGATTAAAGGGAGCCACAGAATCTATCAATCTACTGGTGGACCACTCAGGAAGGAATTGGCAAGATCAGGGAGGAAGTCAATTAATCACAGCAGCATCCTCTCTGCGTGATCAATTCTCGATTGAATGCCAAGAGATCCGGACTTAAAAAGAGAGTGAGAACACAAAGCAACTGCGAATCAATACCTTGCAACTCAGAGATATGATTGGTGTTCCGTGCTCAGCCAGAGATTACGGGGGGAAAAAAATTAAGCTTCAGAGTTGTGTGAATCCAGGAATGAACACATTACACAAAGATTACAATTGGAATGCCGTGGCATGACCTTTAAAAGATGATGTTCCAATTAAACTTTGGGCACATTCCAGACAAAATTCCAAATGTTGAAATGGGTAAACATGCTAAATCACAAATGTTACAGTATGTCATTTAAACCAATTTTGCTCTGCAAGTGTTGATGAAAGACAAGTAAGGCGAGTTTCATGCAGAACTATTCAGATTTTATGACATGCTTTTTTATCTTTTTTTTTAACTAAATCTTCAGACATTTACAGTTTTATCTGTCAAATTGCCACTGGTTAGTATTTTAAAATCTTGTTGTTCCCTTGAAAAATTCAGAATCCTGCACGCTAATTGCATGTGCAGGCAAAGGCTCCCCAAATGAGTTACTGTTTTCCTCCTAAAACGAGATAAAGAGCGAGAAAGAAAGACAAAGAGCGCTCACATTTTCTGGCAATGTGATCCAGGTGGACTTGGAGTGCCGTGAAAAAGTAGCCCTCCCTCTTAAATTATCTTCTTGCATAGCTTCCCCACTTAAATGTTCAAGATCATCAAGAGTCAATATCAGACAAAGGTAACCAACATAAACAAAAAGTGTCGTCCTTTAATAGAGATTTTATTTAGCGAAAAAAAATGCTACTGGGTGCTGTGTGAAAAAGTAGTTGCGCCCCCTCATTAAATTACGAACGATCTGTGGTATGGATGAATGATACAAGGTGTCGGTATTGTGTCGATATCAGCCTTATTCCAGTGTATCGAGGTACTCATGACGGCGGTCACGGCAATATTTGTGGCCGGTTTACTATCAGGCACTAAATGGTATAACAGACAGAATATATGACAAATTGAACTGGAGCCATGTCAATTCTCTTATTGATGCAATTTCTGAAAGAATATTTATATTCACTGGTGCAGTAAAACCTCGCCACTTCACGTTTCACTTTTTTTTTGCAGCTTCAGTGTTTTGCATTTTCCCCCCCAAAAATATTCATACCACAGAAGAAAAAGAAAAAATACATACTTCCGGAAGAAGTGCGTGGGTTTCCTCCGGGTACTCCGGTTTCCTCCCACATTCCAAAAACATGTATGGTAGGTCAATCGAACACTGAATTATCCCTTGGTATGTTTGTGAGTGCGGATGGTTGTTGTTCTTTGTGTGCCCTGCGATTGGCTGGCAACCAGTCCAGGGTGTAACCCCGCCTACTGCCTGTTGTCGGCTGGGATAGGCACCAGCACGCCCGTGACCCTTGTGAGGAGAAGCAAAACAGGTAATGGATGGATGTATGAATTAACTTAAATTTAACTTAAAAAGTTACATCTGAAGGACTTGTGTATATGAATCTCATTTTTATATTTTTTGGTGTGAATTTGTTTGATTGTCTGATTTGTAGCCAGGAGTCTGTAATTCAACCTTCTTTCTGACTGTGGTAAATGCAGAATTACCAGTGCTGCGCTTTTCCATTTTTTTTTAATATTGCAGATAAACAATTTGGATATTACTCGGGTCACAGCTGGAACATGTCAACACTGTTTTTTTTTGTTTTTTTTTTAAAAAGCGGTATAAAATTGAATTTAGGCTTATTAGTGAATTTATTGGGACAGCTAGCAATTGACTACAATTCATAGTTAGAGTGTACAATACATAATGATATCAGGAAAATGCATAATTTCTTATTGTCATATAATTATCCAGTAATTTAACATGATTATGGTGACATTCACTTTCTTTTAAACCCATTGCTATTATTTACAATTCTATAGAAGTGTAAATAAGAACCCATCATCTATATGTATCACCATAAACTACTCACCATTAAGATTTTAAATGAATAAATACTGAAAATAAATAATGTTCATCATGTCAAGTATGTGAAAATATGATTTCTGCCTTGCTTAAGACATCATCATAAAACCGTTGGGAAATGCAACACCACTCCAGTCATGAATGAGGGAAATTTATAGTGTAGGTGTTGATGTGATGGATTTCATAGCGTGTGAGCACATCTGTCGGAGATTGAAGATGAGGAAGAGCCGGGAAGATTATCAACGAAGGAGTGGAGCAGGAATGAAGGAGGGGAGACGACCATAAGAGAAAAGCCCCTTATGTTCTACGAGTACATTGTTTTGTTTTGTTTTTACATTTGAATTGTTGTAAATTATGTAATTTACAGTATGTTTATTTTCAGATTTATGTTCATTATATAAGACAAAGCGGTTTGTTCACCATAGATCATCTATTGCCTCCTGCATCTGTCAAAAAACCAGCATTTGTTCATTAATAACTGATGCACACTTTACATTTTTGTCAACTCTATCCGCCATATGCTTTTTTTTAATAAATAAAGTTTATTCAAATTTATTTCCAGTATTTTATGACATATAAGAGTAACTAAAATCTGTTCAGATATATTTCAGACTTTGGAAGCCGCTCCTTCATCTTCAAATTGCACACTTTTGAAAATGTCTGACGCAGTCTGACGGACAAATCAAGAACTAAAATGAAACAGGATTACTTTTTCAAAAAGTGCTATTTAGAAAATGTTCCGCTATATAGTTAAATAACTAAGCTTTATCTAAACCACTGGTGTCAAACGCTGGCCAACGGGCCCAATTTGGCCCACAGTGTAATTATATTTCGCCTGCGACACAATACCAAATGACTACTAGTTTACATTCTATGATAATAGCAACATTCCAAATGATTCTAGTCATTTTAAAAACTAGAAATTGTATTGGATTAAAAAAAAAACACTTCTAATAAAAATTTTCCCCCCCAAAAAAATCAGCATTTATATATATTTTTTTTTAAATTAAATGCTGGCCTGCGGCTTTGTTCAAGTTTGACTTTTCAGCGCACTGAGTATTTGAGTTTGACACCCCTGATCTATACAAACATATGTAAATCCAAATAATACCAAGTGCATTAAAAAATAATTTAAAAAAACTTCTTTTGTCACTAGAGAATGAGTGATTTAAATGTATTTGATGGTCTTGATGTTCAAAGTGGGCGGCACGGTGGCCGACTGGTTAGCACGATGGCCTCACAGTGAGAGACAACATCGGGCGTGGGTTCAATCCCGGCCATCCTGTGAGGAGTTTGCATGTTCTCCCCGTGCTTGTGTGGGTTTCCTCCGGGTACTCCGGTTTCCTCCCACATTTCAAAAAACATGCAAGGACGGTTGATTGGACACTCTAAATTGCTCTTAGGTACGAGTGTGAGTGCGGATGGTTGTTCGTCTCTGTGTGCCCTGCAATTGGCTGGCAACCAGTTCAGGGTGTCCCCCGCCTACTGCCCGAAGATAGCTGGGATAGGCTCCAGCACCCCCGCGACCCTAGTGAGGAGAAGCGGTACAGAAGATGGATGGATGTTCAAAGTGAGGAAACTTTGCAAAAAACAAAAAATCTGAGGAGGGTGGAAAAACACATACTTTTTGATAGCAATGTACATATATGGAGTAAGAGCTATCTTCTATCATTCGTGTCCATCATTTTTTTTCTTACCCTGCTTGCACACTTTTCTTCTACGCATATTCCTCCATCCAGACTTCTGACACACACATTACGCGTAAGATAAGTCTGAGTTTGCAAATACCAAGCGGTGTGATTGACTGAATTCTGAAGCTGGCTGTAAATCAAGGAGCCCAAGAGTTTTTCTGAGACTCGTGACTATCATTGATACCCATGAGGAAACTACAGCACACCTAAGCATGGAAATACCTTCGATAGCTTAAGCTCCATCAAGCAGTTAGGACATTAGAAGAACGTGATTTTCAAAATTCAGTTTCAAATAAATCCAGGAGAAAACAAATTTTATCAGAAAACTGTGCTTATGACTCAATGTATGTTAGGAGGCTCATTAAACATTCCTTGCACCACGGACGAGGTGAGTTGGACATATTTTGGTGAGCAGAATAAAAACTAATAATTGAAGTTCCAACTAAACATTGCGCCATTAAAATGACAGTATTTCTTGTAACAGCAGGAGGTCTGTACTTTCAGAAAACTCCCAAGGCTTGATTTCAATGCCCGCAGCAGCACCATGTTTTAAGAAGAATAGCTCTTTGCAGTTGGAGGTGAAATCAAGTCAGATGGTGCTAATAAATATCACAGCTAAAATGCTGCAGTAGGTGACTCAAAGCGCCTCTTTGATCAGCAAAAAAATAAATAAAAAATACCACTTGATCGGTCTCTTCCCATATATTTGATCACTTTCTGCAAGTTGCTTACAACGTGTGGCACTGGAACAGAATTTAAATTCAAAAAGTGGAATATTGGAATTTGTAATGTTCACCGACACGCGGTTCTAGACTTACGACAGTCTCTGGAGCATGTAAGAGAAAAAGTACCCAGTGTGTGTATCTGTCATGAACGTGCAGCAATGACAGACTTAAAGTTGATGGGAGAATCTGCGCGGCCAGAAAAGTATACAACTGTATGCCTTTCTAATTTGAGCACAAGGGAGAGCATGGCTCTAAGCCACACAAAAAACACAAATAGACTATATAAACAACAATGCGGAAGCACTTGAGAGCCAACAAGCAAATTCCCTGAATCCTAAAAAAACAGGAGCGAAAAGAGCACTGGGGCAGACTCGCCACCAATGATAACAAACAGACAAGACAAAACAAAAACCATTAACTAAATACACGCAGACTAATGACATTATGAATCCCACATGGAGGATAATATATTATAATATAAAATATAAATATTTGGGCCTCGGCAGATGAAGGATGAGTCTGAGGTGAAGACACAGGTAAAACTATCGAGGGGAATGATGAGGAAAAAACACAAGAAGCAGAAGCTAAGTGAATCACGTTAGGGATAAAAAAAAAAAAATTACAGTCCAAATGAAAACAGCCCAAACAACAGATTCAACACAGTATCCTGCTTGCTTCTGCTCAATCTGTGACCTTGACTGACAGCTTGAAGTTTATAGTCTAAGGAAAGGTGTATTGCTGAGTTAACTGTAGCCTGCAGGTATCTTGTATCATTTCACTGCAAGATGCGGCCCCGCCATCACCCGTGGTGATGACTGCGGCTGTAGCTGGGATGTAGAAGTGCAGTGCAAGTGTATCATCGTCAGCATCTGGGCTCGGCTCATTTCACTGTTGCGGGGCAGGAGGCCTCTAAGAATAGTGCCAACTAGTAAGAATATTAAGCTTTTTATTTGAGTCAAACATAGCCCATACCGGACAGTTAAGAAGATGTTTCAGTGATGTAAAATCCCACCTCTGTAAGGAACCTCCTGCGACCTGACATCTTCGGCAGCCGTGACACCGGCTCTGGCAGGAGAACCTCTGCTTTGACTTGCTGATATAATTAGTTGGTGCTCCAAATAATAACTCACTTCACCAGGTCTGCTGACCCTTTTCTGATCGGGGGGTCCTCATTACTGACAGCTTATTTATGCTAGATCCTTTCCGCTGAGTTTAATTAGTGCACAAACTTCCCAACTGTCTGAAGCGGGCCGTTAGCTTGCTTTAAAGTCCGGCATCAGAGCTGTCCTCTCTAGGTAATTGGGAGCAGATGCTTGGCGGGTAAAGCAATAAAAATACCCCAAAGAGTTTTCGGCACCATCGTGGCCAGGCCGACTGGCAGGCAGGCAGGCAGGGGCCATGTTGCTCGTCAGAGTGACATAAATGTGATATTTCACTGTTCTTCCCCCACCCGAGGATAAAAAAAAATCCCCTAAAGTATAGAAAGTGTGTCACGTTGTAACAGCAATAGAGGACACCAAGATGGCACTCGGTCAAGCACAGACCGCTGCCAAAGCAAACAATCCGAATGTGGATTGGAATCAAACAGTACACCTTAATAGATACCCACCTTCTGCATATGCATATATATTCACAGATAAATTTAAAAAAAATGGAAAAAATATTTTATGGCCCTGTCAAACTAACAAACAAACAACAGCTTAAATGCATCTGCTTTGAGATGGCTTTTGTCATGTAAGGAGCACCAGCACTGGGCTAAATTGAGCAGAATCCAATCAGCAAACAACATGAGGTCCAAAACAAGATACAAACTCAGGGTCGTCGAGTAGCGACGATGATTGCATTTGGTGGTTATCTCCGGAGTTTGTAAACCTTGGGGCCATGCGTCTCACGGCTCAGGTCAATGAGCTAATTAAGAGAAACACCACTCTCAAACGTGGCAGATGCTATGCTTGCTGCAATGTTTACTTCGCAACAAGGGAGGTCGACAGGCTGCCATAGCAAGAGGATCACCACAAACCGGGAGTACAGGAATGGAACGCTGCGTGTATCCAGCCGCCCTCACCCATTGTTTATTTCCTCCTCACTTCAAACTGAAAACCATTGTTTCCATAGCAACACCATTACAGAGGTGTAATGGTGTTGGTGCAGGGTGTAATCACGCCAGGTTGGACGTGACTAAATAATCCTATAGTTAGAACCTCCGGCTTTGTCTAAGTGCTTTTCACCGGCAATCATTAAGTTCTGTTTCCATGGCGATGCTCTGTCATGAGATCTCACCAAGACGGAGCATGAAGTCACCCTTTTTCTTTAAGATATTCTTCCACTGATTTCAAGTGATATTCTTTGCAAACTCTCAGCTTTCAGATGGTTGGCATAGTTGGAAGGCGCATTTTGATGAATCTAGTTGGGGAGGTGTTGGTTTGTTGACCTCTGTGCTTCAGATGGCACTAATGATGTGATGGCGCAATTTTCACAGCATGTTCCAGTATTTAAAACCACAAGTTCTACTTTTGTGTCAGTGAAGTTTTAGCCTGATTTGATTGCACAAATAATAAAGTATTTGAAAAACAGATGCAAAGATGGTCAAAAAAAGAAAAAAGTGTAGTTCATTAACATCAATTAAAAAGCTGAAAAAAAATCTCAAGCCAATCAACACTAAAGCTCTAACCAGATAAAATGGAAGGATGTCTTCCAAGCAGGTCTCCCATTACCTTGGCAATTGCTGTTTGCTTGTACATCTGCGTGATAAGGCTCATGACCTCAATGAAGGGGTTGCTGGTGGCGACAACCTCCGACCCACATCCCTTCATCAGGCTCTCCCACTTGGCGAAGCTGGCTGTGGCCTCCTGCGAAACAAGGAGAGGGCAAATTCTTGAGTTCTTCAACATCTTTCGCTTTCTATCTTTTGGAGCGATAAAGGGCAAAACAATTAATGGTGCTGCTGGATGTCCTAGTTTTCCTGGAAGGGAAGAGAAAGACGGAGGGGGAAAAAGGCAGAGAATTCCCAAGGATGCCTCCCCCTCCCGACTGGGCTAACGTGTTAGGTGGGTCAGGAGCATCTCCCAATTATAGCGGCAATGTGACAAGCCGGGGTCGAAGATAGAGAAGCAGCCAGGCTACAATAAATCAAAGATGCCTCGTGTGCTCTCAAGGTGATTGGCGAGGAGTATTTAAAGCAAGAGAGGAGTGTGTAGCAGTGGGAGCGGCTGCCAGCAGCATATGTGACCTGCTATTCATAAACAGGTTCTGTTTATCATAACAACAGGGCAATGTGTGGTTGCTTAACAGCAGGGTGTCCTACATTATATTGTTGCACTATCTGGGATTATAATGCGCCACATGATGTAGAAGCCTGACAAAAAATTAGCATGGCGTATTGAATCACTGCAATTTCATTACATGTCTATGCAGCATAGTTTTTGTTGGGTATTGTGTTAGTAATTCTCAGTTGAATCGCAAAGATCACGCAAAACTATGAACGCGGTCCGAAAGTGCTGCATGTCAACTATAAGGCGAGCTCGGGGAGGAAGAACAAATTGGCGGTGGATAAATGCAGCACAGACTTATTAATGTGCACATCCTGTGAGATTTCGAAGCAGCATTTTTGCACTGTGTTTTCAAGACAATAAACAAGTTTTGTTTGGAACATGAAAGTATTTCCACTTAGTGAAATCATTAGCATTTCAGTAGAACTTTGTCAAAGTCAAGGACGACTGAATGAATAAATGGGATCGTGTTGCACGAGAACAAAGCAGCGTTCCGTTTATATTTTCTTGCTCAGATGATCTACTCTGCAGCACCTGCATAAACAAGGGTTTGACAGTCTGCAAATGAGTTTTTATTCTAATTATAAATGTTACATTCAAGCTTAACAACCTGCTGTTTGAAAAATGAGTGGCTAAACACTCCGCCCATGATGATAGTCACTTGACCAGCACAGACAAAAAGGCCAGGACTAAAAATGTAAAGGGCAGGCGGGGCATAAAAAGTGTCTGGCAGTGGAAGATAAAAGCCATCATTAGGGAGTAAAATGAGATAGGAGGGCCAGGGCCTGGCTCGTAAGTGGCCCTGGAGTACACATTTTTTAAAGGGTATTGGGGCCGGTGGGTGGCAGTCTTGGGTTGCGGGGTCTATCACGTATTTGTTTTTGTTTTTTTTTAATTTTTACATGCTAGTAAGCCTACGTCATCCTTTTCCATCATTAGCTGGAAAATTCTATTTTGTTATTTTTGTATTGAAAAACACGCTGAGATTCATCTAATAACCAAAGGGGGGGGGGGGGGGGTTGGCGGGGGGCAGCTGCAGCCACTGAGACAAATGATCTGCTTCAGACAATTTTCAATAAGGGAGCCGCTCAAGAAAAGCTACAAAACACAACAATAGCTTCTCAGCGTCTACCTAATTGGCACCTCTATGGAGAAGCATTGACCACATTTAGCCACAAAATAAGCATTCAGGGAGATTCAGGAGTAAAAATGCAGCATAGTCACTTTTATGGGTAGCGTTCTTATTGTTGTGTCACTCCAAGAAAAGGGGCTGAGCACATAATTGGCACCAAAAGCGCTCATTTTGTGTTTCTGTACACTACTGCAGAGGGGATGTGAAAAAACTAAGAACGCTGGTGGGAATTCAATCGCCGGCCTCCAATATACAAAATTCAAAACTGATCTCAAATAATGACATTAAATTCAGTCAGGGTGTGATTCATCTCTTAATTCATACTGAAAACTTTGATGTCATCTACCATGATATTAAAAGTAGGGATGTCCCAAAACAATCACGGAATTCAAGTCAGATTATGTGGTTTTCACCTGATGCTGGCAAAACCATCAGTTTTCTTTTCCTGTCTTTTTCATTTTCTGAAATGTTATAGGTAAAAAAATAACCACCTCACCAAAATATATAAATATCTTGTCAAATCAGATGAGTAAAATTTTACATTACACAATGTGAGGTTTTGTTTTGTTTTTTTTTGCTGGGGAGGTAGTGGTCAGGATGACAGGAAAAGCCACACGCACACGCACACACGCACCCCCGCACGCGGACTCTCACACTCATGCACACGCACTCGCACGCACACAAAGAAACAGGCACACACACATATCCATGTGCACAGCTCTCCCTCTGCGCTACATCAAAATGGTGTTTAGAGCAACAAGGAGACACAATCAATGTTTAAAGACTGAGAGTAAGACAAAATCTACTTCTAAAATAGCCTTAAGTCTGCCTTGCCTGCTAAAGCTGCCTCTAAGAGGTCAGAGAGCGATGTACAGGTAGGTTAGCAATTGTGGCACGTCCAAACGCCGAAACTTCAAATAATAGTTCAACAAGTGTAAACGGTTGACAAGAAAGTTTGTTCTCCACTGGTTGAATTTAATGAGGTCATGAATAGTGACAGAAATATCGGCCCAGATAATTTTAGTGTCCTTTGGCATCGGCTTGATTTATTAATCCAAGGGCCGATACACGATCAACTGACATTTGGCTGCGTAGACTTAACAATAAATAACCATTCTGATGTTTTGTTAAAGGAACATGCATAGGAATTAGTGCCTTTTAGTGGTGAACCAATAGAATGCAACGACCTAAGTTCAAAGTGTATGCATTTTGAAGCATGCACACTAGAGTGCCTCAGTGACTGCTAAGTTCTTCAGTAGAGATGAAAGCAAAATAGCGTCACAAACAACTTCTAGTATTCTCTCAAGTGACAAAGTAAGTGCATTGCATTTGTTACACATGCTGTAGACAATGATCCAGCAAATTTGTTATCGGGTTATTGTCTCCTGCTCGTCTCCGTAGCAGAAAAATGGCGCCGTCCCGTACGGGGAGCTGCAAGATTATTTAAAAACGTGTACGTTGATGTGGACATATATTATTATTATTTTTTACTTTTGGGTGGGAGTGCAGCGTGTGAGGCAAGCCACACCAACTGTCTGGGTTCGAACTCATTGCGCGGCTTGGGGCAGCTTCATTCTTGAAAGACAACTGAACAAGGATGAATCTAAAACTAATAGAATTACTTGTCTTTGTTCTTTGAATTACTGTTTAACTTTGTTCCTTGTGTTGTTCACTGTAAGGAACTTTGCTTCACTCTAGTTTGTAATATTAATTTATTTTTATTAATTGTAAGATGTTATACCTATATAAATACGCCATACTCTGGCTGATTTTGTTTAAATGATTGATGTTGTTGTTTTGTTATTACTCAAATGTCATATAGTGATTTTGTTGTCAAATAAATTAACATTTATTACCAAAAATAACTGAAAAGTACTGAAAGTTTTGAGGTAATTAAGCAGCTTTTGAGCATGGAGTCGCTGAAGGGGAAAATGCAAGGAGAGGACTTGAAGGAACAGGTGCGTAAACGCCACATCTGACATATTAATTGACACAAACATAGTACCTGATGAGAACCATTTTCCAAATTTGGAAAGCGCAGTCTGCTGTGCACACTGTTAAAAATTGGGTTCATCATTATTTCTGTGTGCTCACTGTGCAAAAATGTTTGCACACTACATACAACGCTTTAGTATATCAGGCCCAAAAATTCTATCCAAATATTCCTGCCCCAGCCCTTATATCAAATTTTAGATCCCACTGTGACTGCAAGTCAATAAATTTGCTCACCCCTGGTCTAGCCCCTCCTTCAGCCGCCCACCCAGCAAAGTTTAAAAGTTCACAAGTGAGTAGCCCTTCTGTTCCAACACAATTCCTGCTCCCGTGTTTGTGCTGCAGCTGTAACGTGTGTGATTGTGAGGGCAGGGAAGCGTGGGGAGAGTCTTTCAGCTGCTTGCGCATTACGGGTGTTTTTGGAAATAATCACTGGTTCACTGCGACCGTTCGGAAATTTATAGCTTTGCTCAAATTTGTCGTTCGACTATTCAGAGTACACAAAAAAAAAAAAAAGTGCTAGGCACTAGGCGTTCAGACTGCGGACATGCTGCGCCAGTGATAGCTGCATTTGGATATTAATGAGAGCGGAGGGCACTCGACATCACCGAACACACCCACTCTCAAGAATAGTGCACGGTTGTTAGAGTGGATTTCCGAACATGCCTTAGGTTAGGGTTAGTTAGTTTGTAGTCCATATTAGAAATAGATCACTTTGTATCATTATTATTATTTTTTTTTAAAAGACCGACATTTCCCCCCCAAAAAACCTCCCAATCGACAATTGTGAATGTTTTCGAAGGTGGTGAATGATGCGTCAGAGTTTGTCAGGGTTCGTTCAGCGTTGCAAATGTTCCCCAAACATTTACCAGATGTTCGTCAACAATTTTTGTGATTTTTCTTGTCGCAAAGAAATTTTGGACATGTTCTAAAATTCCCTTGCGACAAGAAAAGTATGCCGACCATTTGGCGAACATTAGCGACCTTGATCTAAGCCTGACAAACCCTGACGTGAACGAGCATTTTTCTACCTTCAGCTGCAGTCGGAAATGTTCAACCCTCAGTTGGGATAGGGGTTTAAGTATGGAGGCTTTAAAATAGTGTGCAACAACATTCATCAATAACAACAAGGGGGCCGTACAATTTGGGCATTTTTGGCACACTGAGCAATGCACATGTTACACATATTACAAAGACATAATCAATTGTCCACAATTGGACCGTGGAGTCAAGATCGCTCTATAAGGGCAAATATATTGAATATGCCTGCTGCGCACCATTAGTATGGTTGATACTTTTATTGAAAAAGCAGAGGAAACCTCACAAGTAAGTGTAGTAGTAAAAATGTATTTTTTTTTCTCAGCTCCCCCACATATTGGACAAGCTCCTCCTTAGCCTGCGGAGAGAATAAATCCCAGCACCGTTCCTGGGCCCAGGAAATAAAAGATACACAATGCACTATACAACTATATGAAAACACATTTTTGTAAGGCATCCTGCACATTGATTTGTATTGCGCTTAATGTTAATATTCTATTAGTATAGATGTCATGGCTATAGTTTAACCATTTGCTGATAGAATGCTAAAAACCCAAGATTTCAGCAAAAAAATGACCTAAAATATAACATGTTTGAGATTGACCAATACACATTTTGAATTGTTCAATAGGTGTGGCATCAAATTTAGAGCAAACAGAAAGAAACAGAAAATAGATTGATTTGTTTATTTCTAGTGTTACAAAAAGCAATTGTTAGTGAATTGGTAGACTGGCCCATATTTCATGTACATTTTTCTATTAACTTGAGACTTTCTTTTTTATGCATTTCCCAAGGTATCGGATGAGGACTTGGTGTCAGCAGATCTTTAAAACCCGGATGCCAAAAAAGTGCCAGGCCAATCAGATCTATCATATTGTAAGTGATTTCTGGCCTTACAAATGTTCTTCTTAGGGGGAACATTGGCACTTATATAATATTATGGAATGTAAAAATTCCAACAGTACTAAAATTCACCCCCGAAAAGACTGTGAAATGATTTAAAGGCTTATTTGTGATAAGCATCATGACAACCCCGGTTGGTGAAATTTCAAAGATGGACTTTGAAAAATCCAGCACACCAGCGCATGACCCAAGTGAAGATATGTCGTGTAGAAAAGGGATGGATGGACAGACTACATCAAAGCTCCAGTGAGGAGGCTGACTCTAAATAGCCAAGTGTGGCCACGTTTGTCGCGTCATTTTCAAATGAGTGGTGTAGGCATACCCCCTTAATGGCATTGGTGAAAAAAATTAATAAAGCTAAAGCTTATGGCTGAAATTGTAAGATATAACGACCTTCTAAAAATTGGCAAAAATGTAATCGGAATGCATTGCGTTTGAGAACCTTGGTGAATTATTAAAGAAAACAGACATGACAGAAACTGCACATAAGCTGCTCATTACCTCATTCTCTTTTAAGTCAGCCATGGAAAGGCTAATCGTTTTGCAATGTTTTTAGAGGTTGAAGTGGGACTAAGTAGAGCACTCAAAATACATTTTGGAGTTATTTGGAAATTATTAGCGATTATTTACAATGACTTTGAATGGACAAAATGTGCGTGGTCCCTCGCGTGATTCCCCCCAAGAAATGGAGGGAGCGGAGGGGGGCATTGCTATACTGCTCATTACGAGGGGGCATTTTTGAACTCCTGAGTTTTGTATTGATTTCCCCCAAATCAAATTGAAAATGCATCCTGTTATTCTACTGTTAAAAAGCCCCCACATCATTTAACTTGTTATTGAAAAATTTACCATCCTGACTGGACCATTAATGAAAAGAAAACTCCAACACCATATTCACTTGATGGTCCGATGTCCCAATAATTTTGTCAAAATTGTCAATGTTTGTCAGGGACAGAATGCAGTGGTTTAGGTGACGAAATGATTTTGGCAAAGCTAAAATGGTGCCATCATAAATCAACACAAGCAACACTGCACTAAATGCGTTATGTTGAACGGGTAGCGCCCGCGCGCGCACACACGCACACACACACACAAAATTTTATTTCATTTCATTTTAGTATGACAGTGATCCTTTTGAGCTACTCCTAATCCATAATCTTGATATATTAGTGGACTGGCGCTGGACAGCTCGAAAAATGCACGGACGGACATCCCTTGAGGGAAAGGAGCACTGGAATATCTAATGCAAATTTACCTTTGCAGCCTCCTTTGGAAGGTCGAACGGGATACGCTGGCGGATTTTGGGGGGAAGCTGACTAAGCACCTCAGCCTTAAGGCGACGGATCATGATCTGGCTCAGCCGCTGGTGCAGCTCCTCTAGGTTGGATGCCCCCCTACAATCCCACTGCCTGCGGGGACCGAAGTACCTGCAGGAGAGGAATTAAGAGTTAAAAACCCATTACGAACTGAAGAAAACTTCCTTGAATATACTTATTTACAGAAGTACCCTCAAGGAGTAGTTAAACACATTTAAAAATTCCCACCTGGGAGCTGCCTGGCACTACAACAGTCTTGCATTGTTAACAGCAAAAAAGCTCCACTCACACAGTTGGGGATCCGTATTTTTGCGTCAGGGCAATTTGCAGAGCAGCAAAGTAATTTGTCTCGAGGCCACAGCAAACTTTCACAACTCATCTGCCAAATGGGGTTTGAGAATAAAAGTGGCCTTGTAGACAAAGGCTGGTTATCTGCCATGCATGTTGGCTGGACAAAATGTACAAGGGGTTGCCAAAATGTGCTCCTCTTTAGTGTTTTTCGGACTTTCAGCTGAGGAAAGGGAATTAAAAAAATGTGTACTGGCAGTTTTAGATACTTTTACCAGTGTGAAAGAATAGATGCCGATAAGTCGCTATTTCATACCTCTCCACCATATGGGCACGAGACCATTGTAGTGAGGACTGAAGTGACTTTTGTTGGACGGGAAGACCTGGCCCAAAATCTATTTTCTAGTTTAGGGTGACTTCCATCTTATCATTTGAGGCACAGATTTCTAAAAATCACGCAGTTATTTTGCCGTTCTGAAATACTTATGTTGAGTTGATCACTAAAATATTAAAATATAAAGAAAAAGTCTTGTGAATGTTGTTTTATTGATGGCCAGTTAGTGCCTCTATGAAGAGGAAAATGCCCTAAAATACGTAATAATACAATCATTCTAATATTTTCAGAGTTAATGCGAGCATGAATATCAATATCGACATAAATTTTGGCGATGTTTGATTGCAATTAATTAAGGGCCATTAATATATGGAGAAAAAAAAGTGCTGTCATTAGGGTATTCCTAAAAATTAGCCCCCCATGCATTTCATGTGCGCTCCTTACGGCTGGGCTATGGTGACGGGTCTACTGTTAACGCTGACGGGCCCTGGAAAGCACAGTCTAAATGGGCGCATGGCAGAGAAGGGCACTTTACCCTATTTTGCTGGTCCGTCCTCCATCTGTAACCTAGGCACCCTTCCGTCATCATCCCTCCGTCCTTATTCATAAAAATAATCATCCTACGTCCACGTTGTTTTAAAACACTTCCTTCCTTACTTTTCACCAATACATCCCGCCAGTACACTGCGCAAAAAAAAAAAAACAAGAGACGCTAATGGCAGAGGTTACTTCATTCCTGCTCGGGCTTCCAGTCTCTGAAGCATACAACACAACCAGCTTTCTTCAGCGGCAAGGAGTGGATTGAAATGTTCGCAACTGTTTAAGTATCAACAAAGATTGGATTTATCTCTAGCTATGCTCAAACCAACTTCTAAAAATATTAGAACAATTGGTGAAGTATTACGGATTTCAGGGCGGTCTCCTCTAGAGAAATCCATCATTCCTTCCATTACCTGAGCTGGATCGCCTAACACGGGTCACGGGTGTGCAGGCGTCTACGGGCAGTAGGCAGGGTACACCCTGGACTGGTTGCCAGCCAATCGGCGGGCACACATAGACAAACAACCACCCGTACTCACAAACACACCTAATTTAGAGTATCCAATCAACCTGCCATGCATGTTTTTGGAATGTGGAAGGAAACCGGAGTACCCGGAGAAAACCCATGCAGGCACAGGGAGAACAAGCAAATTCCACACAGAAAGACTGGAGCTGGAACCCAACCCCGCACCTCTGAACTGTGAGGCGGACGCGCTAACTAGTCTTCTACCTTGCCGCCCAAAAATTTAACTACTCAGATAAAATTAAATGATAATAATAAAAAATGATATTTAAAAATCCGTGCCTCAAGCATCCTGGTGGGGACCTCGACCTCCTATGGCCCGGTGCCTCGTGATATTTCACATTCCGTCTGAAGTAGAGTATTGGTGGATTACACTCGCAAGACAGCCTGGGAAAGTTTTTGTCAGTGAAATAAGTGTCCGTGGGTTCTTAACTTTGATGGCCAACCAAATCAATGTATTTGATGTATTTGTATATAATATAATAATAATCCTGAATTCCCAATTTTTTTTTGATAGATATTGAAATCATGATTAATAAACATGAATATTCATTGCTTTCAAAACAGTATTTACTTAACTTCAAAGACTCAATTTTAAAAATAGTGGAACGTTGAGTTATGAGTGGTCCCTTTTATGTGAAATTCGAGTTATGTACAACATTTTAGAAGACAAATTACCTCTATTTATGTACTATTTTTGATATACAAACACTCTTGGCATGGATGAGCAGATGGATCTATGTTGTGTATTACCATGACCTGAAAACTCGTGATATCTTTCCATGGCTTAAGGCGGAAGCCGTTGCACATGTAGGCGGGAGTTTCAATGACAAATCCCCCAAAAATATGACATCTGAAAATCATTTAAGTTTTCGTTGGAAAATAATCTATTTAAAGTGTGTATTTTATTTATTAAATGTACTGTCCTTCTTAATGAAGAGAATGGATGATTAATGTCAGCATAATCACATCAAATAGCCGTTCCCGCACCCTGTCAAGTGGCTACAGTGGACAGACAGGTTGAACTTAGAAAATTAAAAAGTTGCAATAGAATGTAGGATGAATATATGCCTTTTAGTATTGTTACATTACCTGTCAGTTTGTATTCCAACCGTGTTTGTGTGTGAATATTTGAAGGACTATCACTACCAGAAATCTGCAAATTTGCGATTAGCATGTCCATGGGGAGAGGTGGGCATTTCATCAGACTGTGACGGGTAGGTCAGTCCGTCAGTGATGGACAGCCATTTTGTTGACGAGCAATGTTAGATGGCAAACTCAAAAAAAAAAAGAGACAGACTAAGCAATTATGGAAGTGGATTTTCGTCAGACAAGTGTAATCTCACTAACTGGGTCAAGTACGAATGGACCTCTCAGTCCGTCACAGACGGATGCCTATTTTGCTGACAATTTACAGAAACACGTCTCTTGTGCTTTGTTAGTGAGGACTGCATTGACTATATATGTGTGAGAGTAAGCGCTCCTGTTGTAAATAGGACGTGCGGAAACTGTGATGGCCATCTATAATTGGCTAAAGTGGCGGAACCAAAAGATGTCACTTAACTTTGCTATGACAACACAAATCTGTGATTATTTCTTTGAGTCATGCATATAATTTATACATGAGAATTTATTTGCACATAAACTTTTGTTTGTGGTTTTCTGTTAAACCTTGGTGAAATTATTCATCTATAAGACCATATGGAAAGCGCTTTGTTATAACTCCAGGTGTTGTGAAATGCGCTATATAAATAAAGTTGTATTGGATTGTATTTTATATTCAAGGCTGTCTTTTGTGTGTGTGTGTGTGTGAGGGGGGCCGTGCGCGTGTGTGTGTGGCTGAATAGTAGCCTGCTTCCATTGACTACACATGGAAACATTTTGCACTTCATGTACAGTAGGTGGCGGTATGCACCAAAGTGCAGTAATCCGCCTATAAATAAAAAAAAAAGAAGAGGAAGAGTTGGAATGCAATACTTGGATTCTTTTTTATTTTATTTAATGAGATCTGCATATAATCGACGCCTACTGAAACACAATGAGAATTTTTTTAACCCCCCCCAAATTGTTCTTAGAAAATAATAATAAACCAAAAAATATGTGTTTTTCAGGTAAAAAGAGTGTCGGCTCCTCCAGAAAAAAACTAAATCACCCACATGGACAAAACATACAAAAATTAAAATACAATAAAACACAATGTTAAACAATATTTGTTGGGGAGGCTATTACGCTGAATCACAATATTGAAAAAGAAAAATCTGCAAAAAGGTGAATCTGCAGGTGCCGAACCGGGAACATGCAGGGGTCTGCTGTACATGTATTTAATGCTAATTTGTGTCTGACCCACTCTCACCTGAAATGGGCATTGCAGTATTTCTTGGCGTAATCACTCCAGGTTCCAAACATTTTGGGGTAAAGCGCGTCAATTTGCATGAAAAGCTGTGAAAAAGACAAAACAGGAAACAACTCTTCACATCTCTGTGCAATCTGCTGACAGCTTGGCGCTGTAACATGTTCAATCAGTCATAATGTGGCACATTCAGCACTGCATCATCAACATTATTTACATCCCACTGCAAGCATTTTTTTTCCGCTATGAAGTTAATTAGTCAAGTGACACATCCCGTTCAAGAGTAGGACTTTAATGCCTTGAGTTGGAGTAATTACTGAAAGTAACATGTGAAAAACAATGCAGTTATTCATGCTTTTCCATTTGTATACTCTGGTTCAAAGAAAGAAAAAAAGTTAAAAGTTTTAGAGCATTTGCCAAAAATGTTTTTCTTCTAAATTCATGCAGTTCAATGTTTCATTGTTCTCTGAAAATCAAAGCACAGAGAAAAGACACATTTCAAGTTACAAATGACATCATTGAATGATATAAACCAAAATATATTTTATAATTTTGACTAAAAAATGTAGTCAATGTAGCAGACACAGTGTCAAACATTGGTGGCATTCGTTCTATGATGTAAATCAGATATTTTTCCAACTCAAATTGCCACAAATGTGTAGCAGGTTGGAATGTTTTGCTTTCACTCATCCATTCAGTTTGTCCAAAACCAGTGGAATGGAATTTAAGCCTTTTTGCATATATAATTCTAGAATGTGCATTATTTTTCATAGGATTTGAAGTGCTTCAATTTCAATTTAAAAAGAAATTGGGCTGTTCTAAGACTTTGGACCGGTAGTTTAATTCCAGACATATCGTTAATACTGATACATCAGAAGCATTGCGACAGCATACAAGAACGTAATCCAAACGCTGTTGATAAAATTATGACCGCATTGCTTGAATAAGAAGCTCATCTATCTATATATTTTATATAATACACTATGCATACATGAGCAATAGTATAGACCTCCGCATCTGTGAATCAAGCTCAACTGAGACCAAACAGGAAAAGCAATGGAGGATTTTTTTTTTTTTTTTTTTTTTTTTTTTTAGGTGGGGGGGGCATATTTTTTTTTTATTATAATTGTAAACTTTAGCAGTTATTCACTATTCTGGAATGTGACTGAAAGAGAGAGAAAAAAAATCAGGAATTTGGAGTACTTGAGTTGACAAAAAGTCATGGAAAAGCTTGAAAACGGCCAACTTCAATACATGAGTTGGAACCTTGGAAATAGCATCAGCTAAAAATGCAGTTCAAAGTCATAACGCTAAAATTTGTTTGCGTGGCATCATAGAGGAAAATAAACACTTCTGCCTCAAAGTCAGGAAATCCGGGTACTATTCAGCAGTGGAACATCTCTGTAAAGTTCTCCACGTTGTTTTTCCACTGGGTCCTCCCATATCCTCCATACATTGCTAATTAGATTAATTTGAAGATTCCAAATTGCCCATTGGTGTGAATGTTGATTTGTCTACAATAAGTAACTCTGCCTCTTGCTCAAAGTCAGCAGAAGTAGTCTTCAGTTAACCGTAGCCCAAATAAGCAAAAGCGGTATACACAATGAATGAATGAATGCTTATACTTATATTTAAAAGGATTTTTTAAAAAAGTACCTCAACTAATACATGTAAATTGAAGATGAATACTTATATGTGTGCATCCATGCACACACACGTGCTTTCACGCAAACACATGGACACACTTCATGTGAATTTTTTTTATATTTGCAGCAGTTTCTGAGCTAATGGCAGGTAATCAGCAGCACTGTGAGAGCTCTATTCAGAATTCAGCACTTGTTCATCATAGGCTTTACAGACATCCCTCCACCCTCAATCCTTCTTCACACTGTTGATATAATAGGTGGGTGGAATGAGGGCACATCATGAACGGTGCAGCATGCCCTGAGCTGTGCACTAACCTGATGTCAGCCACAGTGAGTAATGATGGCAGTGCAATGAAGACTGGCAGAGAGGAAAGGGACCGAGCTTATCAGATTTATACTACGGATGATAAAATGTTATATGCAGTTTCCGATTCTAGCAGTAGAGAACTAAAATCTAACCTTACCAATGCAGTCAAGACTTGATAGCTCAATGACAGGCCTGGTTCTTCTCTGAACTAATGAGGCGGACAATTGCTGGTTCTGATTTTTTCATTTCACTAAATGATAATTTATAAAAATTATCCAGAAGGGAAAAAAGTACATCCATGTCGCAATTATTTTATAATGTGAACGGTGAGATAAGTGAAACCCTTCAGGTGTTGAATAATTTCAAAAGCATGTGTGCTCATTTGCAAAATGTGCCCTGCTAAAGGTAATTATGAAAAACAATCACAAGAAAGTTTGAAGTTTAGAAATTGAATAGCCAGGTTGGAATTACTCTACATTGAATACCGACTAATACGAATGATTACAATGACAATTGAAACCATACAAATGTATAAAAGCCAAAAGAGATGAAGTGTGTTGTGATTAGCCGACAATGAATGGGCAGACACTGAGAGTAGTTCTTACAGGAATCCATTGTGCCGTATTGCGACTTACTGGGAAAGCTTTTGCAGTTGGCGTAATAGAATATGGCTACAATCTAGTATCTCAATATAACACATAAAAATAATATCATAAATCATTATGGAAAAAGAATGACTGCGTTGCTCACCAAACAACATTGCCCTGTGAACAGCCCTTCTTATTGTCTCTAAATTCAATAGTTTCCGTCCCTGTGTGCTTTGTTATTACTTGTCTCATTTATTGCGGTGCATTCATCTCTCCATATTGAGCTTTGCAAATGAACTTTTTTTTTCCCACAAAGGCTATTGGAATATACAAGATCCTCCAGGATACGAAACGCTGCAATGAATTAAGTGGTATTTGTGGGCACTCTGGCAAGTTCCAGGGGCCATCAGTGGAGTTCATTTTGTGGCCTGCTAAGATGAGAATCCCTTTTCAAATCCAATATCATATAATCTGTTGGAGTTATCTTCAGCATATTTCTCAAGCACCGAGTTTAAAGGAGTTTTGCATGAGAAACCTGCAAAATTAATCTCTATGAAGACAACAAAGTTGCTTGGGACCGACTGGAAATCATTAAATATACATTAAAATTTGTATCTGAATTACCTCTTCTGGGCGACCCAGCGCAGGTGTACCGGTGAGGAGGATGGCTCGCTTGGCACTCTGAATGAGAGGCACCAGAAGCTTAGTTCGAGCTGCATTCCTAGATTTAAGGTAGTGTGATTCATCCACCACAACCACTGAGAAGCCCGGCCTGCTCAGGGCCTCCATCAGGGGGCGTGCGTCTGTAGTGAGGAGGCCGTAGCCCAGCACGGTCACCTTACTGCTGCTAATACCCCTGCAAGGACAAGGACAAATATGCATGATGTAGGCCTTCATCTATAATTGAGGAAAACGCAAACGGTTACAAATGTATGACTGACGTGTTAATACAAAAACAAAATAAGAAAAGTCAACAAATACTTTAATCGGATTCAGTTAATTGCAAAGCTGCAACATTTAAGCTCGAGGTTGTAACCAGAACTCTGAAACCAGCGTGGATTAATGAGGATGTAAGTAAAGTAAACACCCATTCTTTCCTCATGAAATTAATTGAGTATGAGTGACAAAAACAAACGACCAAAAGTGTCTTGTAACTTGTTTAAGATCTGCGAGGGGGCGGATGCTAGCGGTGGTAGCGAGCATTAGTGAGTTAGCACTTCTGTTGTAATCCTAGAATGGATAAAAATGCAAATGTGTCGATTTGCGCACAAAAATCCATCTATATTGCCCGCGAGCAGCATAAAACAACTTTGAATTAACCCTTTCCCGTGTTGAACAAAAAAAAAAAAAAAACACAAAAACAAATTTAGACAGTGGATGAACGAAATAATTATGATACAAATGCTCAAATCAAATCTTGGTTGTTTGATAACATCTCTGGCTTTAACACATCAGGGAGTACAATAAGCTTTTCCTTACTTCATTCTGTAGTTGAATACATTAATGCAGTAATCATGAGATAATGTCACTTTTGTATTATAATAAAATTGCATTTTTTTTTAAAATATAGGAGTAACTACCTACATCCAGATATCAAATTGTATAAGCACATGAATGCGTAATAATAGTAGCATAAATAGAATATATACCAATCATTCTTCTTAGGCAATGCTTCTGCAACTGCTTGGAGCAAGTACCACCTAGAAAAATTACCACCAATTGGCTCATCATCATAATACAATAACATAGTGGGCCAAACGTTTTCTAAAAAACAAGGCTGAGGTTATATTCTTCAAACGCACTTTTATTTCCAGTATTAATATAAGACACTATGCACAGTTCAAACATAAAGACTGCGCATGATTGAAAATGATGAACAGAAATCAGACTCCAATAAATGTTTACAAAAACAGTTCTGAAACATTTCAGAAATTGTAAAGCCAATTGACCATGTTTTTTTTTATATGTTAAATATGTTGGAAGTGTTGAAAACATGTGAGAACACCAAGATAATTTAGTACTGAATTGCTGAGATATAGCATAAAACTATTTTCCATCCTCGGAGGTGTGCTGATTTTTTTGGGTGGAGCTAAAACAGGGATGAGCTGATGCAACCGAGGAACAGAATGAGTCGCCTCTCATTGTAATATGCGTAAGTGCTCTCATTTCATCAGTGCAGATTCTGCGCAATTGCCACTTCCTTATTCATAATAAATTGGCCTATTTTTACCACTTGAACGTGCTATGCAAATACATCTTCCTTAAAGTGTTATTGACCCATACACTTATGTCATGTGTATTTCGGGCTACAACGTCTCGGCCGTGTCCATGTATGAGTTGCACACGTAGCAAAATAGTAGCAAAACAGGCGGCACCGCCTCCACATAAACATTTGATATTGTGGCTAACTAGACTCAAATGTGGCAACAAGATTTTGAGATTAGCCACATTGGCTAAAAGGTTTCATGACCCAGTGCCAACCTTGTTTTTGGTGATATTCTTTGTCAGCTGTAAGACATTTTTAAATAATGTCTGAATAAATGAAAAGAGTTGATTCAAGTTACTCAAATTAAAATGTACGATAACCATCTCAATGATGATCAAAAGCAGGGGTGCCCAAATCCAGTCCACGAGAGCCCCTATGCAACCAGTTTTAGATGTCTCCCTCCTCCAACACACCTGATTCAAATGATCGGACATGGGTACCCCTGTGCAAGAGAAACGGAACGACCCGTGCTAAATACCTTGAAAAAAACTGAATAATTTCTGATTCTCTTTTTACTAAAACATTTTATGCAGTTTTGGGCATATTAGCTTTTTGAGAAGAACAATATTTGAGTGATAATTGCGTTCAAGGGATGTAACATACTGAAACAAATTGAAGTGAGTCAGAATGATGCAATGCACTGTGGATAGCCAAGGCAAAAATTACACAATTTTACCGTACTTCCAAGTTTAAGTGTCGCAATGAGGAGTGGGATTTTGGGGGGTTGACCTACATGGTGTCGCTCTTGCTCTCCACCAGGTTGATGTCGCCAGGCTGCAGCTCGGGGATCCAGCGCTCCAGCTCCTCAATCCAAGGGTATTTGAGTGATGACGGCACCACCACGAGGAGGGGCCACTCCTTCCTGAAAGTGTATGCCACAGCAATGGCCTGCACCGTCTTGCCAAGACCCATCTGGCCCAGCCAAATGAGCACACGGTGAAGGGGGAGAAAAACAAGTCAATTGTGCACCAGCTATTCGGCAAATTGTATATGACGGCTGAGATGATATGAGGCTCATGTGTAATAAGGTATAAGAATGATTCTACTGTCAAAAACGATTAGGCAAGTGGCAGTGCAGCACTAAGATGACAAATTCATTTGGAAGGTTGGAAAATAGATTTTCCGAGCCAGGTTTGTGTTTACTTACCTCATCAGCAATCATACATCTGTAAAACAAAAGAAAACAGAAATCTTGATAAGAAGGACTGTAAAACCTGAAATTCTGCTGTTTTACTTCAACATGTTAAGGTTTATACATTTGTAACGTTTGTCTCCACTTTGCAACTTTCACAAAAAGGCACGCTCGGGTGAATTTCAAGTAGGAAAATGTAAGCATGAAGCATAATGTAATCAAACATTGATATGAACTAAAATAGAGATGCCAGGGCCTCTCATCCCACATGTGTGACCTCTGACCTCACTAACCCGCTTTTGGAGTGAAAAGTACCGAAAGTGCAACCTGGCAACCACCTCCATTTTTTCTTCCCAGATTTTTTCAGTTGCTGTAGGTGTAACTTTGGTCCGTGCGGTGTACAGTAAATATACCTGTTAAAGTAAAGCTGAACTCATAAAACATGCACCACGGCATTGCTTTGTTGTGGTAGAAGCAAACTTTAAATAACGTATGAAGTATAAATCACAACAGCACATTCTGTTGAGCAAGCACCTCATCTGTGCCCAAGTGGCTTTGGTTCTATTGTAATGACCCTTCATAATCATGAATGCCTCCCAATATTCTGTCAGTCCAAACAGAGCACCAGAACAGCTGAGTTCCTCAGACATGCTCTCTCATTATTCTTCTTCCCTCCCCTTCACTTCTCCCCCTTCTCCCTATCTCCGCCCCATTTCTCTCTTTCAGCTGCGGAACATGATTAATGTGCACCTTGCCACTGGTGGTTTTTCTAATTGCCAGCACACTGGCTCAGTCAGCGCATTGTCCACACACATTTGCACACGCACACGATCAAGAACAGGAGGTGTGCACAAAAGTGTGAACAGATTTAAATGAACATATTTATGTGTGTGTGTGTGCACATTCTACACGCACACGCACACACACTGGGGAGGGTGCGTGGCTGGGGCAGGTGTTTGCCATTTCCCAACACATTAATCATCCTCCTTTAAATAACCTGAGTGTCGTCTTGACGGTTTGAGACCATGAGGATGCTGCAGTGCTGTTGCATGACGACAGCACGGCCACCGTCACTGCATCTTTCTAATGTTATCTCAGGAACCCACAAACCCCAAAATGTCAGGAAAAGGCTCGCGTTGGCTCCCAGGCCATTTGTAACCATTTGATGGCTTTGACCTCTGCACAGTGATGTGTTGCGTGGTCTTGTGACTAACCCCAATCATTCAGCCGTGTTAAGGTTCTGAATGTGCGGAGCATTTTGGTAAGTGAAAAGCTGCTCGGTGGCTGGGCGCTGCACAAATGGTCGACTCACAGGGTGCCAAAGTTTGACCTAGTGGGCTCCCACACACATTAGGAGGTTCAGAGTGTAATATTGCTGCGTACTGCGAATTAAGTGGAGATCAAAACAAAATTGAGAAACTGCTTCACTGTATCTAGCAAAGGACAGCAAAACATTTACCTCCGCAAGCATTTCAATACAGCGTATACTAATACACAAAATCACTATTCAATAAAGCACATCTATGCTCATTTTAGAATATGTCGCAAAGCGGAAATGAGAATAGCATTTATTGAAGAGAGCAACCATGAGTTGAATTTGACATTATTTCAAGGTTTCGTTTCCTCTGAAGAGAAGGCTGAAGAATTGCAATTATGAAGCTAGGATTGTCAGGGGAATTTTGACTTTTGGTAAAAAAAGGCATAGGTGAAAGACAAAAAAATCTGCCATCCTTTCGATGCAAACTGAGTAAGACTACAATAAAAAAAAAAGTCAGCGTGTGGGTGTTTTGTGACTACACGTTACCGTCTTGGATGACTTTAATTATAATCATAGCCCTTGTTCCCTGTAATAATCATTACAGTATGTAAATGATATTACAGGTATAGGAATAACTTCCCTACTGAGGAACAAAGCTAACCTAGTTTCTATTCAATGACTCATTTAGATCATTTCTTGTTTGGTTTTACCAAAGGTTTGCTATACATCATTTCAATTAAAGTATGGATGTTATATTTATTTGTGGTGATGTTTGTGCAGGAGAACAAATGCAGAGGAAAACATGTGCACAGAAAACTAAGTGATGTACTATAACCAGCCGAGAGTTGTGAAGGAACAATAAAGTCTGTTTATCGATCCCCTCTTGCATGAGTGCAGTAGACCTCATTCGATAAAAGCACAGGCTGTCACTTGAAGTAATATTTTGGACAGCTCACACCAGGAAAGGCAAGCACATGCGACATCACTGTCAGTATCTTAATGGAAGTGACAAAGAGTTCTTCGTGGATGCACTTTTACTTCAAATTGAACATGTATTCCCTCCAATATCTTGGTAGTCACACTCAAGTGCTGACCAAGTGCACTCTGGGAAAAATGTGTTTCAGCATTACTGATTACAGGCGGCCCACTTTGCAAACAACACATCTAGCTACATTCGATGACATTTTATGAGATTTTATTGTTGCATTATATTATACCATAACTTCCTCCCAATATCTGTCATCTAAATCCATAAAAATTCCCTCGTCCTCCTACACTGCCCATGCAGCATGCTGCATCAGCATATGAATTGCAGCAACATCTGAGGTTTTGGTTCGGTACTCCCGATGCTCAAAATGTGAAAAGACATGATTGTGGGACTTAAAATAAAAACCTGCCCACGAATCCTCCCACTTCTGAGACATCTGACATCAAGGATGTTCACTGTCTTCCAGGAAGTAATAAAGGGCTGCTATTTCATTTTTCCCTACCTTGACAGTCTGCCTCATCTACTTCCATTTCAGGGATAGTGACACCCCAAATGTCCCAGAAATTCGGAAAAATACACTAAGTCAGCAACTGTATTCTAAGTGGTAGATATAAATATCTCTGAGGTGATGTAAAACATCCGACCAATTAATTTCATTTCTGGATCTTGAGCTTGAATATTGATACAGCAAGATGGATTCTTCAAATTATTCCATTTTCAAAATTTCAAAATCTTTCACAACAAACATCAAAAGCTGCATCGTAACCAAAGTGAAAAGAATGTAACAACGTAGGAAACCAACCCATTATAACGTGAGGTCTCTGTACTTGCAGAATAAATGGACCTAATCTCACCGAGTGTCATTAACAGCACAGCAGAGCTTCGAATTTAAAACAATAACGCATAGCGAATAACCCCAGCCTATATATTTTACCATGCTTTCAGTCTCGCTGAGTCTAGTCTCCACTCCATGTCCGATGTTCTGCCAAATTGTCCTGCCCGTGCAAATCGTCCTATCGGAGGGTGATTTGACAGCCGCACAATATTTTCTTTCTCCTGAGGATCTGTTTCGTTCATGTATGGTCCAATGAACATAATTCCAACAAGCTCGTCTTCCTCCAACTTTTCAAATACGTGGATCCCCTCAGCTATGTTTGAGACTTCAAGTGGTATAATAAATGAATGTATGGATAAATTATCTTTTGGCTGTCCTGTTCTGCTGAATGGTCATGCACAATGGTGGATGTATACCTTTTAACTAGGAAGTATTAATGTGCAACAGTGGAATTTGAAATAACTCCCGGTGTGGTTGTTTGTGGTGCGATATTTATTGGAAAAGTAGCCAGTGAGTACAAGGTTTATGAGGGGACTAGGAGAAAAGAGAGAACAGAAAAAAAATGGGGAAAAAAAAAAACAAGAATAATGTGGTATAATGTATGACTACTATAACATTACACATATATATATATATATATATATATATATATATATATAATCTTTCCTGTAATGTACTCCATTTATGTCTTACTTTATCCAAGTGTTGTATTTCTAGGTGTGTTTTTATCCAATCAGAATTCAGCTAGCTTGTGTTGCCAGGGAGATTTCACAATATCAGGAGCACGCACTATTCGCCCGATTCAGATATAATTGTGCGGGCGTCTTTCTGTCAAAGTCAATCAGCTTTCAGAGTTGATAGACAGTGAAACCTTCTCGCTGGCCTTACGCAGAAAGTGATGAACGCGTTTTCTGACTCGTGAGGGGGCAGCGCTATGCAGAATCAACACACCGTCAGTCGTAACTGGCGAGCATTTGAAAATATAAAATATATTCTTGATTTTTCAAACCACCATTGCCGAAGTAGGGAAATTGCAGACACACTTGCGAGGCCATTTTCAAGACAGACCTTTCAAGAAGAAGCTAGGTCATGCAACACTCAGTAGTATGTAATTGTAATTCCGTACATTATTCTTCCAGCTTTAGTGTCATAAATGATGGCAATATGAGGGGGATTTATTCAAGTCGGACGAACTACGAATTCACTGTAGGCCTACGTGTGAAATGCACGGCCCGCGGGCCAATGCACCGAATGAATTGCTTTTACTCTCAAAATAAATTCAAGTTCTTGATTTTTTTAGCTCTAAATTTGTCTTTATGAGGTTTTAGCATAAAATTAGCAAACACATGGACTCCAGCCATGACATTTATATTACTAACATTCTCACTGAATAACTGTAATTACTGCATGAAACAATCACGTCTGCTTGTCTTCCAGACGGAACAGCACCCAAACAATTCTAGCTGTCACACTGATGCCATTTGACAGCGCTGTTCACATAATGCAGCAAAAGTCAATTGACTTCTGACCTGCCCGTGCGCATAAGCAGCGCTTTTCCGTGTTCCTGAATCAATATGGCCACCGCATCACAGTGAAGCTACTCAGATTGGCTGCCCCACTGTTGACCTCCCCGAGAACCCGAGCATGCATCAACTGGACGGGTTAGGATTTGGTCAAATCCTGGTATACTCACGCAGCCGATACTTGAGAGAGGCCAAGAAACTTTCTTTGGACAAGAAAAAATACTTAAGAAAATTCCACCTTGGCCAAATAACCTTCTAAATCGAGTTGGGTGATATGGCTGAAAAGTGTATCATGACATAAGTATTTGATAGCCCACTCCTCATAGTTTCCTATTCCCTCTGAGTTGTTTTGTAAATACCTAATTTTCTTCTGCCCTATATACATTATCTTTGTAACAATACCATCTTCTGAATTCTGTTTCCATTTTTTACTTCAATGGATACTTATGTTCTACAATAATACTTATCGTTTACAAGTCAAGCTGACAACCAGATTCTACACATGTAGGCTTATGCATGAAGAAATGCCATAATGAAGGGGTACACAAAGAGTACTGCATTTCTTCAGCTCGGTGTAGAGCATACCTGGGCAAACTACGGCCCGGGGGCCACATCTGGCCCACCCACAGTTTTTGACCGGCCCTCACAGTAACCAGGGAGTAAAAGTAAAACGTAAAATATGCTGTGCTTTTATTTTATGAACAAATGTGTGGACGCTAGTACAAGTAAGGTAGCGAGCACGAGATACAACTTATACCAGCGGCTTTACCAACTTAGCAATGTTTTCGCTACATTTAGTGAATTTTTTCACCCCTGGGTTAAGAGGATTTGCTCGCGGATACTATACGCACATGTAGAGTTACCGTACTTATTGGCTGTATTATAAGTCATCACTATATTATTGTACATCACTGTCAATAATATTATGCTTCCCACTTATCTATTATTTGGGAGTCCTGACTAGAAACAGCTAATATGAGTTGGCAGTTGGTGTGCAAATTGAATGTTCTCATTTTTAAAGGGTAGTCAGGTCTTGACCCTCTGGTTCCATAACCAAAGTCCTTATTATCCTTAAAGTTGATATTGTAACGCAGATTATATTAAGATACTAAACAAATAAGGAAATGTCCACTAGACATTCAGCATATACCATAAATGAAGTATCATTTAGTTTTAGTTTTACTACATTGGAAATACAATGAAATTGTGAGGCTAAAAACATTCTTACATAGTCTCATATCAGGTTGTATGCGGCCGCAGTATTCTGCACTGCTAAATTTTACATTACAGCTTGTGGAGGTTGCATATGTTCACGGCATTTATCTCCATAACTGTACACAGCGTCAGTCTTGTCGTGTGCATACCTATGCAAGTGATAGTGGTCAAATGAGATAAAAGATTGACTTGATTTACATTTTCCACAAATAACAGAATTGGAATGATCTCACTGACGGGCGTGCTGCTTACCTTCCATTCTTAGATAGGGCAAATTGCACTCCTTCCCGTTGGAAAGGCATCAAGCGCTGCAGGAGCTTGTGAGGGAGGCCTGACATCTGCTGTGACCATCTTGTGTCACAGTGAGAGGGCTGCGGCGGGCCACGACCATCCACAGGCATTATGTCCTCACCAGTAGCTTAGATCTGAATTTCAGATGTAAACAAAAACATTACCTGTAAACACTTACAATCTCACAAAATTACAATGAAGTCAATATTGGATAACAATTGCTGTCTTATCAATTTATCAGGCTCTTAGGACATATGACTTCTAGCGGAATACTCGTTCCTCCAAAATTATCAGGAGATCCCAAAAACGTCACATTTGTTCAAACATTAACATTGCATCATCAAAGACAGACAACCATTTTCTACATTATATTGGCCAATAATTTCATAAATAACTATAGACATAAATAAATAAAAAACCAGCACGCCCACGACCCTCGTGGGGATAAGCGGCTCAGATAATGGATGGATAAATAAATAAATAATAACACCCACATGTGTCAACTGATTATAGTATAGATTTGAGAAAAAATGACATTTAACAAATATATACGGAGGTTTGGGCCTGACACCATTGGCTATATTACGCCGCCGTCTCTGTGTGACTTATATCTTTGCTGCTGTAACACTGCAAATTTCCTCACTGATAAAGGCCATCTTTAACTTTATCTTTACCAACGATGTTAATCAAATAACAATACCAGTACAGTCAAACAAGCTTATGAATAATGCTACTGGTTTTGCTTAGAATGAAAAAGAGAAACGAGAAGATTGTTTCAAGTGAAATAAGAGCTTTTCGACTTCCATTATTGTATTTCAATTAAAAAATAAAAATCAACACAAAGAGCTATTTAATTTGGGTGAAAAATTAAACCACCTAAATAACATTGAGGTATCAACGGTTGAGAACTTCATGCAAGCAGAAGTCTGCAGTGATCTGATAATAATGTAAAGTTACACTGTCCCCAAACAAAAATCTGACATGCCAAATCCATCGTAGCTTTTAATCATGGAACGATGCGCGACTTGTCGCATCGCGTACGTCATAGTTTTGGTCTGTGTAACTAGGGAAGATCCCAGTCGTCATTTTGTCTTGCGTATGTGTTTGGTCCTACCATATGTGAAAGAAGAAAGTAATACGCGAAACGTGTTCCGGAAACAAGCAGCTTGAACTGCAACAGGGGAGGCTATATCCCGGCAAAATATGGAGGTGCACTCGGTTTATGTCCCCTACCACCCTTCAAGTCACGTTACCAAGTCCGTCAACTTTATATTACATGTGATTCATGGTAGCCACACGCACAAAAGACACCCAAAGACTAAACAATAACAGTAGCAATCATTTACACGTATTTCAAAAAGACATTTCTGAACGTAAATAAGTGCATGTTGGCACCCACTAACACCGGAAGACGGCGAGCCGTAACATATTTCCAACGCCCTCACGTCGAGAGTGAGCAGCCCAGTAGTCTAAGCTCCCCAGCAGCTTGTTGGGATGGCCGATGACCGTTAGCTGACGCCGTCCCATGGCTCTTAATGTACATTTGGGTGCTAACAACGCAAGGGCACGTCAACGGCTGCGTACCAAATTGTCAAGCCAAGTGGTAAGGCAACACTCGATGCCCTTACAGAAGTTGCAAGTTAGCTTGTTAGCTTTACGGGAGCAAGGCGGGTTGTGTCGCACTTTGTAGCTAGCAGCTGCAAACAGCAGTCTCGCGAGTGCGGGTGTGCGCGTGTGCGTGTGCGTGTGTGTGACAGCTTCAAGCCGGCCCGGTCGGTGTAAGCGCTCAACACTGGCAGGTAGCTTAGCCCCAAATCGACGTCACTTCTGACATTGTACTGGAGACAACGCGACCCGAAAGCAAACAATTCTGCAAGATAAGCAACAGTGTTACCTACCGGCGTGCGCTGAATCAAGCAAGATGCACTTGTTTAATTACTCTAAAACGAATCACTTTCGGCCTGTTCGTCTCACAAACCAAGTATTTCAATGTTTGTGAAGTTGTGTTTACATGAGCGAAAAAAAACCCAAAAGAGCAAGATTGCAGTCTTCAAAATCTGGGAATAATTCAATCAATCCTGTTGAAGTTGCAATGTTTCAATTCACAAATTGCGATGTCTAGGGTTGAATTTGGTGAAAATGTTAAAATGAGAAGCGCCCCCTTTTTAGTGTCATCTGAAATCAAATGTTGACGTAACTGTTGCAAAACCTTCATCTGTATTTGCTTGTTACTTAACCCAATAATGCGAATTAATCATTGGACTTGTCTAATCAGTGGCCCATTAATTTTCATGCATCAACGCAGGCAATTATTGCATCATGGTCGAAATGCACAAAGCTAAAGTTACAACATGGATGGATTGCCTTATGGATGACTGAGCATACTGATACAGTGATGTCATTTTCATGAAGCAAGCAGCATAACCTGGTGCAACTGGGTTGATGTATTCTCCCACAGGAAATTCAAAAATCCAAAGTTATTTCCGGTGCATGAATGAGTTCCCTCTAGAGACATTGTGTTTTGTCTTGTCTGCAATCCAAGGTTGAAAATGGCCAAATATGTATTATCATAAATGTATGAATCGTTGTGTGGTAATGACCTAATTCAATGTTGCTTGCGCAGATTAAGGGTCCTTTTGGACCTGGTGTCGCCCGATATTGAGGTTGAGAATATTGTGTCTTTCTGTCAAAAAGATGTGGCTCAGTGACTAAATAATTAATCACCTTCCAGGGAGAAATCGTTTTTTTTTTTTGCTGTATTATTTGGTCCAACAGCCTATTAAATAATTCAGTTGTCAATCAATAAATTGTTACAGTTTAATCAGTGACCTTTTCGTAGGATAAAGGAAGCGCAATAATCCATTTGTCGGAGAAAGCTCTAAGGAAGGATTGGTTGTCACCGCCTGATGCTAGTTGCTAAGTGACAGTGGGAACTTCACCGCCCACTGTGTTTGCTGTTAAATGTCTGAGAAATGTTCAGAAACAATAACATAATGGCAGTCTAGACATTGGCTGTTGCGCGGGGCACATTAGTGACTTTGCCTAGTGATGAAAGTGCTGTTTTTAGGATGGTTTTAACCTTTTCCTCTCCATCTTCTCACAATATTTGATATTTTAATGAAATTAACACCCCATGATCCCAAATTATTTCTCCAAATGAAATTCTCCAAAGTGATTAAAGGCACTTTTGATGAAACAGAGGAGGTCAGTAGTCTGGTCTCATTATGTACAGGCAGAAAATTGTTTCCAGCAGATCCATTAAGCTTGTAATTTGCTTCAAGTAGATTGCTTTCTTTACCGAATGTCTTCTTTCGGCCCGTGTGTTAGGCGGCATTTCAGGTTCTCTGAGTCAAGTAGGATTAGCCGTAGCCTCGTCGACTTGTGTGAGAAGCAGGGTGCCAGCTTTATTGGGACACTCGCCCAGTGAACAGCTCGGCCTCTCAGCAGCCAGCGCCTCCCCATCGACTCTCCACCTGGTGTTTGAGCACCTAGCAGGCTGCAGTCGTGCCGTTACTGTCCGCTCTCCTCTTCTCCTCTCTGCTTGCCAACCTCCTCCTCTCCTTCAATGCAGGTTTGCTTCCCTCTCTTCCTCTCTCTCACTCACTCCCTTCGTCTATGCCGCCGCCTTCCACCCTCCTTCCATCTCATTCTATCTCTTCCATGTCCCCACATGCCCTTTCCTCCTTCTCCGACTCCCCCGCCTCCATCCGAAAGCAGAGTAGCTAATGAAGAGACCCATTTAGGCGCTGACTTTGGTTCATACAGCCCTCCGTAGCGCCGGCCGGCCTCGGCTGCTGCGACTGGCTGTTTGGGCTCTGACATCACACGGGAGCCAGCTGTTGATTTGGCGCTGTCTCCAAGGCTGGCTGGCTTGATGGGTTGTGGCAGGTAGACTTGTGCTTGCGCAGCATCCTCCCCTCCCTCTTTGTGACACCCACTCCCCTTCAGCCTCTTCTTTTAGACCCCCTTCTCCCCATCTCACACGCTCACTCTTTCGCGTGAGTGTGCAGGAGGCAGCCGGCAGCTGCTGGAGATGCGAGCTGGGAGGCGACTCCAGCCTCTTCTCCAGCAAATATTGCCTCCTGTGCACAATGGAAGCTAAAGAGCTGAGTTGCAATGGGGATGGAGGGCAGGTAGGTCCTGCAGCTTCCGCTCTCTCAATATTGTCTTGCATTTTTACCAATGTGCTTCTTTTTTCTTTTTTTCCATTAACGCGCTTACTTAAGGTTGAGTTCATTCTGTTGGAAATCCAACTCAGAGTCAAACAGAGAAGATACGCGTGTGTATTTTCTTTTGCTTTTGTGATGGCTGTGCTGTAGGTCGCTAAGCAAGCGTGCCATCTTTCCCTTGGGTTTGTTAAAGTAAGATTTGGTATGCTCCATGTGCATGGCACAGTGCTGCCAGTCTCCTCAAGAGTTACTCGAGCTCGGCTTTTCATGACAGATGAGCCACTAAGAGGTTTGACTCGTCCTTATTTTCCAGCCTCTTGTCGTTCTGCAGGTGCACATGGGCTTTTAATGACTACGGCAGACTTTTTTTTTTTTAATTTTAAACTTGGGTTCTTACGAGGCACCGTTGAGTAAAACGACAAAGACTTGCATGTGCGTTTTCTCAGTTTTATTGTGTCTCCTTTAATTACCCAGATTGATATTCCCAAGAAGTTCTCCTCTGGGCCTGGTAATGGATTACCTACATGCTCTGCTGCAAATGTAATTTATTAATGCTGCCTGCCCGCGCCTCTACCGCAGCGTCCCGTGCTCGCATCACCATATGCAACCTGGAGGCAGCGCACGGCACGCAATTAGCGGCTCATTTATGCTTTTTCAGTTAATTTAACCGTCCGTTTGCTGGCAGTTCCTTAAGATGACATGAGCTTCGTTGCCCTGAAATTAAGGGAAGCAGGGGATGAAAGTGCTATCATTTCATTGGCTTTACACTAATGGCTTTCCAGCTCCCCTGTCAATGCTCTCCTGGCTTTGCAATTAGAAGAAATAGCTAGGAAATGGTAGATTAGTTACTCAGCCGAGCGAAAGGAAAAATCTATTTTGTTGCAGTGCCATGAGTGTAAAGCGGCATTAGTATCCTAATTAGCTGTTTATTGGGTGTTTTATTTTATTAGCCAGGTTGTGTGTGCTGTGCCAAATAGAAAGTGGCTTTTGGCATGCCGTGCGCAACTCGTTTAATTGTCCTGCCTCGATGTGTGGCTAATTGGTTGCATTTGATTTCTGTCTTAAAATAAAAATGTCTCTTTTGCGGGATATTTTTTGCAAGTTTTTTTAATTATTTTTTTTAAACAACTAAAAAATGAAAAGGTGTTAAGTTATCACCCACAGAGCTTAGTCTTTGTGTTGGTGCATTTGTTTCACAATGCCTCACAAGTAGTGGACACTTAAAGCTCTTTGCTTTCTTTTTTATGTGAAAATCATCAGAAAATGTATTTTTTTTCCCCCCCGATGTGAGGACTCATCCATTTTTCTCTCAACATTTGACTCGTCTTTGTCCTCTCTCCACATTTGAGCTGCAGGCAGAGTTGAACTTGGAGGATGGAATTGAGGGTCCTTTTCCTCCACTCGAGCTGGTTTTAGCCCAGGCAATTGTCCTGCCCCACGCAGCACGCAGTGGAGGTGTGGGAGTGAAAGGTCAGAATTTGGGAGAGAGGCAGGTGTGTGTGTGCCTTGATGTGAAGAGGAAGGAAAATAACTGTCAAAATGTGACTATCCACCTCCACCACCACGAAGCTCCCGCGCGTGTCATCACTTGCAGCCTCTTATGTCTCTTACAGAAATTTCTCATTAGCCAGCTGTCTACGTAATTGTCTGTGAGAGTTGTCCGCTAAGAGCCTGGAGTATGATTAACACGGCCACCCTCATGACATTGGTCTTGTACCTCCCGTCAATTTTCTTTTGAGGGGATATAAATGCCATGCTTGCATAATGAAGTCATTCCAAAAAAGACCGGAATGTCTTTGCTTATTTATTCATTATTTAGCTCTGTCCTCCTGTGTTTTCTAATTAGTCTCTTATTCAAAGTTGATCAATTTTGGCTCTGTGCATTGTGTGAGGCAGCTATTATGGCACTTTTATGCGGTGTGAAGAAGCGAGATGACAACGAACGGCGCCGGAGGAAGCCACTTTAGGGTTGCTGTGCTCTTTTGTGATTGCGATACCAGCGAACCACTCCCTGTCAGCGACGGCGCGTTGCCGAGAACGCACGGATGGATGAATTTCACCAGTGAAAGGCAACTTGAATGCTGCGTGCGAGCTGCGACATAGCAATGAAATATAGCACCGTTTGCTCATATTTCTGCCTGCGTGCGTACAAATTTCACAAATGTCTCCATCTGAGGTTGTCAAGGTAAATGCCTACGCTGTGGCTGCAATGTCCGCTCTCCCGGAGCGTCCACAGTCTGGCTGAGCTGCATTGGTGTTAGAGCAGCTTTTACCTCGCGTGTCATGTTGAGTTTACCGCGACAGAAGTAGTTTCTCAGGTTCTCTTGAATAAGAGAAGCTGTGTTTTGTGTAAATGGGTGCACCAAAAGGCCTTGGACCATATTGCTGCCACTATAGATGGCACAGTATGAAGAGTTCCCATCAGATAATAGTGACCAAAATGATCACGGTTATCGGAATTATCACCATTTAGTATTTATTGAAATGTAAATAAAAAAAAAAAAGAAAAAACAAATACCTGCGCCTAAAGCACTGCGACTTTTATTTTGGAAAATAAAAAAAAAAAAGAATCAGTCACACTATTCATGTTGTTGCATTTAAAATTGGTAATAGCAACAACAAGAATTGAATTGAAAGCATACAAGATCCTAAAAAAAAAAAAATCGCAGCAATCAGAAAAGATTTGACGTCCTCCTGCAGTGGCTTTCGTTTCATTCTCTGTATGCACGTAAAGCATCTTGAATTAATTTTTCCGTTCATGTGAAAATACTCCCACACTTCTCTCCCACTCCTTTTATTAAGTGAGCATTTTGCGGGCAGCTTTTCGCCATGTTTCCACGCACCTTAATATGCGTTTTGACGTTTTTGCTGTTTTCGTCTTCTCCTCGGGTTTGTCTCATTTTCATTCATGTGCCGTAACGCCGCACACTGCATCGGACAACTCAAAAGACTGCTAATACTACTCATAGAAACCAAATAGGAACAATAATTAAAATTTGAAACAGTAGTAATACTCGGGTGAAATTTTACTACTTGACTGCTAAAGCGTAAACCATTTCATCCTTTGCTGCCACCCATTATCGTCTCACATTGCTGACGGCTACGGCGTCATGTGAAGGAAGATTATAGAGTTAGCAGGGATTCCACCTGACCTTTTGGGGCTCTGAAAGGGGGAGGGTGAAACAAAAGACCATGTTATGAGCAGCAGCCAGTCCTTGGCATCGTTGGGTGCCAGCCTTGGCACCGTGCCACACCCATTCAGTGTGATGGAGATAAAAGAAAGGGAAGGATGTGATGAGAAATGTCTAGCATTGAGTAATCTGATGTTTATCTGCCTCATTTGGAAACCGAGTAGTTGCATTCATTTCACATTCTTGAAGATGGGTCCTTACTAATTTATAAAAGTGTAAAAAAAAAAATATATATATATGTATATATACACACACAAGTCACTTTTTCTGTACTATTTTCCGTCATTTGCTTTGGTTTGTCTTCTTTTGCTCATCTTTCCTCGACTAGTTTTACATTGTAGTCGTGCTAGAAAGGAGTTGCCTTTGTAATATACGCCAGGCATTTTGATAAGCGTGTGACCAAATATGGCAAAGGCTTTTCAGCACAGAAATGCTCTTTCCTCGCTTCTTTCTGAATATCTAATGTTGCTGTTGCCTCAGCTGCATTCCCATCTCGGTGTGCGTTCATTATTTATGGCGCGCAGGCACGAATGGAGCCCAAAAATACGCACTTGCCACACTGTTCGCCATGTTGAAAATCTGCTGACTCTTCTGTCCTCTCACTGCTGCCACTTCTCACCCCTGACCTGAAAAACACTAGAGGGCTAACCCCCGTGCCTCTCTCCGTGGCAGGTCAGCAGGGGTCATGAGGGTGTCGGGGCCCCCGGTTGCCATGCAGAGCGGCTGAAGCAGGCATGGACAAGAAGTCTCAGGCACCATCGGTAGACCTTGTTGACTGGCCTAGCCACTTCATCCTTTGCCAAGACCTTCACCACTGGGTTCACATCAAGTAGGTCTCCTGTTTGGTTTTAATCTCATAAGACTAGTCAGTGAATAAGTACTGACTATGTAACAAGTCAGTTATTACTCTTTTTACATATCACAGACAATGTTTTAGATTATTTGTATTGTTATAAACTAGTGGGTGAGAAATATTTGGCTAATGAACTGCTGATTGTTGTGAAATTTGCAATTTGCTGTCAAGTCATATGTATCTTGTGTCTTGAGGTTTCCTGTCTCGCAGACTGTGTGAATGAATGCAAATACATAGCTGCTTTTGCACCAAGTGCATCAGCTGCCGTTCCATCTGCCCATCCATCCATTGTACAAGCCGCTTATCCTCACGAATGTATGCAGTAATATTTCTATATTAGTGGAGCCATAATTCTCTTCAAGCACATAAAAGGCCATTTTTCTTTTCAGCATCGCATACAAGATAACAGATTTGCCTCCAATCGAATTTGTAAATGTTCCCTTAATGAAAAACTAAGGATGATGTGATGAGCCATAAAACAAAGGAGGCATAATGCATTTATCCTCACTGTAGGAAGCGAGGCATCAACATTAAAATGCATCAAAGTCTGGAACCCCCAAAAGTCTGACACTTTCCGTCCCAAGGCAAAAATGTGTCTGGTGGAATGAATGATGCTGAGAGGGACAGAATACTGATTTACTGGCTCTTGAAAATATCTGTCCAGTAATGCAAATCTTTGAACAGGGCAACTCAGGAGATTTCACCCATCAAAATGTCAGTAAAAGACACTAAATATTCAAAGGAATGTGCTACACTCTGGAGTATTAAGCTGTTTTCTCTCAGAATGTAAAAATAATGTAAAGCAGCAGCAAGCGATGCTTTTGTCAAACAACTGGCAGGTCATTGAAATTCAGCAACCAACTCTGCAGTTGCCAGCTGTGTTTTCGTGTGCCTCTCAGCCTAGCACAACATTTGTTCCATAGAACAACACTGTGGAACAGTGGCCTACAAGTCAATTACTTTGATGTGAATGAGTTGATTGTCACATTTTAGCATAAATAGTCAGTTACACGCTTAGCTACACCACCATCGGATAAGAAAATTACTGCGATCACTCACCTGATTGGTTGAGACCCACTTTAGAAGCATCTTCTACTGCTGAATGATTTTGGAGAATGATCTAATTGCAATTTTTTGGGGGGGCGATTTTATCTACTTAAATTATAGTTAATGGAGCTGGGCAATTATATATACAAAATTTCAAGTACAAAGTTTTGCTGATCCGTCATTCGCCAGTGGCGTGGGCACCCATCTAACATCGTCAGTTGGTCGTTTTTTTTCAAAGTGAACAAAACTGTAATCGTCAGCCTGTAAGTCCGTCGGGTTATTTTAACTGCACTTCCGTCATGGCTTCCGTCAGTTAATGGAACCTGGCCATCAATCATCAACCCGTTAAAAAAAACAAGAAAAAACAATTATATTCCAATTTTTATTTGGGCTAAATGGAGTGTACTATTGACATCAGACGGTTTCTGCTCAAAAAGCTTTCCACACACATACACTCTCATAGCCTGCACTTGTTTGAAAATCTATTGAACTGTTAAGTGGGAGCCTGCTGCCGCTTTGACTCCTCAAATTTTTACTGTAAAGTTTTGATTACCTTAAGCAGAATCCTGTGTCGGCTTGTTGCCTGAGGTACAATTTTGGTGGATTAAAATACTTCCTAGTCGGTACACAAACCGAAATAAACCGCAACAATCACATCCAACACACACATATCACACACAAAAATCAAATTGACCATAATCACATTACACCACCTGCACTGCTTATTAGACCCGCTATCCAATGCTGTAAAGTTTAGTCTACTTTCAAATCAAACTGTAAAAAAAAAAAGTGGAGTGTCCTTCTACTTTGTAATTATGACTGCATTTTTCGGTGGTCTATCTTTGAAAAATAATTCAAAAACCGACGTGGTGCCCAGCAAGGTGCTTGCTCGGTTAATTAAATAATGAACTGACATGACTTAAGCTACAATCTAAATAACAGCTCTGGGAAGGTGTTCTGACTTCCTGGAAAAGAAATTCAAACTGAAGCCATCTAAAAATGACCGAGTTTAATGAATGCAATACTTGCAAAGATGCTTGACCTGATAAGATTGAAATAGCTTTTGATTTGACCTCCGTCCATCCCCAATGCTGCAAATTAGACAAATTATTATTTTCAATTCTTTCTGTAAACTGTTTGAAACTCTTGCTGTGCTTATTTTGGAACAGTGCGTTTTAACATTTTCTTTTAAGAAATGCTGTTATCATTGGTGGGTTTATATAAAAATATTCAAATCCGTAACAGTTGATTACTTGAAAATTATGCTGAGGGCCATTTGCATAGACTATAAAAATCTGAGGAATAAGTTTACATTTGCATAATCATTTGGAACACTATGTAGGGCCCAAAAAAACATAAATGAGACAACAACAATAATGCAAAAAAAAAAAAGTGTTTTTTTCATCTTTGTTTCTTGAAACAATTATACATAACACCTGGGCTATACTTTACAACAACGTATTTATTGTAGATAAAGCAATCATTATTTTTGATCATCAATAATTGTTTGTATACCTTTTACTACAAAATTCTCCTAAACCTCAGAATGTCAGGTTCTCTACTGTAAATATTTTCTGACTTCCGTCGTCTGCCATGAAAGCCGACCAATTTTGTTGAATCAAAATAAGACATTTGTGATTATCTGCTATAAATCTGATGACAATGATCAACATTTTTCGCCAGTTTTCTGGCATGCTACAGACAGAAGCAGTGACTGACTCCTAATTAATTTGTTTGCGCATTTTCTGAAATAAGATCCTGTTCTTGAGTAAAGCGATGGAAACCCAAACATCCATCTATCTATTATCTGATCCGCTCAGCCTCACGAGGGTGTCATGTTTTTTAAAAATCCGAGTTAGCGCTTAATTGGCAAAATAATAATTGACATATTAAACACTGAATTTGTCCCGACACCATGTAATAGATCAATAAAACATATTTATTACTAGAAAATACAGATTAGCGAACCACAGAAATGAAGCATGTTTTTTTTCACCCCCAAATTGCAGCGTTTGCGATTTGAAAATTGCATTCTACTACATAATTGCCATGTCGATTTGAATTTGATGATTTGTTCAGCCTGAGTACCTTACCTAACACTGTTTGCCTTTTTGTGTCTTTTGATTTTAATACATTTGGATTTTCTGGATTATTATTGTTTAAATGAATTCCAAATGCTTTGCTTTTTCCCAAAGGAAGAAAGGATCTGTCCCTTATCGTTTGAATCTTGTCTTCATACATTTCTTTCAGGTGCTTTCTGTTTGTCGACATTGCCAGTAAGACTTTGCCATGAGAATGTCCGATAAAGTAGACTTTGAAACATCGAAGGTTTCCGAAGCCGCAGATGCCGAAGCGTTTCTAAACGATAATGCCACCCAGTCTGAAGTTTCTGATGATGGCGGCAAAGAAAACTCTGCCAGCGTCCCTGCAATGGAAGCCAAGGTAAATGTGGCCATTAAGAATGGTAGTCTCGGCTTCTTCTTCATTGTCTTATTTACAGTGCATGATAGGAGGTGTCCTCGAGCCACATTTGAAAAGCTAAATCAGTAATTTTTTGATGGGACAGCAGCAGAACAAACTGAGTGGGCTGAGTGCATATCACAAGTAACATTTTCCCTCTTTTCTCTGCACGTGACCCCATGAAAATTCTGTAACAGTCAGCATCAAACACAAACTGCCCAGGAGGCGCCATCTCCCAAGTTGGTGTTTGAGGTCACAAAACACAGAACTATATATTCTGAAAAATGTCATTTGTCCCGACTGGAATAATACCACGGGGCTCAGCTCTACCGTTGCGCTTACCGCCGTGAATATTTAAAGCAACTAAGGAGATGCTGTAGGTTGTGAATTGATGTGGCAATCGAAATATGCCTCCCCATTATGATTTGTAGGGCGACAAATTCATTCAATTAAAGATTATCAATGCAGCTTGAATTCCTGTACATTTCTTGTTTTCTTCCACTATGACTAATTAAAACTGCATGAAACAGTATCCGTAATGACGCGTATTGCTGTGATTTTTAAATAAACTGCATATACTTCCACTTTTGAAAATTAAAGGATGTATGATTTCGAAGGATTCTCGTCATTCCAGAATGAAATTTGTTCTTATTCATTTCAAACATGACTCACATCAATAATGAAGTGATCAATTCGGTCGCATGCTGAATTGTCTTGTAAATGACAAACTGTTCTCAACTGCCCCAGTTAAATCAAGGAAATTATTATTAGGATTATTATTATTCCAGCATATGTGAGGTTGTCATGTTCCTTCGAATCATTGATAGAACAAGCGTGAGATAATTTATATTTCCCATTTGAGCGAGGCTGGATTTTGCGTCACATGATTTAGTTGACTGGCTTCAATGCGGTGTGTCTCGCATTCATTATGCTCACGAGAGGAGCTGTACACACCCGAACGTGTGCCGAGATAGGAGTGAGTGACTTGCCTTCCATACCAGTTTGAGATTTACTCTCCACATTTCAAATTTATAAATGAGCGTTTGTCTTTCATTTCAGACGTCTTATGTTGGTGCCGTGCAGTGGGTCGCAACCTTTTTTTTTTTTTACCCTAGGATCTTTTTGTCATACCATGACTAACGCCTTACTAAAAAGAACATAACACAATTGATTATTAAATGGAAAAAAAAATGTATCTCTTGAATTTGAACATTGAATGCTCAGGCATTGTCTTCTTTTTAACTCAAATTACTCAAAAGAATAAATGTTGCCTTTAAAATAATATAAATCTAAAATCAAAATAAATGATAAACCTGCCGATCTTACTCTTGTATAATGTTTTCCACCCAAAAACAGAGCTCCTTTGGATAAGTCCCCTTCAAACCGACCAAAACAGGGAACAAAAATAATATTCAGACCCACTGCTGCAGTCGTGATTCTCTCGTCTGTCATGTGACCTTTGAAACACTTGAGCCGACACGCGGCTGTTATGATTTTGTCGTGGCTGTGTCACAGGTTAGTATTATTATTTTTTTTTTGGGAGCCCACAGTGCTTATTAAATCAGTCTCCTTTTCAGCCCAAAATCATCATCTGACATGCTATCTCAACAACAAAACAACCTGTCATTAAGATTAAGAAACATTTTACTCTTACAAACATTTTCCACATTTGACTCTGCATTTCAAGCGCAGACCGCCTACTAATTTCGATCAGTACCAAATTGTTACTCTTTCTAGCCACCTCCTGGACAAGCCGGAATGTTATTCTTTTAGATGCATTTATTATTCACGGAGCGAAAAATTAGCAGTGTTGACCCTGCTATGTTGGTAATCGGCAACCAAAAAAACAAAAATGTAACGGAGATGGAAATTCCTTGGTGGAGGTAAAAATGCTCAAAACTATGTGATAGATAATAAAATGATATCTTGCCTTTGTGGTGCCTATTTAAAGTTTTGCGTGACCAACCGTGTTCAATGTAGGATGTATAAAGCCAACTTTCATGATATACTCATCCTGAAATTAAATTAAATTAAAAATGAATGAATTTTTCAAACTATAAATTCAAAATGTAACAAAAGGTGGCCAATTCTGTCATTCCCTGCAAGGGCAGGTGAAATTGTGGAAGTGGTGGAGACAAAATGGGATGAGGACCAAATCTGTGTAGGGGGTGATTGCGCGCATGATAGAGAAGAGAGAGAGAACATTGAGAAGTGAGCACCGTGTGACTTTGCCACCATCTGCCTCCAGCTCTGCAGCTCCATCCTCTGCTGGTGGCCGCCCTACTTTTGCTGACTTCAGCCCTTTCCCTCTTCCCCATTTCCATTCCTTTATCTCCTGCTGGCATTGTTCATTCCCCACCGGCCCCGTGCCGCTCAATTAGCTGGTGTAGCGGTGCGCCCGCAGTCCCAGCCCTCTCCCACCTTAGCCACCAGCCCTCCCTTTCCATATTAGCTGATATAGAAAGGGGTGCTGTAGGTCACAGGCAGCGTCCCATTTCAATTTTTATGTGACTTTTAGGCCCTCGAGCGCAATAAGAGTGAGGTTGTCCTCTTGATTCTTAGAGGACAGACAAGAAGGACAGATTCATGTTGGGATTAGCAGGCGCAGTACAGGCTTCTGGTACAATTTATACCGTGGAACGACTCCTGCTAGGTCACCTGCTCCCTTCCTCACCCTGTCTCCTCTGTAAATGCTACGATGAGTCTTTCCAACATGCATAACTGCCGCGCACTCTAGCTTTAAACGAAGAGGCTCTGAACCTTAGGCAGTATATTGAGTGTGTGCGTTTTTTTTTCTTTTGTTTTAATGACTTGTCTGAATGAAGTGCGGGAACACTGCGAGTTTCATTTAAAGTCACAATTGTCATAAAACGAGATTGACAAGGTTGATTGTCAGACAGCGATGCTTTTATGTACTCTGCAAAAATGAATGCAGGTTCCAAATAAATGTTTTACTACTTTCAATCAGTGCTCCTAAATTTTGGATATGCAAGGCTATGTCTTCCTTTTTCTGTAGAGTCCCGGAAGCACAAAATGTTGGCCAATTAAATTCCATTTAAAATCTCTCGGCAACAGTCCTCTTGACTCCCAAAGCTCAGTCGTTTTTCTGACGATGTTAACTTCCTGTGTACTTTCCTCCACATACCTCCCTCCAACCAAACGCCTTCTTTCACGTGCAGCCTGTGAAGTACTTGAAGGTATGGACCACTTGACTCGCATGTTTTGAAATGAAGCATGTGAATTGCTTGCTTGGAAAACGTTTGAAGCTGCACCTGTGTTTACTGTCAGGAATATTGTCGACGCTCATATTGTGCAGGTGACGCAATTTGTGTTGAGAGGCTTCAATGTGCACACAGTGGAGGCTGTGCTTCTTTTTTTGTTGCATTGTTGTCACGCCCCCTCCAGCATCAGTAAATGGATGCATCAGTCTGTGGGATGATGGCTTTCCATTTTGATCAAATAATTTTGTCCATTTTGGCAGCCAAAACTTAAGTCACTTATCACCCCCGACCGTCACCAGGGAAAAAGTTTGCTTGCAACCTGTGTTTGTTCTGATGGCTTGCGGGTGTCAATGGCTGCAATTGATTTGTATGTATGGTTTTAACTGTCTGCTCCTGCACTCCCCCCCTCGACAGCCTAAGAGCAGGCTAAAGCTTGTTCGGAGCCTGGCAATATGTGAGGAGTCCTTCCCTTGCCCAATTGTTGAGCCTTCAGCTGCACCTCAGGTAAAAACTCCCTGAGCGTATCTGTTCCCTCTTTGAATCCATTTCTCATCCCATCAGCTGGACGCACGTGTGCTCTCGCACGTGACCTGATACTTTGCGCCCCAAGTCACACATACGGTAGCCATGTTGGAAATGCTGACCGGGGATGACTTCTTCATTTCAGCTCATTAAAATTAAGATGGAGGACCTCCAGTGAACTATTAGCAGTGTGATGGAAAACCTGACCAGCACAGCCTGGTGAATGCATCACATCATCAAAACGCGAACAGCGAGCTTGACATTAATTTGTTAATTCAACTATTTCACCAGGCAAAGACTCCCCCCGCCCACACCTCCAGATCAAACTTAAACTCCACTAAATGCCACTCTGCACTGCTAATGATATATTTATGCGCGCACACGCACACACACTCAGGTGTGTTCGTCCTACGATTTAGCCAGTCAGCACCGTGCCCCATAACCGGAGGGCAATGTTATTCCCACTGCGCGCTCTCATTGCCTGCACTCCCACGACGTCTTGTATTACTGCCATCAATCATGTTGAGGAAATTGCAATTTCCGCACATCACCTAGCGAGTGCTATGTAGTGCCCTAATTGAATACTCCTGATATTTCCCCCGCTGCAGTTATTGGTGGAGGTGCCTCTGAGCAGGGCTGTTTTTGGCAAGCTACCCTGGAGGGGAGCGCTAGCACAATAGGGAATGAAGAAAAACATTATTTAGATGAATATCAGACATTGCTTTTGAATTGTGGTTCATTGGAATTCTTTAAAAAAAAACTCATAAAACAGTGCTGGGGAAAAAAATGATGGTGCCCTTGGAAAAGATTTGTAATCAGTCAACGTTTTTAAAGGGTGATGAGTGAACATAGACCGGAGGATGCGAAAGAGCGAGTTGTCTCAGGAAATTGGAAACAAAATAGCGGAAACAACAGACCAGCACTTTGGAGGTAAAAGCTGAAATGTTGATGTTGCTGTAGCTATAGTATAGTTGCCCATATTATTCAGACATTTAAGATCCACTGGTCTTGAGGTGGAGGAGGAAAATTGATGATGCATTAAAGAGGGGGTTAAAAGAGCAGCCCAGAACAACCCCCAATGCAGTTAAAAATGAACTTCAAGATCAAGCTATGTCATTGTCACATTGCACACCAAGGAGGATACCAGAGTTGAAAATGGATCATAAAAAAGTCCGATCAGAATTTGCCCAACTGCATGTTGACAACCTTGCAAAGATGAAGCATACTATGAAAAGAACACTGTTGTTACTGTGAAAATGCGGGGAGTTTATCTCCTCTACCTACTGAAGAGGCAGCATCAGGAGCAGCTGAGGGTGCAATATCTTGCTTGAAAACACTAAACATGGACACACTGGGCGGGGATTGAGCCCCAACCTCTGAGTTGGGAGACGACCACTCTGTCACTGAGCCATGCCTTCCCAACATTAATATTAACAAAAATGTGCACATGTTTCATCAAAGGTCAGTTTGGATGAAACACAGTTTACTTGATTCCAAATCATGAAGACAATATTGGTTGGGGTTATGCAGTCATTGTGTGCACCCCGTCGTTAAGTCAAATGCATCATGGGAAATTTTAATTTTGAACTTCTACTTGCATAACTTTTAATACCTCTACCAATTAGGCTAGGGATGGGCAATTAATATGCTGGAAGGGGCCACAATTGTAATGTATTGCAAATCTACTATTTTACAGAAAATATGGACAAAATTCATGCTCACATGCAAAATACAGGCTCTTGATATATTTTATTTTTGATAACTACATTTCTCAATGCAAGTAAAAAAGATCCACTATCTTAACCCAACAGCAGTGCAAAGAGACCTCTTGCACAAAAATAACCACTCAAGGAGTGGCATAAAACTGCTAAACCAGAAATCACCATTAAGTGCAAGAACTCATTTACAACATTTTCTCACCAAAAATCAACTTTTTATTATTTAGGTACCGTCTTTGTTCTGCATATCATTCCAAATTAGCAAATAACTATTAGGCCTAATTGTGGCATCGGGCAGCATCGCTCAGCCAAGTTTGACATTTAAATACAGCTTCAGACTACAGTCGACCCCAACAGGGTCTTTTTCCCCTTTTTTTTCATAATTTGCTTTTTCTAATTTTTGTTTCTCGGATCGGTTCCCCTATTTACCCACATTTTTTGTGGCAAACATATATTCTGTTTATCAGCACATTAGCAAGATTTTTTTTTGGGGGGGGTAGTTTGTACAAAATAAAAAAAAAAAAAGAAAAGAGAGAAATTGGCCCTTTCATTCACTTGGAAGAAAAAAAAGCAATCAATGTGATGCATACCGCCAGTTGCCGTCCCTGAGTTAGGCCATGTTATTATTCTTATTATTGCAATTTGTTGGTGGGGAGGATTCTGTCAAAACTGCTCAACTGGTTTCCACTGTTTGAAGAACGAACCTAATAAAGCTTGTTGCAAATCCAGATCTGAAGTCTTGAGGACAAAATGAAGTCACCTACAAGATAAAGTCATACTGTACGAGTTGGTGGTCAGCCAAATTACACTTGGTGCATTTCTGAGCTCCTCTCAGATTCTTCTAACGTCTGAATAAGTTACATCTCATCTGCTTTCAATTGGCATATGAATTCAACTTGAAGCACTGGAACATGAGTTACACCCTTGTCGCAATTTTTCTTTATTTTTGTTTTATTTTATTTTGCATCTGAGCGTTGTGAAACTGTAGCTCATGATGATTAAATTGACCATTGTCACTACTCAACATTACTGGTACTCCCTCACTGTCAAACTGTAAGCGTTAACAAAAGGCTGTGTAGATCCAAAGGCTGTCCAAATTTGAAAAACATCTGTCCTGACATCGTATGCCTGCCTGTCAATTCAAATCAATGCCTGATAGTCAAGGGCTTTTGAATACATGCCGCACTTTTTGTTTTAGACTGACAGCATGTTCATTACACATTCCGAAGGCCATCATTTTCCTGCTGCTTTCTCTTTTTTTTTTTCTTAAAGTAAATGGGTGTCAGAAAACAAATGAGGCAATTCATAACAGCTGCACATCAACCAGGCGCTTTCCTTGTGATACACGGTAACCGCCACTGCTTCTTGCCAGAATTATTTTTTTTGTATTGTTATTGTTGCTTTGACAGGGACACACAGGAACATGCTGTCGCTCAAACGGCACTCAATCACTGACTTGTCATCTCTCGCGCAGTTGCACTTGGGCAATTTGTCCAGCAGCTCTCATTAGCTCTCATTCCATTTCCACCACCTTAAATTGAAGCACTCAATGCAACATTATCATCAGTTTGAGGGATCAATTACTTCAGCTTTTTATTTTAATTGTCTTTGGGCCCATGTTCACCCTCCTCTCACTCCCGTTTTAAAAGCAAATGTCACCTAAATTGATGGTGCACTGGTAAGCCTTTCAATACATTTTAAAATTGCCTGAAAAGCAAATCCGATTCTGCTGTTACTCCTTCTGTTACTCTGCGGATCTGTGGCAAAGAGGAAGCAATGCTTGGGTTCACCAAGGCTGCCTTTTATTCATTCTCACAAAGGAAGCAAAAAAGAAAAAAAGAGAAAGACCCACCGCAGGCTTGCAGTCAGATTGCAGCAGTTGGCGTTAGAACTTTTACTGCTAGAGAGGAATTACTGCTAACTCTTCCCGCTCTTGAATTTTAAGTAATGAAATGTGCTGTGTTGTTTAATTTGGGGACGGAATTCATGTATTATTCAGATGGTTTAATAAAAACAAGCTAATCTGGATGATTAATTGCTCTCGTCATTGAAATTCATGGATGCAGGACGCATCATTACCATCAAGGAGACTAGACAGGTTTGGGTGTTAAAACAGAAGGCTTTTTGAAGTGTGTTCAACATTTGCCTCTTTAGTGCACGATACTCTTGAATTAACCTTGAACTTCTGGTAAGATGAAAAGAAAATTGAAAGCTTAATTTACCTTCCCAAATTATTATTGTGCCTGTTTGATATTGAGCCTCCTTCCAAAATGTCAACAACAAGCTGTATTGGTCGTGTGTGTGTGTGTGTGTGTTCTGCTTGAAGATTCAATGACTGAATCAAGGCCACGTTCATATAGAATGACAATGAGTTGATGTGTTGTTTTCGCCCTCTTAAGGATGAATTCCTCCTTCGGATGTTAGAAAAGGATGAGGGAGGCGCACAAAACCAGGCTCAGAAAGAAGTCATCAGCGACAAGGTCAACAAAGCGGACAAAGCGCAGAGAAAAATGCTGTGCAGAGGTGAGAAACTTGAAACATCCTCCAATTCGGGTTGCTCGGTGTACTTTTACACCCTTCACATTTTCTTGTTTGGTGTGTGTGCGGCTAGGCCGAAGTATCCCCCCGTTTGTTCAAAAGCGCGTCTCCATTTTCAATTATATCTTGTGATGGGCAGATAATTAGTGTGATTCCGTTAATTGCGGTGGGCTGAAAAGTGTAAAGCAATTATATGGATTCCCACAAGGCTGTCGTTGCCACCCTCTTGTGGAGGAATAACCACTGATGAGGCAAGGCCCCAATTATACGTCCTAGACGCTTTCTCGGTCACCACTACTCTATTGTTTGCTGAGTTTTCTCTTTTGAAGGCCTGCTGAGATAGCCGCACAATTAAATTTCCATTTAAAGAAAATGATATGGAAAACAATATTGATTGATTCACTTTTTTTTAACATGTTCTTGCAAGACTCGTGACCTGATTCTTATTTCATTAGATTCCAGTCAAGACTACACTGATTCAACAGGCATAGATCTTCATCAGTTTTTGGTGAACACGTTAAAGAGCAACCCCAGGTAAGTCCACATTTGAGTAAAGTTTGGTGGTGAAAGTCTTGAAAATAATTTTTATTAATTTCTTAGGGACCGAATTATGCTGCTGAAGCTTGAGCAAGACATCTTGGATTTCATCAGCAATAATGAGTAAGTTCTGTTTCTGATTTCATTACAGGGATGTAACGATTGATCGCAAATCAATTTCACCTGCTTAAAATGTGCGTCGATTAAAAAATTAAAAAATAATCGATATGGAAATTTTGACAACAAAAGGATTTTTAATGATAACAGTCAAATCCATTGTACATATATTTATTTTCATATTTAGCTCTTGCACTTACAAAACTCCACAAGCCAAAAATGTAATTAAACAGTCAAAATTATTAGTTCATTTTCAAGGTTCTGTAACAAAAACAAAATGCCGACGTTAAAATAAAAACATATTTTTGTTATCAAATGAATCATTCAAGTCATTATTAAAAAATGTAAAAAAATCAAAGTAAATCTAATTGGGGATTAAATGAATCGTTGCTTCTCTGCACTTGAGTGTTTGGTGCATATGTAAGAACCGGGTTTGATGTATGAACCCGGGCTGCTTTTTTAGAAAATTTCTAGAGGGTGATAGAGAGCCATTTAAAAAAAAAAAAAAAACGCACGGGATACTAATAAAATATGAGTGCTCCAACACAGAAGGATGTTTTTACTTTCTCATCCCTGATGCGCAGGCTTGCTGCATGTTTTTTTTTTTTTTTTTTTGAGTGTATCCTGGAGAATTTTCGAACTGTTGCTTTGCAACATTTTGGAAGCAGTTCAGCTCTGCTCTTAACTGTACATATCTGGTCGGATAACTTGTTTTTTTTCTAAAGTGTTATCAGAGATGAGCATATCTTCTTAAGACCCGTCATCCCCTTTGTCTTCTTGTAGAAGTCAAAAGCGAACGTTCCCGCCTATGACGTCCTACCACAGGATGTTGTTGCACCGTGTGGCCGCCTACTTTGGCATGGACCACAACGTGGACCTCACTGGAAAGTCGGTTGTCATCAACAAAACCACCAACACACGAATGTGAGCATCTTTGCAGATTGCCGCACATGTCACAAACACGCGGGGCTTTTTTTTTTTTTTTTTTTGCCCTCATGTTGATTAACATATGTTGCTGTCAGCATCTGCCTGAAATGAAGCTCTCCTCCTTAACTGTTAAAAAATTCCCTCCTGACAGCCCCGATCAGAAATTCTCCGAGCACATCAAGGATGACAGGGCAGACGATTTCCAGAAACGCTACATTCTTAAACGAGACAACTCCAGCTTTGATCGCGACGACAGCACGGTAGGTGTCCCCGCCCTGTTGCCTCCACCAAGCTGTCACTTTTATTTCTGACATGGCGGTACGAGTGGGACAATCTGGCATCCCTGGTATTGCTGCTAAAAAGCCGTGTGCCCGTGGGTGTGGGTGTGCGCGTGTGCTGTGTCCTTGCCAGATCCGGATGCGTTTGAAAGCAGACAAGAAAAGCAAATCGATGGAGGAGCGGGAGGAGGAGTACCAGCGAGCCAGAGAAAGAATATTTGCACATGATGTGAGCTCTCCTTGTGTGGGCGTGATGGGGGAGGGGGCCGTGCTGCACATATCTGCACACAAATCTATTCTTGTGCAAATTCTGCCCGTTTTTACCAGCAATTACACTGCTGGATTACGTATTTATTGATATGAATTCTCCAATAATAGTGTTGATTTGATATTTTTGAAAGACTTACATTTGACACCACATATAAATGACTTTACTCCATTTATTATGACATGAGAGAGCTGAATAATAGTATTGAGCTCATTACACAATTTTCTTAGTTGAAATCATCTAATGTCCTTTTTCGCTCACAGGGCGATCACTTCGTACTGGATCAAAGGTAAGTTGCAAAAAATGTGTTATCATGACTAATATCTTTGCTGAGTGTCACCAAAATCATTTTCACTGTCAGTGCATCCTTAATATGGAAATGCAACTAGAACGTGCATTTTTATTTTGGAGTATGCTTAATGGCGCTTTTTCTGTCAGAGCAGCCATTGAAGTCTTGATTGGTGCCTATCAGTTGTCAGCGTTCTGCTACTAATACTTTTACCACCCCCCTTCTCAGTGCTCAAGATGAAGACGCATGTACACGCACCCAGCACAGGCGGCAAATTTTCAGGTGAGGTAAAAGAAATCCGACAGACATCTTGCTCAGGTGGCAGGTCAAGAGGATTTTTTTATCGCTGCCTGGACCAAGTCACAGCCAATCAGATCGTGAAACATGTCGTTTTGCTTTTCATACAATAGATGAAGCTGAAGTGATTCATTAATGTTACTAACGAGGGAGAATTAAGCCGAGAGATTCAATGTCTTTGTGTAACTTTGGATTCAAATTGGAAGGAAAAATCACAATTGTAATGGAAGAGCCCTGCAAATGGGCAAGCACAAAACGGAAGAAAAAAAATAAAGCAAGAATAGTATTTACAATAAGTCGGTTGTGCATCTGCTATGAAGATAATGATCAAATCTAGATGCAAACGTTATTCTTGCCAAGCCGAGGTCATTTGAAAGCCGACATGAGCAAGTGTGAGCGCAGGACTTTTGATGCTGACTGAAAGAATGACTTTAACCCTGACCAGGTCACGGGCTGGACCCTCAGACGCCAGCTGGCAGAGCAGCTCAGAGACAGAGACGCTGGCGCGATACGGCGAGCCGCGACCCTGGAGCAGCACCGACAGCTCGGACAGCTCCAACCGCCTCGTCCCGCGGCCTGCCATCACCAAGGCCAGCAGCTTCAGTGGAATTTCGCCCGTCCTGGCACGAGGGGACAGCACCGCCAGCAGTAAGAGCACCGGGAGGCTTTCCAAAACAGGCAAGAGTTAAGACGCTCAAGTCGTTGTTGTTCATCAGCTGATATCAATGATTCACTGATGAGCGAGAGAAAACAAAATCTGACTAAACAAGAGGCTCTTTCAGATAAATGGGAAATAATTATTAGCTTGCACTCAACTTTTACATTTTTGGGACAGTGAGGCAAATTCAATGGATCACTACATCTCACTACACTTCATTTTTGTTATTGGAACGTGGCTTTGTGTGTTTTGTTGTTTCCTATTACAATGATTACTCAAACAGTAAACAATGCCATGCATGAATTTCAGATTTTGTTTTCATGTGAACTACGCTTATACTAGTTGGTGATCCATCCGAGTTTAAAAAAAAATACATCTTTCTGTGGGCAAAAAGACAATTGGAAACCTGAAGATGGACAATCAAGCATAGTTTCTACGGCTAGGGTCTTAGCAATCTTCATTGATGAACAACATGATGGCCTTAGCAAAATAAACTCAGTTTAAAGTATTTTTTGTCTGCCAGTTTAAATAAAGCCACGATAAAAGTGATTTGGAGAGCATCAAGTAGTGGACATTCTGGACTGGCCAAGTCATTTTTCAGGTCTAAACCCTATAGAGCATGCAGGTTGCCTGTTGAAGAGGAATAACTGCAAGAGTCTTATTCATTATTCTATTTTAAATCTATCTGTTCCAATACTTTTGCTCACCTAAAGATTTGGTATTCTTATGCTTCTAGCGCTGTCATTATTGATTATGTTTAGAAGTGTTTATTTGACAATCAATGGGGGAAAAAAATCTGATTTTTGTTCATTAAATGATTATTTATATTATTTTTATTTTTGCATACATATATATATATACTGTGCTGTGCTGTGATTTATTTGGATTTGTTTGATAATCAAACAAAACCAAATAAAGAAAAAAACAAAGGCTCGAGAGACTGCAGCAGTACGAGAATATTTACTTTTGAGAGACAGAGACGATGCAATGCAAGCAAATGCCTGTTCCACCTCCCAGATTACCAATGGCTGCTCTGAAGCTCCTTCTTTTTTATTTTGCTCAGCATTTTGTAATTACACTGGGACAAATCAAGCACAGATGGTGCCATCTACCAATTCCTTCTTCAACGCTTCCCTCAAGTGTCCAAGCATCCGCTGCTATTTTATTAGACTGTGAATTAGCTCAACTGCTTAATTATCACCATCAGCCCTTATCAGCCCCATCGATATTTAATTCTCACGTCAAGCTGCTTGAAGGATAAAAAAGATGGAATTGTTTTCGTTTGAGATTGTGGTTCACCCTTTGTTTGTTTTTTTTCCAGGTTCAGAATCATGCAGTAGCATTGGTTCTTCATCCAGTTCACTCTCACGTCCCCGCTGTCCTTTCACCGTGTCAGTCTCTTTACGGCCCAAAATCCCTGGCACACCTTTAATCCACTCAGCTGCAGGCGGCAAAGGCTCAGCACTTCCCGACATGATCAAGAGTGTCCCGACACAGCCAACGCATTCTGCTGATGCAACAAATTATTACGTGATGTCACTGGAGGCGTCGGGGATACCACATGGCAGCATTCTGGTGAATCCACACACAGGTACCCATGCTCATTTAATGTGCAATACGTTGTGGTTAAAATTTGAAATTTGTGTTGCTATGTTGCTGTGCGTTTGTGTTTAACTTTACATTCTATTTTACTTTTTGTATTGGACAATAGTCATTGTGTAAGGGCAGAATTATAGCTCAGCATGTACTGCACACAGTTGGTTTTAGGGCTGCAGCTAAAGATTATTTTTGAATAATTAATCGGTCAATTCGTTTTTTTTTCGATAAATCAGTGAATCGGAAAGAAAACAAAAATCATTTACTTTTTATTCAACATTGCAATTTGACAGTGCACGTTTTTTTAAATTTAATTAATTAATTTATTTATTTTATTAAGGGCACAGTAGCCCATAACTTGAAATGATGGGCGCGCAAGTACTGAACTGAAGGGCACACACTGTAATTGACTTACGAGGTAAATATTCACATTTCCGCTCATTTTCAGGGTATTTTTAATAAATGGGCTGAAGCGTGGAACAAATGTTAGTCCACAATATTATAAAGAATATTAAAGAATAAAAACTTTACAATTTCACTGGTTGCACATGCGTGAGTAGATAAAAAATATAAACTGTCTCATTATTTTGTGTCAAAGTGTGTGCGTGTGTTGTATGCGTGTATGTTGCATTCAGTATATGTATGTGCTATATAACACAAAGATATATGTACAATTACCCTAAAGATTACTTTGTCATGAGTTATTTACAGTATACTAAAATATTTGTTACATTGTTAGTAGTATAGTAAGTGCAAGTCATGATTATTTAAACAACCTCTTTTACATTTCACGTGCTATACATTAAAAAGAAATGACAAAAAAGTGTAACACAGGGTTGCTTGATAATGGGAAAAAAATTCCATTCCAAGATTAATTAAGTTTTATTTTAGATAATATAACAATATTGTCAGACATACATACAGACCAAATTGTTGGTACCCCTCTGTGTTTGTAAAGGTGGCGGATCAAGGTGAAACGAAAAGTGTTTTTGACTGATGATATGCATCGAAATAAGGCTTAATGATTCATCACAAAGCCATTTTTAATTTTTTTGTATATCTATAATATATTTTCATGAAGATGAAATTCGACAGGAGAGAGGCAAATTTGAGCATAGCAATGCCTAGTCTGTCAATAAATTAAAGGCATCTCCAAATGAACACAATGGGATGCCATTTTATTGGATTTCTTTTTCTTTAGTTTTGAAAACCAACTCCGTTTTGACGATTTCAAAATGTAAAAATAAATATATAAATAGACCCTGTTCCTTGACATCTTTTTTCCCCACAATGCTTAGTTTCCGGCCGACATATTCAAGGGCACGTGTGCAGAAGAAAAGACTGAAGTGGGTTGGATGGAAAAATCCGTCTGTACTTCCAAAATCAGCCAGGTCAAATGAAGCCAGTTTGTTCCTCGACGTGAGGTATTAGAGCATTGTGAATTACTTGAAACCTTTCAAGCTAGCACCTAGCTTGCTAGCTGCTAACATAGAGATACACTTGTTTGCAACACATCGCTCAGCAGACATTAAGTCTGGGTTTAAAGTGTTGAGATTATCATGTGAAAATGGACACAAGACAGACAAAAATGTTCTATGAAATTCCATCCAATGTATGGAATTTGTGTTCCTACAGAATTAACAGATTTATTTTGAACCGCAATGCGAACAAAAATGTGCATGGGTTTGCAAAAAAAAAAATGTCTTTCCCATACCTGCTTTGTTTTTTTCTCTCTGGTTTACAAATCACTGCCGTTATTGGAACAATTTAATATCTCTATTTGAGCGACTGTAGCAATCAATCTCGTTGTTCACTCAGCACAATGACAATAAAGGGCATTCTGATTCTGATTAACTACACAGGCGTTCACCATTGTTTTGGCTTCAAAAGGACTTCGCCACTAATTTTGCTTCTGTTGTCTCACTCATTCGACTGCGTGCCCTCGAACATGGGCACCTTTTGCACATGGCGCAAATGTGACGTCATGGTTAAAGGGTCTATGAGATGGTTCTCTTAATATTATAGCATAGACAAAGTGCAACCAAACAAGCAAGTTCTCGTCTTAAAGCCCTTATCAGAATAAGATGATTCTTTTTACGCATTCAAACATCAATTTAAATAAACCTTTTTGGTAGAGTGCTTCATATATTTGAACAATAACATTTTTTGTTCCACTAAAGATGTATACAAGTATTAAACTTGTATATTTCCACATTATAATGAATCTCCAAATGTGATTATTCTGTAATAAGAACAACTGTATGGAGCAGTAAACAATTTTGCCCAAGGCTTACATATTCTATTTCAAAAGTATCAGCTAGTCTGGCGGCACAACACTTCTCCGCGTACGCCGCAATAATAAGTAATTATTTGAGCATGTGGAGATTTATGATTGAGTTTTTGAATAAGGCAGCAGGTCGAGGTGCGTTACCGAAACGCGACAACCATTTTGTCAAGACGATCTTGCAAAATCCAACGCGTTTCCACGTAAACATGCACATTCCTTCGTCTTACAAATCGACTCTGCCTTGCTGACATGGTCTGTGTTTATATCATTTAAATAGATCAATAACTTGTCTCTGTGGCCAGCACCGATCAATATCGCTGGATCACACGGCAGACACTTTGAGACATCACTTAAATAGATGTATCGTTAACATAGCATCAGTCCGATCATCTCTACTCTGTAGTCACCCCCGTGAACAAACAAGACTCACGGCGTGGCGCAACATTTCGTGTTTGGTCTTCACAAAGCATTATAGTCCTTGTTTTCATCAGGATTCGTTCAAGAGATGTTTTTAGTGTCGCAAGGGAAATTTGAACATATTCAAAACACCTGCAAACCTTCGTCACTAATTGAGATACAACCTTGGATGAAAGAAAATTCCGCAGTGCTCACAGAAATAACTTGAATAAGACAAAAGTAATGATAAAATTAAAAAAAGAAAATTAACTAATGAAAATCTGACATTGTTATCGAATTGTGGTACAACAGGAAAAAAAAAACTCATATAACTGTTGGTACCCATAACTGGATAGTTTATTGCATAACCTTTTGAGGCAATGCTATCAATAGATTGTAACTTTTAGTGAGACTTCTGCGCCTCTCAGCTGGTAATTTTGATCCCCCCACATGTCCAAATTGCTCTGGTTTTCTCAGGTTTTCTCCAGGCGGCATCTTTCCAATCCATTCAATTAGATCAAGATAAAGACTCATAGAAGCCGCTAATATACCTTGATAGACTTGAGATTTCATTGTACAGATTCAAGACACCTTGTACCAGATGTTCTCCCTCGACTGCTCAGTTCTATAGAATAGACGGCGAGTTCTGGAACGAGTCCTGGTGATTCCGAACGCCTTCAATTTACGGTTGATGGAAGCCATTGAGGTCATTGGAAGCTTCGAAGCAAAATATTTTTTTCCTTTCCCCTCCCCCACATATGTGCGGCAAGACAGACAATCGTGTCTCTGAAGTCTACAGACAATTCCTTTGCTTTCATGCTTGCTTTGTGCGCTGACATGTACTGTCACCTGTGGGAGCGTTTGGAGAGAGGTGTGTGCCTTTCCAAATCATGTCCTCAATTTTGAGCTTCGTTGCAAAGGCTGTGGAGAGTTATGCGCTTGTGATTTCAATACACTTTTTTTTTTGCAATGGCATTATGAGGTTTTATGTAGAATTGTGAGGGGGAAAAGGGATTAATTCTATTTTGGAATGAGGCTGTAATATAAAATGTGAAGAAAGTAAAAGCGTTTTGAATACTTTCCAGATGCACGCTATCTATATCACAGAGTTTTGTTTATGATAGCTCACAGAAATATGTGTATTTCATAAATGAAAAAAACAGCATTGTTGGAAATCTGACAATAACGGCTGACTGAGCCATCCTGGTGGGTTGGGGTCACTCCAGTACTTGGATTTCACTCCATTGATTTTGCAGTCAAAAGCCATTGCTAAATGTTAAATCAGTTGATTTATATAATGAAACCACTGTAAAGATTTTAGAAGTGTCACAAAAGCAAATATATTTTCATCAAATTCAGTTTCGCTTGACATGTCTGCTTACACAATTCAATACAATTGTTAGAAAGGTTCCCGAAGTTGAATGTTGTCATGGTTTTGTGTGCTTGTTGTGTGATTTGAGTCGCGTCGGTGCCGAGCTCTCGCGAGAAGCGCCCGCATACGGGTTACTGACAACTGCCTGTTGCGCCGCTGTTGTTAGCCGACCGCCACTAGCAAGTGATGTGTTTTGATGCCTCTGTGGTCTTGTGCGTTCCTGACCTCAAGTGAGTACACTGGTGTAGTTATTTGTTTACATTGTTTATTCATCGCGCCGCGTCATGTCTACTCCTGTTTAGTCCGGTTTGCCGCTGTGCGTCGCCGCTGTGCTTCTTGCCGTGCTCCGTCGCGGAGCTCCCATTGAAGTTCGCCGTCACTGAATGTGTGTCTTTAGCTCGGTGTGTGAATGTCTTAATGTTCCCCTCGGTGTGCTAGTTATATAAAGGAGGTTGTGCTCCACTAAGGCGCACTCCTTTGTATAGTTTTTGTATAGTTTTATACACCTATGTGCGTCAGGTCTGCCGTTAACTAGGTAGTGTGCAAGAAGTTTGTACTAATTGCAGCATTCGTTCTTCTGTGAATGAAAATTGGTAATGCGTCAAATCTTTGATTGAATGGAAAATCAATCAAAGTAAATAAAAAATCTAATTGAATCAGGCCCTTGTGTATCAAATTGAATCGATTTGGGAAATTGAATCGATACCCTGCCCTACTTTTAATTACATTGTTCTATCCATTCATTTTTGTGGCCCACATTGTTAGCGATTAAATGTTGCAATTTGGTTTCCATCCATAACCCATCTTGATTTTGATTCTTTGATTGTTGGCACCATGATGGTCTGGCTGTTGTAGGCACATTTTTCTTCAATGTTTGTGTTTACTTTGCAGGCTCAAGTGGGTTTATTCACCCGTTTCTTTTCTCTCTTTAATTTCTTACGACAGGAAAACCTTTCATTCATTCTAATAGCAGTGCTGTAGCCTATAGTCCGGCCAGCGTCGCAGCCCCTGCTGGCAGGGGCCCACATCAAGGGAAGGTGCTGCAACAGGAAACCTCTGCTACAAGCCAGCAACAGCACGTCAATCCTCTCCACTCGCAGGTCAGCAAAAATATATATGTAAAAAAAAAAAAATCCCAGTGTATCAATGCGTGCTGTCATCCTCATGTTAAGATGACTTCCTCACAGCGGTTGTCACGGGTCAGTTGCTTACCTCAATTTAGTTAATGACTCACATCCATCCATTCATCCAGCATCCATTTTCTTCCCCTGATCTGGGGTTCGAGCTTATCAAAAAAAAAACTTCCCAAACCCCAGCCATTTCATCCAACTCTTTCAGGGCTACCCCGACACTTTCCCAGCCAGCCGGAAGTCTCTCCAGTGTCCTTCCCTGCGACCTCCTCCAAATGGAACATGCCCAGAACACCTGAAGAGTGAAGCATCCAGGAGGCATCCTAATCAAATACTTGTGCAACAAAAAAAATTGTCAACTTGATTTTAGGCCCCATCTTCACCACGTGTGAAGGAGTGCACATCGCTGTAGATGCTGCACCAATCCATCTATCGATCCTGCACTCCATTCTTCCCTCACTGGTTAACAAGAGGCCACCAAAATATTTCAACTCCTCCACTTTTGGCAGGATCCCAACCGGACCCAGTGAGGGTCTCTCCACCCTTTTTTGACCGATGACCTTGTCTGCAGAGTTTGAGGTACAGATTCTCATCCCAACCACTTCACAAACACTCCAGCCAAAGTTGATTTTTGCGGTGTTATATTGCTAACGGAACCACAACATCTGCAATAAGCAAAGACCCAATACTGAAGTCACCAAAGCACACATCCTTCATTGCCTTGACTGCACATAGAAATTCTGTCCAGAAAGGAGCACCTCCTAAAAGACCCGAGGGAACGTCTTCTCCATGTCCGCCAAGGTCATGTGGATTGGGTGGATGAATTCCCATGCACCCTCCAGGACTCTGCTGAGGGAGAAAACAAGCTTGGTCCTCTGTTTAATGACCAAAAAGAAAACCATATTGCTCACCCTGAATCTGAGCTTTTGACTTCCTATCGGACCCTTCTTTCCGGAATCCCTCATTGGAGCTTTGTAAGAAGGCTAAAAAGTGCATGAACACACCCTCTGATCCCCCCCTTCTCAAGATGGGCGACCACCTTCCTGGTCTCCCAATCCAGAAGCCCCGCCCCCCTGATGTCCTCACTGTGTTGCAGTGACGTGTCAGCCAATAGAGTCCCACCACATCCAGAACTCTGCTGGCCAGCTCACAACTCACTTTGCCTTTTCGGGTTGTGCCAGGCCAATCCTTAAAGGTCCAGTCCAGGCCAATCTGACATTTGAAATTGATTCGGCCATTTTGCCACTTGCTGTTGACGACGACATCACAGTTTGTCTGGGCTCAGGTCATGACCAATCCCGGCTCACCTGTCTTCTGAATTTGGTCATGTGGTATTTGCAAGCTTAGCAGTTGGAGTTTGTTTCTTAATTCATATTCCACAAATGCAATGTTAATCACAATTCCATGTTTAGGCTAGTAGAAGATATTGTAAAGAAAAATTTTGACTTGGCTTTCACTTCAAATTCTCTTGTGCGAGTAGCAAGTGTGAAATTAACCAAGCCAATTTAACAGCCAGCTTTATAGAGCAGGCCAAAATAGTGAGCTCCATTTTCATTAGAATGAACCGCCATCTCAAAACTTTCAAAATTCAGTGAGGCTTCAATTGTGTGGTCTAAAGTGTGCTATAATTCTTCATCCCTGTTATTTTGACACTTGAGAACTGTTTCACTTGGTGAAAAAATGCATCAGATTTCTCCACTAAGTTTGCTGCTGTGGTCATTATGAATTGAATTTGCAACTTAACAGTGGAGAGCTAAACAGGGGGCAGACCTTAGGCAAGTGGTCTAAAGACATCAAACTTGCCTTCACCTGGTCTCAACCATTTTCGTCTTTCCTTGTCTCCTCAGCCGATGTGTCATCCATTCCAGCCGTCCTCAGAGCCTGTTCACAATCCAGCAGTCTCTTACCATCTTCCTCTTCCTCCTCAGTTCCCACCCGTCTGCGACAACCAACAGTACAATGTGGTATGCAACTAATTTCACAATTCATTATTCATTCTCTGCTGATTACTAATCAGTCATGTTTTTGTTTATTGTATCATAAATAAAGCAGTTTGGTTTCATACACCTTGAACATTTTTGAAAACCGAAAACCTGTAAAAAAAAAATAAAACTGATGGCCTCATTTGTGACCTGGTTTTAGTTAACTCTGAGGCTCCTGCGACTAATTATTCCTGTAGAAAGCTACATTAATATTTAATTCATCACCAGATGTTAGCGATGAATAATGTATGACTAAAAACATTCCTTTTACAACAACATGTCTGAAAAAACTTAAGTTGTAATGTGCTATTGGTACAGATGGATAAAAGTCACTTTTCTAGTTTCTGCAGTCATATTTAAACTCTGCATCGAAAACTATTTAACCCTTCTTGATTCAGCGCTTAACTTGTAAGTTAAAGTCTTAATTGGTCAAACTGTATTGATCCATAAGAATGATAAAAGTAAAAATGTGTTTTTACCCAGGATCTTCCCAATAATTGACCTTGGGTTGGCATGTGCTGCATTTAATGACCTTTACTCACACTTCTTGATTATTCCTGTGGATGTGCGCATCAGTTAATTTTTAAATCTCTTTTTTCAGCCTGAAACTCTCAACACCCAATTCAGTCACATGACCCTGACGCAGCAGTCCCCCGGCAACAGTGGGGCACCGGCTGCAGACGCCCGCCATTATGCAGCAGTGTACCACCATCCCGCCCCGGTGGTGTTACACGGAACACCCCAGCAGGTTTCGAATTACGTGGTTGCGGGACCCCCAGGGGGACACCCAGGGATGCTCCAAGGCCAGCCTGTAACGCTTCCCACTCCAGGACCTCACCATACCTATCCCAGCAACATGACTGGTCATGCGGCTTTTCCTGGGTCCATTTTGAACCAGCAACACACCAGTGTGCTCCAGCAACACACGTACATTCATCAACCGGTCCAGCAGGTCGGCATCAGTCAATTAACATGGATTACATTTGTTCGTTTCATTTGATGTGTGTGTTTTGTGCTTCTCCCAGATATCCGCATGCTACTGTTCATCAAGCCACCATCCTCACTGCTCCAGCCAGCAGCAGCACTACCGTCCGCCTGTAAACCATTTGCCGCACAACGGCCCTCCCAGCCAAACCCTGACCCAACAGCAAGGTACAACTCTCACATTCAATGTGTGGATTCAAAAACAGTTTGTTGACCTTGACGTTATTGTAGAGCTTGCAATATAACAGACTGGTATTCATTGCTTTGAAGACATTTAAAAAGGACTAGGTGTGCAGGTTTTGATGAGAAGCGACCTTGATTCTTTTGGCGTCATGCAATCAAGCGCAAAGAGATGTTTTAAGACTCTCTTTTGCAGCTTCAAAGTCATTCTTCATAAGGAAACAGGATCCTCCACAGCCCTCGGGTGATTTTGGAAAAGGGCACATAATTGCTCCATCATTCTGTCTTTTGTGTATATTTGAGTCCAGATTACTCTGCAGGTTTGCTCGAACACACTTACTTGTTTGCTCCTGTGCCTGCTCTAGAGGCGGATTTTCTGTCACCTCCTCACTGCTGCCACACACACTCATGCACAATTGTGCACGCACGTTCTGTATGTGACTCCAGCACTGTTTCCCAATGTGGGTTCAGCAATTGGGCAAATTCAGATCCCATTCAACATCAAATTACATTAATTATTTCTAAGTGAAAAATAATTTGTGGCCCTGATTTCGTTACTTAAGGGAAAAGCATGCACTGCAAGATGTTGGTGCGAAAGCCTGAAAAGTACAGTCACAGTACCCTTAGTTGCACATTGGTTAGAATAAAATCCCCTTGAATATCTTTTGTTTGAAATTCATTTTATTACATCCCGTCTGGGTGTCGTTATTAGATCTCAGAGGAATTTTGATGAGAGGCGGGATGCGGGGCCGGGACGCTGTCTGAGAGGCCTCTATGAATCTCACAGTGAACCGGTCTCTTTTTCAGCCCCTCAGTCCTCACCTGCAGGCCATGCCGCTAATGATACCGTATAAATCGACAATGGGAAGGTGAAATCAATCTTAAACTCAGATTAGTGGAAGGATTCATTCCCCTCTGCAAACTGGCATCGCTCAAAAAACAGTGAGGAGACAGTCAGCCATTATCTGCGTCTGAGGAATCACAATCGTCCACCGCCTGCTGAAATGGAATCAATCTGGTGCATTTAAAATTGCACTCATTTCATGCTCGGTTTGTGTGGGAAAGTGGGAGACGTGGCTGGTTAAAAATAGCCATCTCCTTGCTCCTCACGGGGTGCTTTCATTGTACTTTCCTCCCAGGAGTCACACTGCAGACACCTTCACAAAAGGATGTCCTCTCTTTTGTCGCTCGCAGCACCTCACGTGCGTCACTGGAGACCACATTTTCAAATGTCTTGCCTTGTCACCTTGACATTGTCCCCCTCTGGCCAGGACCCAGCGCCACCACACATTTCTCGCCATTTGGGAATATGGCCTGCTAGTCTGATTGTCTGGGTGGTTTTGGCACTAATAAGAAATTGATGTTTTTTTTTTCCCCTCGCAACCTTTATTTGGTCACTCATGTTGCTGTTTCAAGCCACTGCAGGCTAAATCAGATATATTGACTTTTTCATTTACCCCAAGTGCCTCCACCTTGCTTTGCTGTACCAGCTCAACTCACTGCAAAGTCTCAGACTGTTTTCCAACTGATGCACTGCATGTTTCTTATTGGTGATTGTTTATCCTGAAAAGACCCTATTAACCGCAACTCAGTCTTTGTGGCCGAGCATTTCATTCCACAATTCAATTCCACTGCTCAACCCTCGCCACTTCTTGTAGTGTGGCCTGAGTGCTTTGCCTTTTTTTTTGTTTGTCAGTGCACCAGCCTGTGATGTCGAGCCCAGCATCGTACCAGACTATAGTGGGCATGCAGCCAACACTCAACTTTGCTCTCACCGGTGTCCAGCAAAGCAATATTAGCAGCCAGATGCAAGGCATGATGGTCCAGTACTCCCCAATGCAGTCTTACCAGGTTTGCAATTCCATTGGTCACTGACCACTTACAATGCAAGAGCTATATAAAAGATTCTGCCTTTACAAAGACATTAATGCTCAGTTGTTATATATTGTCAGAGAGTTTTTAATCAAATTTTATTCTGGCAATATAATTTTGTTGCCAGTCATTGTTGATCAGTTTCGGTATGGGTATTGTTTGGTGCAAACGAAAGTGTCTAAAAGGAAGATCATGGATTCACCTGTAAATTCACAGAAAATGAACCAAGTTTTGATTTTAGAAAATATGACGGAAATATTTGTTCTCAACATCAAGAATCTACACACAGCAATGTGGAGTGAGTCTTTGTTGCTGTTCTAATTTGGTTCCTCGGTCCATCGCAGGTTTCCTTGCCACAACATACGGGGCATATGTTGGTGTCATCTTGCCCACCAGGACAAGGTGCAGTGGCAGTCGCTGGCGTTCAACCCTGCTACAGCCTTCTCCCTCCCCCGAACCAGCACACTACCATGAGGTGCCACCTAAACACGGATACTAATGCACATGAACTCACTCATTTCCAAGCAACCGCCCTAATGTGCAGTATGTACATAAAACCTGGAACGAAGGAAATCGGGATGTGCTTACCAAGGGAAGAAATTGTACCTTTTAGTTGATTTATTGGAAAGAGGATAAGCGGATCAGATAATGGATGGATGGACTTTCCAGAATCATGCACATCAAAATGAATTGTGTTCTTTTATTAAGATTGCGTGTTATTTGCTAATCTGAAATGCAATTTTGCTAATGCCAATTTGCACCAATCATGGTGGTACTTTTTTTTTTTTTGTTTGCTTTCAGTATTTTAGAAATGAATATATCCGTATGTTTGTAGCATTTTAAACAGCCTATGGTAATTATGTGCTATAATTGACTAAATACCATGTTGACCCTCACTCCTCATTTGTTATACTTGCCCCACATTGTGCATTATTAACTCCCCCCAATAGCGGGGAGTAGTTTTTAATTTAATTAAATTGAATTGACTAACACAATATTCGTTCATTTCGATGCACAAATCGTTAATGCATTTTCTGGTACATCTTTTAGATAGACAAAGTCACTTGGGTCAAATTGAGCGCCTTGATTTATGCTCATTATTTCAAAACCGGCAGCATTTGCTGTCCAAAAAATAATTGCAGGTAACACTGCCCCTCACTCTTCAAGGGACTTCTTATTTGTAGATGTACCATTCCTAATGAGTGAATCCCCAAAGCATCCTGTGAGCACAGGTCTTCAAGATAGCATTACCCCAATAATTAAAGTTTGCCGCGTCTTGTGCAACTGATAATTGTCGACTGAAAGACCCTTTCCAATTGCTTTTTGGCCACTGGCTCCGCTCTCGTGAAGTCGTGCGATGAGCCGGGTTCTCGTTATAACAGATTGATAGAACTAGTTCACTGAAACCACGTAATTAGTTTCTGCCTCCACGGATCCAATCAGTCTGGAAATTGGCAATTGTAGCACCTCTGGGACCATTACACATGGCCGTAGTATCTGTGGCAAAACCAAAGACGGCGGGGCGACGAAGCTTGCACATTCTTGGATAGGTCACGTTGTCATTGTTTCAGGTGTGAAATGAGGCTGTTTTTAACAGGACAGTCTGTGCTGGGATGATTTATGCAGCAGCATCGGAACCGCTCGGCGGCTTCTCCCACAAGGGCCGCCTGTCCACCTGCAGTCTGTGTATCGCCAGCTGTACAGGAGTCCCCACAGACAGGCCGCTTTCAGAGCCCAGCGCCTGCTTTGCAAAGAGATTTACGTTCACTTTCAAATTTAATACACCAGCTGTAGTGTTGAGCTCGCACAACTCCTCCTTATGGGTGCCAGGTTGCTTCAACGCATTTACTACTTTGCCTCTGAACTGTCTTGCCGTGATGAGATCAATTCTCTATTAGAATTTTTGAAGACATTTTTAAGTGAATAGCTCACCCTTCATTACAAATCCAGCATGTCCTCAACATATAGTACATATCAGTTAAGTTTATATGATGCTGATGTGATGTTTACTGTGAACGTCTTCCTTCACAGTTCCACTGTGAGTTTCCTGCCCTCCCCAATGATGGAGCAGCTCAATTTCCCTCAGAACTCATCCACCTGTGTTGCTCAGCAGAACACAGGTTAGTAGTGCACAGGTACAACTTTCAGCTAACTGGTCTTTAGTGCTATTAAGCCCAATGCCATTTACACTATGTCCCTTCTGGAGTATTGGTGCAAAGCATTTTGGGGAAAAAAAAATACTTTTGAACTACATTCATAGCGGTATCTCTAGAATTATTTGGAAATAAAAAGATAAAATTGTAAATAAAAAAGAGAATTTACTTATATAATAATAAATAAATAATTATTTGGGACCCTCATACAGATTTGTTGTTTAAAAAAAACATTTTTAAAAGGAAAAATTGCTAAAAGAAAATATTTAATATTTAATAATTCAAGACTGTCAACACGTAATATTGTTGCACTGAACTGAATGTTTTTAGAATTTAGTGATTTTGGGCTTCACAGACAAACTGCTGTCATCAAGCGCTTTTTTGTATTGATGCTACTTTTTTGATGGATTTTAAAATCTCACCTGCCTCCTGAAGTGCCTCCACATACCCCCATGTCAGTGGTTCACTGATCTAAACACTTTTAATGAAATCATCCGAAATGGTTTTGTTTAATGTATGCGGGATTTAATTGAAACGTCACACATTAATGAAAAATGCAGAAGCGCTCTTGTTTGAGTTCATGACAATGACACTGTAGAAAGGAGGAAAGAAGCCCCCAGTAAGTCTGACTCTGTAAATTTGATGACACCGCCATGAAATCATCAGCTAATTTAATTCTCACACTGTGTTTTATGTTTGTAATAAAATACAAGTTCACAAACAAGAACACCCATTTAATGTGTTCATCATAAATGTGCAAATTGTAGGTCATACAAGAAGTCTTAATATAAAGGTGTTTGCATGTGGCCCACAGAGGCTCAGGTGCGTATGTCTCCTCTCAAATGCCGCTTATTATTCATGTGCGAATGTTGAGGGGCGCAATGGTGGGAGCCATCATTTCAATCCATCAGTAATGAGGTCAGTTGAAGGTCACGTGGCAGCCTCACCTCAAGTATCTCGGGGAAACACTTTTAATTGGCTCGTTCAGGGATGGGAATAATCTGTGTTTTAAGTCTGTAATCTGTCTGCTCTCTCTATTTTTGTTATTAGTTGATGAATTAAAAAATATCAACATTGTCGTTTGAAAATGAGATTTCACCTGTTGTTAACAGTGTAAAGAGAATTTTATAAGTATTGAATGGAAGTATTCAGTGCTTTTGATGTCAGACCAGCAGAAGGAGCCTCCTCTTATTTTAATTGCCCCCCAACCCCACCCTCTCCAGTCCCATCAGTCACATTCACGCAGCACAAACTAATTAGGTAATTGGATCTTCCGGATCATCACAGAAGATTTAGCAGGAAGAGAACAACTCAATTATAGCCCCTATGGATGTGCCTTTATAATCGAGGCACTTAAAATCTAATTGCCGAGAAGCTAATAGTGCCGTTTTCACGGATGGGGTGTGTAGGTGAACCAAACTGCCGGAAAGGAGCTTTTGAGCAAACACGCATTTGAACAAACAAATACACTCAGTCTGAATGCCTTAATGAGGTTGTGTGATGGGCTGTGTTAATAAAAAATGGTAAACATTATGCTGAAAATCTGCTTACCAGCCTCGCAGAATTAAATCGTATCATGACTTCTTGAGCCGATTTGCATTTTTTTCCAAGCGCAAATTTCTACCAACCGCCTGTTTTTCCTTTTCCTTTTAATCGTGTGCAGGGTTGTTGCCCCCAGCCCCCGGCAGCGGTATGTTGATGCTGCAAATGGCAGCTCCCCCCTGCCAGCAGCCCCAGGCGTCCTCCCCCTGCCAACAAAAGCAACCCAGCCACAAACACCTGGGCCCCGAGCACCAGCGCACCCGCCGACCGACTGATCACCCGCTGCCTCCCGACAACATACAGGTACAAACGCTGCGTGAGTTCATCAGTACCAGGAAAATGCACTTCGTTAAAAATAAAGAAATATATACATTTTAAAAATGCTGTTGGATAAGATGCAAAATTAATTTTGGCTCGATGACCCAGACTTACGTTGTTTCTAAACGAGTGTTTGAAACGTGTATGTTTTAAGCGTTTTGGAAAAACAGCTGACAGTTATATCAGTGGTTGGGTTGAATTTCGGACATGGGGACTTAATTGACCGAATCCGCCTCTTGATAAAGCAATCACTTTGCAAAATAATTTACAATAAGACTTGATAACAATGTGTGGCATTAAAGAAGAGACAGATGCTTTTCCCTTATTTGACATGAATCCCATTATTACTAAAGCAAGAAACCTAGTTATACCTTTAACTTCTGACTTACACTCACAATGAATAATCATCTGCACATATGAAAACTTTAAATAAAATTCATCGTACTTAACACAGATACTAATGCAAATGTACCCGACATCCTTTTCTTTGCTCCCGTCTAGCTTTGTCAGACAACTGTACAGACTTCTCTGAAAGTGCCCAAAAAAATCTATCTCTGGGTTGAAACAAGCCAGCCAGCAATATAATAATAATAATAATACATGTATATATAAATGCGTGTGTATGCGTATATATATATTATATTAGATTAGATTATAAATTTGTAAATCAAGATACCACTGTATTTTCTAATTTGTTGGATTGGGCTGAAAATAAGGAAAATATAAAAGTAGCAGTAGAATAGAAAAGTAGTAGTAGTTTACCTTTCAATAGTGTAGAGTGGCTGATGCGGTTGGTGCTGCATTTTTTCCATTTTTGAATGAAAATGTTTTGTCACCCCCACTCTCCTCCCAATTGTTCTTGACTGCACCACTGGTGTGTTGCGTGTAGAGCAGCCTGCCTTTGTCCCCGGCGCTCACACCCTCGTCGGGACCGTCGCCCAACATCAAGGGTCTCCCAACAGGCCTCTCGTCCATCCCTATCATGACCCACCAGCACCAACTGCAGCTTCCTACAGACTTCTGCCACCGTGGACCAGGTCAGCAAGTGTTTCGAGATCCTCCAGGGTATTGACAAACCAAATGTGGTTGGGGTAACTTTGAAAGAAGTAGGGACTATTTCTTTCAAGTGAGGGGGGCAACTTAACATCTCTGTAAAAGGCACACCATGCTCAACATTTTGAAAGCCTGTACTGATTTCATTATTTAATTTATCCTTCAGAAGTCTGCGCTCACTGAGTATTATCTAATGCTTGTGATGTTGAATACCGTGGATTTTCTTTCCACTCAAATACTGAGTGAAATTCAAGGTAGTATTGGCGATACCCATACTTTGTGCAAATACACTTGATTTGTCTGTTAAATCTCAATTTGCTAACTGTGTGAATAGTTTCTTATAGAACAGACGACATTAGAGTAATTAATTTATTTACTTTAAACTCTGAAGTATATTGAGGTAGCCGTCTGACACTTGCTGTTTTATAATACTGGGGGACTCAAATTTGACATTTCCAGTGACTATTGAATTAAATAAATTAATGCTACAGTGATTGCAGACATTTGTCAAGACCCCCACTATCAGAGATTCAACTGTGAAAGCAAGTTAGATTGATTGTAAATAATGAATGTATTTTAGGGCGGCACAGCACGGCGGATGAACAATCCGTCTCATAGTTCTGAGTTCATGAGTTCAAATCTGGGCGGCGCGCTTCCTGTCTAGAGTTTCCATATTCCCCCCGTGCCTGACTGGCTTTTACAATGCACCTACTGTAATTTATTATCACAGTATTGTACTGTATTTTGAATTATAGTAAGATAACAGTGGCTGGTGTGGCAATTTTACGCCACGTCTTCTGATATTTATTTGAATAGTATTTTAGTTTACACTACATGACAGTAGGATAACTGTGTTCTGATATGTTTATAGTACACACCCGTTTAGATAATAAATCTGCTATATAATACTACTACTAATAGTAGTAATAATAATAATGATGATGCAGATTTACATAGCATGTTTCTGTAACACACTTAAAGTACCCACAATGGCCCCTTCCACCACCGCCAAGCATTCACACCCATCCATACATCGATGTGAGGGGCACTGGAGGCCAGGTCGGTGAAATGTCTTGCCCAAGGATACAACGGCACACGAGCTGGGTTTGAACAGGGGACCCTTCAGTTATTGGACGACCCACTCTACCTTCTAACCCACGACCGCCCCGTTTTGCATTTAATTCCTATAAATCCCCCCAAATAAAAAAAAAACATGAGAACATTCTACAGGGATTTTAAAATCATCTTATCTTATCATCTCATCTTAAATTCTGGACTGACCAGCAAGTCAATCTGGACCCGTGTCCTCTCATACCACATGTTTATCATGACAGTAGATAACATCCGCAAGTCCGACTATTAACATGCGAGACGTTTCTTTTCATGTGTTTTGTGTACCTGCTTGCTACCTTAAGCCTATCACATAGACATCCAGCAACATGCAAACAAACATCAGCAGACTGTAATACTAAGAACATTTAGAACATTTGTATTACAAAAAGAAAAGGTATTCTGTTATTTATTTGGAAGAAACTGTTGATATTAGTTAAGCTCAGTCGTTGAAAATTTAATTTCGCAAAACTTCAGACACATGATTGCAATCACATCAATAACAGTATAAGATTGAATTAAAATAGTGAACGATAACAATGAAAGTGGAGAAAGAGAAGGAGAAAAACAGCAAACAGTGGAATATGTCAAATATAATAATGAGTGGGTGATGAGATGCAAGCCCACCTTACAAAGGTCAGAAACACCACCAGGTGCCCACGTTAGCTAACTGAGTTTAAGCTTCCTAAGTTACAGAGCTTGCTTTGCCAATTTTAGCAGCCAAACCAAACAAAATAAGATATTATTTATGATGGCAAATGTTAATTAATTATGCTGCCAAAACTACAATGGGCACTGACAGATTTTGGAGATAAAAATAACTTTACCTCTTTGGTTAAAGTCCACCATTGCTGTGTAGAATTAAATGACACTGAATAACATGTAATCTTATTCAAAGGATCAATTCTTTGAGAATCCTTATCTGAATAAATCCAAGCTGTTTTGCCTACGTGAGATTACTGTCTCTCTGATAAAGGTTGACCAATTTTGAAAAATAAACTAATTTCAAATTCCCCCAATTAACAATCGCATGATTAAGAATAACATTCAAACCTGAATTTTTAAAAAATAAACGAGTATAACATGAGTTTCGGTACAGTCGATCAATAACTTGTAACTGTGTTGGTGTTGTGCCGATGTGTGGTTGCGTCAATGTCCATAGTTCACTGCCTATCGATGGAGTGAGACCACGGGGGAGAAACAGAGATGCGTACATTGATTAAATAGATGTATCGTTACACCCCAAGTATAGAGTGGACTATGAAAAATTGTTTTCAAACACTACTCGGACACACTGTTAATTTATGTCGTTGCTTTCACGTATTTACAAGGTGAATATTGAACAAATACTGTGTTGAAACGAGTGTCTTTTACTAAATCAGTACAAACAAATCCCTTTTGTGATATTTTGACTCTACTTAGATTTAAAGGGGAAGTCAAGTCAAAAACTGTCTTTACCATAAAATGTTCTATGTGCCCCCACTCGTCTAAACACGGTTTTCTGATTAATATTGCGTTTGTGGAATTTGACTCAAGCAGAAATTCTACCCTTTGTTAGCCAATTTTGTCTTTTACTGCCGCTTGCTGTTTACTGAAAATGACATCACAGTTGCTCAGGGCTCAGCTTGCGAATGTCACAGGACCAAATCCAGAAAAGAGTTGAGCTGTGAAGGTCATTCAGGTTCTTCATATTCCACACGCACAATATTAATCAGAATGCCATATTTTGACGAGTGGGGACACGGAGGACATATTATTGGAAAGAACATTTTTGACTTGACTTCTCCTTTAAGACTTTCACGTTCCAACTTGTGAATTTGTCTCATGCCGAAAACCCTGGAAGAAGAAACTAATTTTTGCATCATTAGGTTCTAGTGAGCATTTATTGATGCTCGATAAAGTGGCGAGGGAGTGAGTCTGATCACAAGTAGAGGTCTGAGCCACAACTCAAACCTAAACTGACTGAAAAGTAGACGTTCTGGCCACAAGCACCACTTTGCCACCCCACTGACTATTTATTTCTGTAGAAACAACAAGTGTTTCATATTATTAGAGTAAAAGTCCTCCCTACACATAATAAACAATTTAATCCTGCTGTTAAGTAAATAAATACTCACAGACTCACAAAAGGATATGCTATAGAGACTCTACGAGACATTATACTCACGCCTTGTTGTTTTCATTCATCCAAGCGTGGTCAAATGTGTAACATATCGACTGTCATTTAAATTTTGTGTATTGTACATGGCAAATGATGTGACTTATGAAAGTGGGGTTTAATTGAAAAATGTCATCAAAGCTCATGTCTTGTCTAAATGTTGTTGGTTTGTCTAGGTGAAGCCCCCTACTCTCTCCTGGGCCAGCCTCTGCAGTACAAGCCGCTCATCCACACTGCACACATGGTGACCAAACATCAAGTACGTACAAATTGACTCTTACTATTTTTTTTACTGGACAATGTCTGAGCTGCACTGGCAGTCAGACAGTTGTCGTCATGTATCTGAGCTGTTGCCTCCATTAACAATAACCCCTTTCTCGTCAGGGTCCGATGGGCGTTTGGCGTGGTGGTCATGGAAGGAAGGCCAGCAGAAAATCTTTACCTTCAGATCAAAGTGTAGGTGAAGCAGGTAATATGAAATCCAGAGGGAGGCTTCGCTTAATTTAACGCAGCGGTTATTTTGGCGTACTTGCAGGTAGTTGGCCGTGAGGCAAGAATAGGTCAACTATTTTTACTTGAAACCTAAAGTCAAGGACACAATACTCAAAATAGAAAATTACACTTGTTGGGTGTCATTACAAATGAACAGCATGAAGTGAAATCAGCCTTTTTTTCTTCTCGTCTTTCTTGTATACCTGTTGAGAAAGTAGATGCACGTAAGCAGTAGAAATGACAACCAAGGCAAAATTTGCACCTGGCAGTAGAACCGGCAGCCCCCATGGATTTGCGCTCAATGAATTTGTGCTGAGCATTTCAAATGGCATGTCAATTTTTTTTCACTCCCCAATGCAATTTGTACACTTTGCAGGTGTGCTTGTCAAAAATCTCACCAATGCAATCAAGGAGACTGCCTGCTTGCAGCTCGGTGGGCTGCACATTAATGCTTGGAGCGGTGCAGTGGCTTTTTTTTTTCTTTTTTTTGGGGGGGGGGGACTGTCATTTGTGCCCCTTTTTGAATACGTAATCAAGTACTGCGATTGCTCATTCTGCACGCATTTGAAGCTGACATCGGCAGTTTATTGAAGCCTCCCCTGGTGCGCATCTGCTCCATCTCGCCATCCATGACAGTTGTTTTCTTTTCTAGCCGTGTTGCTGATTCTGTTGCGTGTTTGTCAGCAGTGAGCCGTCCTCAAGAGGGGACGGGCAAGGCAGACTCTGAAAATCTCCTGGTACAAGTGTGCAAGATGGGTGAATTGATGCAGCATCAGCCCTGGATGTGCTACAGCACAGACACGCCCAGCCAAAATGTGTCCTCGCTCTACTCTACCTGTGCCGTGGCACAACCTGACACTATGCGTTACCACAGCAGCCCACAAGGCCCTTTTAAACCCAGAACTCACTCAGCCAGACTGAAGGGGCAACTGTATGACCAAACCAGCACGTAGCTGTGGTTGAACCTCCAGCCTCTGCTGCCTCAGTTTGGACTGTTTCAGCACCTCACGTCCCAGACTGGCCAAACCCAAATAAGAATAATTGTTTGAAAAGTGAATATTTTCTTGTATATCTTTATTTTTGTTTTGTTTTTCTCAATCAAGCCAACAATGCCCGTTGGAGATTGAGCACCGTGTTATTTGTTAAGCATATTCTCACTTCATCTCAATTTATGACATGATTAGGTATTTGCTTTTCACAATTGCAGATTCTCTGAGGAATTTGGGCTTTAGCCACCAATTTGAAAAAAACAGCACTTTTTTTTATTAATGAGCAGGTTTATTAGTATGACAAAATAATATCAAGCCAAATTCAGCGAATTGTGAAAAATACGATTTAACACTCGTGATTGGAGTTGTCACCCAGCAATTATCGACTAGCAATGTGAGCCCGAACAATCAACACTGGGTTGATAGCCAGCTTTAAATAAGTGTTGCATTTGCACTGAAGTGATGAGCAAGATCCGATTGGTGTTGAATGGCTGTAGCCAACATTTATATTTTATTGATGACCTTTGTTGCACTAGGCCAGGCCACTTTGTTTTAATTCAGTTCAAATTATATGCACACAAAAAATGCAAGCATTTTTTTGTACCTGGCTTTTTTTTGCAAGGTTTAGGGGGGATTCCTGTTTCGTGTGACTCACGGGAGTAACTTGTGTTTTGTGGTTGTTTAAACTAATAAACGTTTTCAATACACATTGACTTTTTTTTTTTATTCCAGGACCTGAAAGTTTCTTCAATTATAGATTCATATTTGACAAATCCACAGAACCTGTAAAAATGACTACATGTCCTAATGATGTTTACAGAAACGCTTTGTGTAAACAATGCATCAAATAATTGCCACCCATTTGAAAGATGATGCTCCTCACAGCAAATACTTTTGCATTCGTTAAAGTCCCTCGAAGATGAAAATGCCTTCCATTTTGCAAATAGTTCCCTGCTGTACTCAGCAATTCACTCCCTCCCACTGGAGAGTCAAGATAAAGTATCAGTTCTTGTTTATCGTTATTCAATGGAAATTGCTATCTGCGCAAAAAGCACAAAGCAGCATTCGCGTGTTGTGGTGCAACAGTGTACATTTCGGAGACTAATTGGTACTCTTGGGAACAATTTGGAGGATATGCTTTGAGGGACTAGGGAATATTTACTGTATTTACAATTGATATTTACATGGCGTGGAGCTTGCCCGCAGACATAACAAGCACATCAACGCGAACCAGGTAGGTAATGAGCGAAGGATTGGCTTATTTTAAAAACAACCAAATGAATCATTGCTACAGAATGGAAGGACTACTACAACGCTACATAACAGGGGCATCTATTGGAAAACACTTGGAACGTCATTTTCGTTTGTGAACGTTACCTTTGACGTTTCCTTATGTTTATTTAGACAATAAACGAGGACATGTTTACCAAATTTTAAGTGCCCTGCCAGGCGCGCTTTTTATTTCTGTGCACTTCCCATCTTTGGCCACCAGGGGACAGAGTTGTACTGCCAATCACTTGAAACTGTTCGCTTTTTAATTGAATTTGTTGCTATTTTAAAGACGTTGATTGGAGTGAACCATAACACATTAATATAGACTAGCCAGAAGCAAATAAACAAATGAATAATTTAAAGCAGGCGATTCACTCCAAAACTGCGAGTTTTAATCCCCCCCCCTCACATACCAAAACGGGATGACGTTTATTGGTGAGCCCCATAAACGTATCCTGTTTTTGTTCTTCCTGTTCGCTATGCATGTTTAACGTGTTGGTTGACAGTGCATTTGCAATCGTTTGGATTCCAGCACAGTACACCGTTTGCATTGCATTGCTGGTCCGCATGTAATGTAGCCATAATTGCAGTAATGCTATTAGCGACATTCAGGTCATAACTCATGATTTGTACAATTTTATCAACGCTAACCAAAATGCAATGACCATGTTTTAGTCTGTATTTTTTGTATCTGTGTGTCTTTTGAGCACACCAGCTGAATAAACAAATCCATATTCAAGCTGTAGGAGGCAGTGTGAGGCTTTTCTTTCTTCTTACTGTCCTAAATAACTAACGTTACCTTCAATGCCCCGCCCCCTTTTAAGCCTCTTCCACCAAGTAATTGAGTCATTATGTAAAAAGGAGCCCATTGCCATCATACTCACTATCACAGACAATCACTCATCTTCACACACGCACACGCACACGCACACGCCTACACGCGCACACACGCGTACCGCAGGTTTCCATGACAACATAGTGGAAGAGGTTGCAGTGGCAAGGAGAAGCGCTTAAGTATACTGAAAACATCCAGCAGGACTTTTTTGCAGCAACGTTCATGAAGGATAATGCTGGCTTTGCATGCTGCTCAAGGGCCTATTAATCCCCGGAATATTTAAAGCAAACCCCAGAAATGTTGTTCGAGAGTATATTTATTTATTCACAAAATTATTGTGACAGGTACAATCAGCAACTGCCTGTGACCGCCCCATGCAGACAATTTAACTGTAATAACAGTCTCTGGAATTTGAACAATAGCACTCACAACTAAATCCTGCCTGTGTGACTCCATATGTAAGGCTGAGAGGCGGCATAGCAACGCGGGGTCAACAAGCTGGGAGCCCCAAATGCTGCTCGCTTCCATTCACCCTCATTATGCAGGAAGTGTAATTGCTCTTTCTGAATAGATTACGACAGTGCCGTTCTCAAGGGTGTTTTGTCCCCCAGAAGCAGTGGACCCCCTTTATTTATTTATTTTTTCAGATTCACCGTGTGTGTGATGTTAAAGGAGACATTTTGTGCATTATTTTCAGTAGTCACATGCTGAACCAAACTTTTCCATTTAATTCAAAGAGGAAATGGACTTTTCAAAACAGAGGCAGAGCACCGAATGTGATGGTGGGGTGGGGTTGGGGGGGGTGAACTAGCACCCACAAGGACAATAAAATAATTTTCAATCAGGACTTCATACACTTTTCGATAAATGTGCGAATATGTGCATGAGGCACAAGCAGCATTCACATCATCAACCCCAGCCCAACCGTCAACAACTTCACCCAGCAATAAAGTGCACTTATCTGTAGACTAGTCTGTGTGCCTCTATGAAACTCAGTGCAGCTCTGCTTATATTTTGGCTTTGACATTATAATGTTTCGGTGTGTATAGTGGAGCTTATGCTGAGAGCCTCATATGTTACCCTACCCAAACTGCCAATTTAGCAAATAAATAGGTCACCCTCCATCGTATGTCCCCTTTAAAAAATATGGAGGAGTTCTCTGACCTCTTTACTTCAAAGCGATGTTGATCAGAATTATCCCTGCACGTGCTGTGGCCGCAAATAGCAATTAAGTTATTTTGGGATTGCTACCCCAAGTTGAACCTGTTTGTGTCCCCCCCCACAAGAATAATATAAATACTCCATCTTGAAGCAAAGAAGCCTTCTTGTATTTACTTATTTGGTGTTTGCTGTTGAAGACAGAGTAAAAGTAGATGAGATCTCATTCCGAAGTATGTAATGTGGTTATTTTCCCAATTTTTACCTTAAGCTATTAAAGTTTAGATATTGCAATATCATATACATTGAAACTTTCAACGTGTGACACTTGTTGAATTTTAGATATTATCATTTCAAACCAGTGTTCCCCATTGGCAACAATCTAAAGTGAATTTTAACCAGGCCATTAAGCAATAATATAAAAAGACGTTAACAATAGTATAATGAAAATAAATATGACTAAAATAAAGTCAACCTTCACACTTTGTAAAATTTACAGACATGAAATGAAGAGGAGGAAAGGAAGTTGTTCTCAGAGAAGTGAGTTGTATAGTGTTTCATTCTGTAGTCATCTGTCATCTTAAATTCAATTGAAAACAAATACACAGAAATCACAATCAATTGCTTGTTTGTAATCTGGAGTCAGTGAACGAGGTATGTCAATATGGCCGTTGTTTTGATCCCACTCTTGTATGGGATGTCATTTCTGTAGACGAAGCAGGATGAGCACCAAATGTTGTGGCTGGTCTGGTCTGTTCCTTTTTCTTAGCATGCCTTCTCTTTTGCGTGCTTCACTTCACTTCTTTTTACACTTGCATACCACTGTACAACATACAATAATTCATATACTAGTGTAGACGGATGTTGATGTAAATGCATTTGTTTATCTGCCTGTCCAAATCAGAAAGCAAGTCATGTAGACAAGCATCTTGAGGCGGCGCATTCCTTCATTCCGACCAAAAAGCACTTAAACACAGCATCTGTCGAGCTCCGAAACCACAAATGCCCCTAGACGTGCATGCTAGCCTGCCTCCAAGAGAACCACGCAATGATTTGATTAGCCAGGCTCAAGTCTTTAACGTCTCCTGGAAATGTCAGCCAAATCATCAAAGCGGCCGCCCCCTTCATAAAGCCTTGATGAAAGGCATTCTCAGCATTCTGCTCCTTCGATGTTGCCCGCTCACAGGCACAATGTCTCCATCTGCGCAGCATTACCACTTTTATGGCGCTTCCATAAGTGGAGACAGACCCCAAACAAGAGACAAGTGACATTTCCCCCTCCAAGCTCAGCCCACCGAGCCTTTGCTGCAGTTGCAGGAATTTCTTGGACACCTATTTGCACATCAGATTGCGGCTATTATTCACACTTTAAAAACTTGGTGCGTGCACTGCTATTACTGGTCAATGGAGTGTAAATCAGCTACATATGTGTCATTTTTTCTTGTCTTTTTAAATTTTTTTCATCTCAGCTCAGTGAAATATTGGCATATTCATCAGATTGCTTCTGAGCTTTTACATGCTAATGCGCAATCACATGTGGAATATAATGTATCTCTCATCTACGCATATTCTTCTTAGATATAGTAAACTTGAATTTTAAGCGATTCTACACAAGGACTAATATGAATGTTTTGACTGTCAGAGTAATTAGTCTCACAATTTTTGTATTTTTTGCGTTTGCAGATGCATTTATAACACATTAATGTGCCATTATGAAAACTGTTTCTTTGCTCACCATTTTTAGCTGCAGGGTAGCCGTATCACAGTGTGTGGAGATTATGATTATGTATTCTCCCTGTGCTACCACATTCCAAATAAATGCATGTTAGGTCCACTGAAGACTATTAAAATTGTCCGCAGTTGTGCATGTGACTGTGAATAAATGTTTTTTTTGTCTATGTGTGTCCGACAACAAATAAAAAGTACAGGCATGAATAGCAATTGTTAAAAAATGGTCCTTTAAAAACGGCACCTTTTTTGGGGTCGTCACTCAGATAGTCAAATGTTTCGTAAAAGTTTTAAAGGTTTGTTTTGTCATCGAACCACAGACATCCATTCTCCCTGCAGTCACACTGACAGATATGATTATTGTCCCTGCATGTTGTTCATAAAAAGATGCTAATGAAGACATTGTTTCATGCGCCATTAGCTGCCGAAATCGCACACACGCGCGCAAACCTCCCCGCAGAATCGGGTCATCCCTGGAATGATTCATCGCTCAGTTTATTAAACAGACACGCACGCGCACACACACACACGTACAGGAGAACACATTCAGCGTGCCTCATTACATCAGTGTGTATCCACGCCTGAACAGAGCAAATGACTGATGAGAGGCAACTGGCACACTTACTGTACTTGAACGCATCATTGCCTTTCTCCTCTATGTTGCGCCGTGCCCTCGCCGCCCTTCAGTACATTGAGCTGAGGAGATGAAGCTAATGATTCATTAAAAGAAAATGTCATGCGTTAGTAAGCGAGGAAGGGTGCAAAAAAAAAAAATGATGGGCGGAGGGTTCCAGTCAGTTGTATGCACCACAGTCTTATAATTATAAATTCCAGCACTTCATTTTCAGAGTCCGCCACTGATGCGAATTCGGAGTTGACCACACAAAGATTTGCCAGAGTAAAAATAATAATAATGATAATAAATGACTAGGTTTAACGGCTCTGTCCACTATTAGTGCATATCAACAGAGGAAAAATCCTCCACATCACTGGGTAATTCCTCAGGATAATTTTTCAGTTGTATCAGAGAATCAGGCCTTTGCCAACTTTCTCAGAACATTTGGAATTTTAAGCGATATTCCCATTTGTGGTCTGTGATGCTCACAGTATCAACATTCCTCTCTGGTCGTCTAAATCTAACCCTCAAATTGTGGGGATGATGCCCATTAAAGTCAACTTTGGATTCTTGTTTTTGTCTAGGAAATTTCCTTTCCGAGCGATGATGCAAACCTACTTGGAGCAGATGATCATTTAAATGACACAAATGTTTAGGGAAGACGTCTGACTGCAATCTTCAAGCCACATTTAGAAAAGGTCAAGGATATTACCCACAATTCCTCATGAATAAAAACATATAAATAAAAAACAAAACAACACAAATGTTAAAAATAAATTATTTAAATTTTTTAAAAATTATGATAAAACCTTTTTTATCACAAGAAGTCATTCAAAGCAAAAGAAAAGGTGCGGTTCCACATAAACAGAAATAAAATTCTAAACACAAGAGCACGTCACCAGTGATCATTCACAAAAATAACATTTGTTGCTTTTTTCATTTGCGATCGAGCGAATATTTTGCAAGCTACACACGAATGTCAGCCATACTCATTGTCACGTGATGACGTCAGTTAGGAAAATCTGAGTCCAACTCATTTGAAACAGTGCTGTCATTTCCTGTTCTCAAAAGGAGGCACCTTTTCAATTGTCCTTGACCCGATCCAACAAAGGTTAAGGAAATGTGGCATAAAGGTTAGAAGATATGACTTTCCCCAGAGACCCTTTGTTGTCGTGCCGTTGAATGAAGAAAATGTATCAGGATAAGACGTCATTAAGTTGAAAGCAAGCAAACTGTTGTTCCTCAAAAAGAAATCCACAATGATAAATGGAGTCCATGTGTTTAATGAAGGATTTCTGCCTTTCTATCTCTCATCAACTGCTGTCGCCAAGCAACCTTGACACTACAGCTGCAGGAATACAGTCGCAGTGTGTGGGGGTGCAGTCGGAAACTGACGCCGCTGCTCAATACAATCCAAATAAACATTACGCATAATGCTTATCCTTCACATTCAGACATAGTTCAGGTAGAGCGGGATTAAACGGCCAATTCAATCTGACAGCTTCAAATTGGCTGCAGGGCAGCATTAATATATCTCTGACCTTTGCTGTTAGTTTTTGCCTTAACTCTATTCAGACATTTTTTGCATTTTTCCTTTCTTGTTTGATGTACCTCAGACATCTCCAAACATAAAGCGTGTATCTCTCTAGTTTTCAGGAAAAGCTCTTATTTACAGGATGCCCTTAATTGTAGTCAGTGATGTGAAAACCGTGAATCCTTGCATGTGTGTGTTGTCTGTGTGCGTGTGTGTGCGTGAGTGTGTGTAAGTGTGCCCCAGCTGTAAATGTCAGTGAGTTGCTGATTGAATGCATGTCGACAAGAGATAACTCAGGGGCATCAGACCCACTGACCTAGACTCGCCGCTCACCTCAAGTCCTACTTGGAGCCACAGGCGGAAATCACGTCAGAGTTGGCTTGAATTTATTTGTTAGTCATTCTTGACTTTTTTTGTTTTTTTACAGCAATTTGGAAGCACTTGCGAGCAGTAGTTTTAAGTGTGACGCAGTTAAATGTTATCACTGATAGGTCATCATTGGTGAGTGCAGTATTGCCATGTGTTTTTTGGTCAGGAGTAGTGTAATTACTGTATAATGACTACCAAATTTTTTATCAATGTATCATATTCTAGCCAATTTTTTTCCGTGAGCGACCTCACACCTGATAAGGAAAAATTCAGAATGGTAAAGACGTACTTACTGCTTTTAATGTCTGTGTGTGTATGTCGGTGCATGTGTGCGTGTGTGTCATTCTGTGTGCTGGGCACCAAATCGATAACAATATCTTCGCTGACAATCATGGGTCAACTTGTCTGCAGGGCCGCCGCAAACCAAATTTCACTTGTGTGTCTCCCAAACTGTCGTTTCTCATGCCTCAGTGGGGAGAGTTTGGGTCGGGGGAGGGTTGCTGACAGAAAATTTGAAAATTCAAATGACGGCGAACGACAATGACGTGCAAACTGTGCCAACGACAGTTTTTCATGCACTGGAACTATTTTGTCAACGGGGGGAGGGACAAAGTGGTCGCCCGTGGATGATGGGGCCAGATGGGCCGACAGTGTGTCATCTGCGTTATGGGAGCTGCGGCCCTGCTTGTCTGTCGTAGTGCCAAGGGGAAGCTAGGCGAACTGTCAGTTTATCTCCATTGCAGTTGCGAACGCGTCTCCTTGTCTTGACATATTAATTATGGTGAATAACATGGGAGACACGTTGTTCAAACACTGTGCGCAACCAGTTGCTCCTCGGTTAACCTGCCTCAGGTTGGCTCCTAATGGGCCATCGTTCTGTTTCACATCACAGTCATGGAGTTTGGGGATCAGACAATTTTGGTGTGCCACCACACACATCAAAATTTGCCATCAGAAATATTAAAATAATTTGTGATTGTCGTCTCAGACAATTTTCCAAGCAGATAAGTGAGGACGAATCACGCATAACGCAAGCCTTGGCAAACAGGAAGCCATTTAATTTTGCTGAGAATTCAAACAAAGGTGTAGAAAAAAAGAACTAGTTTGTCATGATTGCTTTTATCATCCACTTGCATTTGGGCCAAATGTTGCCGCGACCAAAGACATCCATCAGCTGATGCTGCACCGACAGGAAACACATCATGTAATTTTTCATTCTAACATGTCAGACAGACATGCTTAAGGATTGCCCATCCTGTATTATGTAAATTGTCAAAGCAAACAGAAATAAATGCCTTCCAAGGATGTTTCACACACAGTGACATCATTTATTAAACATGAAAAGTACTGCCGAGAGTCCCTGTGGATATTTTCTATTGATGCGCTCTCAAGGTTACCTGAAGATTATCTCCGCTGAATGTGATGCTTCAAAATACTTTCATTTCGACTATTTGCCTGCTCAGTCATTCTTTGCTTTCCCTGTTAGACTTGATTGCTATCATCAGGAGGAAACCTTGCACCTCCAAATTCATCACTCTTCCATAGACCACCAAAACTGCATGTTTGTTCACCCATTAATATTGCATCGTTAAAGTGAGCTGACATTTCTCACCACTTCAGATTGGTCAATAATTTGTAAAATTAACTGTCTGTGTGGAGAAAAAAATATTATATTTGTAAAATTGTGATTGTTTTTTTGTTTTTTTTTGGCTTCATTAAATAGAGTTGAGTTGAGCATATAAAAGAAGCTATTCCCGTCTCTGAATACATGGACCTACATGTACATTCTCTGTGAAACTGCAAATGGCTCATTATTTCAGTTACTATGGATGGTTTGATCGCTTTGCAGATACTTGGATAACTGGAGCAATTAGAAAGGTAATCCGTCACTTGCGGTAGCTTGATGTCACGCTAGCAGGCAGCGAGTATACTTTGAAGAGTGGATGCTGTCATTGTTATTCCTATGTAATAGCCTAGTGAGCATGCCTCTGGACCTTACCGAAATGGTGCATGCATCGATTCCGTTTTAGAGCAGGGGTCACCATCCATCCATCTATTATCAGAGTCGCTTCCCCTCACTAGGGTCGCGAGGGTGCTGGTGCCTAGCCCAGCTGTCTTCGAGCAGTAGGCGGGGCACACGAACTTATTTGCCAGCCAATCACAGGGCGCACAAAGACAGACAACCATTCACACTCACAACTACACTTAAGGACAATTTAGAGTGTCCAATCAAACGACCATGCATGTTTTTGGAATGTGGGAGGAAACCCACGCCGGCACAGGGAGAACACGCAAAGTCCACACAGGAAGGCGGGAACTGAACCCAGTACCTTCAAACTGTGAGGTGGACGTGTCAACCAGTCGTCCACCGTGCCGCCTCAGGGGTCACCAATATAATAATGTGGATCAATTAACAATAATAAAAAAATCCAGACTCATTAGTAAGATTTTAGTAGTAGCCAAGATATATATATATATATATATATATATATATATATATATATATATATATATATATATATATAAATATAAAAGAATAGCAACACTTACTATCGAGCTGCAGGTGACATTTTATTTGTTAAATTGGATTTGAAAATATCGGAAAATAGATTGGCAAAGTTCAAAGGTCGGCATTGCAGCGCATTACCAAACCAATGTGTTTGTGGAGACAAGCTGGCGGGCACGAGAGATATTTACAATGAGATTATTTACCTGCGTATAATTTGAGCAAATTGTTTTTTCAGACGTTTGAAGCACACTATAACATTGTGATCCCTCATTTGGTTAACTTTGTTTTGCTCCAAACTACTAAATCAATTTTCACATCATTCTGTGACTTGCACATTCCAATAAAAAAAAAAAAAAAAAACATTTGTCATTGCTTTGAAGAAGTTGCACTTGCTTGGGAACAACCGTGGAAATGATTATGTCTGAATTTCTGCCGTTCCCAACATTATTAATTACTCAAAATGTATGAGTTCTGTTGAATTGTCTCACACCTCACAACATTTTGTCATAAGTACTCCATATTCGTCTTTACATGAAAAATAGTTGAACGAGTTGTAATAATATGTCAGGCATATTTTTATACATTTCAATTCAACTTGTTTTCCAAGGTGAATATTGGCTTTTTCTCCCAAAGGGAACTGCGTGGCGCCTTTGGTCAACCTACGTTTTCGGAAATAGCTTATAGCAGGAGAACGTTGATGTTTTGCGATTTGTACGAATTGCTTTGATTTCAATTTCAATTTTGACCTGAGAAATGTACCAAATGGACTGAGAAGAACTGTAACATCCTTATTTTCAAAATGTGGGAGTGAGTTGCAGTACCCAGAGAGACTTGGTGCAAGCAAGGTAAGAACATGTAAACCCCACACAGAAAGACCAGTTGACACTTGAGGTCTGAACTTCAGAATTGTGAGGCAAATGCACAAACGGCCATTCCCTTGTGCTGCCCAAATGGGAACGGTAAAAAGAATTATTGGTAAGAAGCATGAAAAAAGCCAAAACCATACTTTTTTGTGTTTATTGTTCAAAATTGGATTTTTAAAGGGACAAATGTGTTCCATGTGTCAAATAATTTAAGTTTGACATGCGAATGAACTCAATCTGCAAATCGTCGCTTCATAGTCCAAATGCGAGAGATTGCAACAATAGAGATTAGCACAAAACAGAGCTGTCACCCAGGTGGTGAAGCTCCACAATCTCTTGCATCAGACAGAATTTAAATGAGGCCAAATGCACATGTGGTGGAGAAATGGCAGCCAGATAGCAGAAAGGGTAAAATCCCCCGTCCCCCACTCTCCTGGCAATGTTTTGTCCTGCAGGCACAGTTTCCGCACAACAGACGGGACTCCTGCCTCACAGGCTGCAGGGTGGAGCCGTATCAGTGTGAAAACATAAAAAATTCTACCAGCCATACCAAGTGTCCAAAAATGATGTTGCAAAAAGAAGAATGGATACAGAACACTCCTTTTTTCTCATTTTTGTTCTATTAACGCCTCATTGCTTCAAGTCTCTTTGATGGAAAATGTGCATGTCACTTATTGGCAATTCTGTGGAGAAATGACTTGCTCGCACATAATGAAAGCATTCTCACTGGAAACGATCAATGCTGGTATTGAATAAACAGCCAGAACATGAACCGGGGACACAGGGTTCAAATATGGACCCCTCAAGACGAAGTCATGTGTGCTCGCAACGCAATCAATTGTTCTGTCTCGAGGTTCCAGAGAACAGCAGTCATGGGGCTCAATCACAATTGAAGAAAACGTGTCCAAAACATTCCACCTATCTTATTTGGTCTGTGACTTACTTGCTTTTTTTTTAGGTATGTTCTAATATTATAATACTATAAACCTATGACTTCTCACCACTCAGCAATGACTAATTATTTGCGCACCGATTCTATAAAGAATAATCACAATTAAAACTATAATGTAACATGTACACTCTTTGCGCATATTTCAATCTTTGAACACATGAAATTACTTGTGCACAGTGGAGTCAAATGTTATGTTGTTGTTTACACTCTTTCTTTTAGACCACTCTTTTCCTGGTACTGTTAGCATGCTAATGTTTTGCTGGAACCATCTGCTGAGCAAAAAGTAATTCAAAGCCATTTGTTCAGCAGATAGCCCGCTGTGTGTGTTTGTGTGTGCGGGTGTGATTTTCAATGTGTTTTCTACAGATGAATATAGACAATGACATGTTGGCTATTTGTCACCTCATGAGGTGAAAAACTTGTTGTGTATGCGCGACTTGAGCTACATGCTGAGGGCACAAACTCAAATGGCTGATCAGGATGCATACATGATTTCACATGATTTCAAGTTGGTGGCCCAAAGAGAAGTTGCAGATGTCTGCATTTTAGAGGGCAAATTTGTCAAAACGGGATAGGCCACAGTGTACCTGTTAATGTAACACAACATCTAGCATTTTCAAAAACCGGGATCAGGACTATTCCAAGAGAAGGCAAAAATGAATTTAAAAAATCAGACATCGAATCAGACAAGTCAACCATCTAGAGCTCCGTAGTGACCAATTTATCCTCTAATAAGTGGCAGCAGACAACTTCGCCGGAGGCGGCCATCTTGAAATCATGTGAATTTTGAATGGTCAGCTCAATTTCTGTCCTCAGAATGTTGCTCAAGTAGAAAACACGTTTTTTCAGCTTTTCACAGTTTTTCAACTCTCAAGCAATGTCATTGCAGTTAAAAAACTAAAACAAAGAAAATAACAAAAACTAAAATTGAAACTATAAGTCATCAGCTAAATGTAATGAAAGTGTTTTTTTTTTGTTTTTTTATGATAACTAACCGAATCTATATTTTACATTACAAACCACGTTAGTTTACAGTTAACTATAAGAAAACTAACTAATTATAGCGAAACTGTCCTTTGTTTTGATCTTTGGCAATTACTTATCTATCTATCTATCCAAATTTGATTGACAGACAGATGCAAGCAAGTGGCTTGTGTGTGTGGAACATTTCTCAACAGGAATCCAAGCCACAAATTCTTTTAGAAGTTGGAAACTTGGCAAACTAGAGATGGAAAAGGAGACCGTCCTCGCTTTATTCAAGATATAAGGTTTGTGATGCATCTTACTTGAGAATCAGTATTATGTACAGCCAATATTATACTTCAAAGTCTATGGACTGTTAGACAGTCCCTCTATTTCATTTTTATGATTGTTGTTTTTAAAATGATTTCAAAGGAATATTTTTTTTTGGTTGGGTTTTTCTTCAAAATGGTGTGACATGATGTTATATCGTCCTTTCAAGGCCTGGTGATGCAAAAATCTCCCCGAAAAGCAAATCACATTATCTGCTGAGCAAGCGGTTTTAAATGACTTTTTGCTCATCAGATAGCTCCTGTGTGCGGCAGACTTAATGCTGTTATCAAAATACTACTTTGCTAATGAACAGTAGCTACTGGTTAAGACACATCATCTTTGCTAACATTACAATAATTTACTACTTTGCTCACATTAAACTTAAACTTTAATAATACATTTAGATCTCTATTGGTCTGCTACTATCATACAGTGTGCAAGATATTTCATTATAGTAGCATAGTAACCTTTTATGGTTCTGATTTATGCTCCGTAAGGCCAGTATTGTCAGCCATTTTTGGTGGTTAAGAAAATGATGGGAGCAACTAGCATTTGTTTCAATTGGAATTTTAGCATACTTTATGCATAATATAAATAATAATGCCATGATCACAGCTCATTGCTAATTTCTTTCAGGAAGGCACATTGAAATGTGCTTACTGGATATGTAGATTAACTTTGTGTCCATGCCAAATACAGTGAATATTTGGTTCACTATGACATAGACCAGACATAACCCAAATACTTTGTAATATGTAATATATTATATATCACTAACCGTGGAGACAAGTAACAAAATCGACACTGCTTAATTAGCTATCTGTCCTTTACATGTATTTTTCTACAATTTTATACTTTTACTTCCTCCATTTTAAAATCATATCTGAACTTTTTATTTTATATAACTGTTTTCAATTTCCATAAATGAGGATGGGTCATAAGAAAAGACAAATAGAGAGACATGAAGTCAACTCCAGTTAAGATCTTGATTGGCTCAGAGAATCAGGAAGAAAAAACAGGGACAAAAGCGACATGGAAGAACGTGCAGGGAGCATTAACGACGACAGCAACACATTCAGAGAAGCAAGTTATTCCCCATCCATGGTTGAAATGTAAACATTTGATGCTGTCAGCTTTAAGAATGACTTATCGTGTATGCGTTATCTTTTGTGCCAGCCTAAAAATCACCAATTTACGCAGTAAGATTCTTTTTAGACACTACGATTGGGTAAATTGGTAATATTTGCTACTCAGTTCACAACACTTGAAAGCTTTGTGTAAGTGTCATTTAGATAGCATAAAGGTTGAGTAGCTAAATCTTAAAGGGGAAGTCAATCCCAAAATTTTCTTTACAAGAATGAACTCTGTGTAGGCCCACTCGTCGAAACGTGGCATTTTGGTTAGTATTGAGTTTGTAGAATATGAGCAGTAAAACTCACCCATTTTCAGCCATCCCAGGGAGCAGCCATTTTGTATCTTCTGTTGACTGAAAAAGACATCACTATTGCTCAGGGCGTCAACGACCATGACTCAACTTCAGAAAACAGGTGAGCTGTGATTGGTCGCCACCGGAGTCATTAGGAACTGTGATGTCATTTTCAGTCTACCGAAGTGACAAAATGGCCGCCTATGAGATTGCTTAAAAACTGGTGAATTTTACTGCTTAACTCAAATTCCACACACTCTGTATTAATTAGAATGCTGTGTTTAAACTAGTGAAGGCAAATTGAACATTTTAATGTGAAGAATTTTGGAGGGTTGGCGGCCCCTTTGAACAATAATGTGTCATGGCTGTGTTTATTTATTTTTCTCAGGAACAGCACAAATTCCATTTAAAAAAAAGATGGAATATTTTGTGTGGACTGTGAAGAGTCTTTTGCTTTTTCGATTTGTGCTAAGTTATTGAAAAGGATATTGCATACTATTATTGGCGAGAAGAAAATATATTATGACGTGTCACTTTTCCGGAATACGACACGCACACACACAAAAAAACGCCCGTTATTATTTATTAAGCCGTTGACATTTTCGTCTGAAAGAGCACGTACTGCGAAACGTGGTGACGGAAACCCGAGGAGGACCACCGCTGTTCTGTCCTTGTCAACATTTTTTGGACACTTGCAACCAGGAGGGGGTGCCACAACGCATTGAGCTGTGCGAAGAGGCCTGAGCTGCGCACGAGGGGGAGGGATGGTTCCCATGGCCCTATAAGAGTGAGCGGGAGACGGTTCAACCGGCTTGGAGCAGGCGCACACAACTCGGGGAGTTCGTCAACGAGGCACCTTCAAGCATCCACACGCACCAAACGGCGGACTGTTATTTCGGATTTGTTTTCAAATCATAGTCACTCAATGAAGGAAAGACGCCCGTGTCAGAAACTCTCCGTGAAATCCGCCATGGATCCTAGTCCGAGTGTGAAGTGTAAAATCGTTGTGGTGGGAGACAGTCAGTGCGGGAAGACCGCTCTGCTTCACGTGTTCGCCAAAGACTGCTTCCCTGAGGTGAGAACATTTTGCAACATGATGTGGAAGATTTGGATCATTAGCAAACGTAGACCTCGGATGCGCTAATGACGATGGCAATGGCTTTGCGCTCATCTCATCCTTCCTTCTTTAATGCATGCCTGGATGGAGTGGTGTGGCGTGTGCGGTGATGCGGTGATTCTTGTCCTCACATTTTTTTTTTGTCCTGGCAGAGTTATGTCCCCACTGTGTTTGAGAACTACACGGCCAGTTTTGAAATCGACACACAGAGGATTGAACTCAGCTTGTGGGACACTTCAGGTAACAGCATGTTCATGTCTCTGCTTCATGTTTGTGTTGAAACTCTTTTGAAGCTTTGAAACCACATTTCCATAAATGGACATCTAAACAATGAAATCATTTATTTTAGTTTTGATGGATGGATGACAAATGGCGCACATGAAGGCTTGATTGGGACTTCCCTTACTTTTGGCATGTAGGGTCTATTGTTCCCTTCCCTTACCATGTTTAACGGCTTAAGCCCCTTGTTGAGGCTGCTCAAAAAAAGCCAAAGAAAAAGCAGAAAGACATTTAGTCCTTTGATGCTGGCTAAACACGTGTATTGTGGGGAATGTGTCATGTGATGTCATGCATGACTGTGGTTTTGTGCTACTTGAAAGGCGCATCTTTCATGAAACTGACCTAAATGAACGACACTATGAATAGACTGTAACGTGTTCCCCTGATGTGTCCCAACATGTCCCCTAGACAAAGTATTTACATATTTTATTAATTGTTGATGAGAATCTGAGCCATTTGGATCAAACTTGAAAAGCCTGCAAGCATTCAAACAAAAATGCACAATGTTATTAGCGTTTACATCTGGATAACACACTTTTGGAAAGTGGCCTAGTTTTGAGAAACGTCAAGTCTTACAACATATGTACTGCCTCCTCAGTTTTTTTTTTTTTTATATAGAATGTTTTGTAGACTTTGCGGTCAGGGGCCAAGTGAGCTGCGGCATCCTGTGCATGTGTGTGTGTTTGTGTTGGGGGGTGTAAACAACCCCGCTCATCCGTCAATGTCTGAGCCTTGAAAAGCACAGCAATAAGTCAGTCCGTCAGGCGCAAGCGCAGCATATGCTGCATGTGAATACGGGGTGAGGGTGTTGGGCCGAGGCGGGTGATGAAAATGCACATGGGTGGGGCCACGCAGACAGCCAGCTGTTGCTCTTCTCAGGTTTGGAATTCCTCAGTGGTGTTTGACTAACTTTTTTTAGACCTCAAAATATTTGTGTGCCTTAAAGAGACAAGGTGATGCAAACAGAGGCAAATCCCTCTTGAAGAAGAAAGAGCAGCGTAGGTAGGACATATTTTCATGCGGGAGAAGAAACATCTGTCAAATATTGCTCACATTTCAAATTCCTTCACGCCCACTGTTTGTGTGACTTGTGAAAGGCAAAGAAAATAAAGTGTGTTTTATTGCACAGTCTTGGACAGTCGCCCAGGGACATTTTTTTCCCTTCCTTTCATAGTTGTATGTTTGAGTCTTTCAATGTGTTTGTGGAGGTGTTTTCTTTGACGTTGTTAGATGACCCCACCTCAATTTCAACCCCCACCGAAGCTCACAGACGCTGATAGAGCCTCGGCCACCCTATCGATCCATTATGTGCTACGTCCTAGTGTGCACTCAAACAAAGACCGGCAGGCTTAGATAAAGAGCAGGACACAGAAATGAAGTCAAACACAATCTCCGAGCCCCAACCCCCTGCCACAAAACACCTACACACACATATGGTGGGGGGTCTTTGTTGTCCCTTGATGGGCAACCTAATGAGCATTGTGTGTTTAATGATGGAGGTTGAGATAGGACTAATTCAGGTCATCGAGGCGGACCTCTGACAGTCTGCACTGCATTCCATTTGCCCATCCTGCCTTAATTCTCGTGAGCAGCATTTATTTTACATTGAGTGGACACCTGCGGTCTGAGACCATGTCAAAGTAAGACTGGGATGAGCCTCCCACATTCTGCAGCAACAAGTATTTCCAGGAACGTACCCCGTTCCCCTGTTGGCAGCCATCGTTGCCTCAGATCACATTTCTGGGCTCGAATTAAAGCTGCATGTCTGGCATTCCTCAGACTAAAGGTTTCGCCATCCCCTGGACAAAGAACCCTATTGTGTCCGCAGGTCCGGATCCTTAGCAGGGCCAAATTGAAGTGATGTGCTTCACTGGTCCCACATAGACAAATTTAATTATTGGTGAATTAGTCAATTGGCAGGAGACGCCAGAGGACACAAAATGAAAAGCAGTGCCCTCAGCCTCACCTTGTGGGAGCAGTATAATTTCAAAACTATTTTACTTAAAAAAAAAAAAAATCTCCAATTGTTGTGTGCATTTGGATAAAGGATTCTCTCCTGTTTTTTTTCTTTTGATATTTCCACAGTATTTTCCCAGATTTTACTGACCCTCATGCCCAGCCTCTCCACAGAATTTGAAGAAATATACATACATGAATAATTTTGCTTAATCCTGTTCAGTGAAGCCAAAAAAATTCCAGTAACGACTAATATATTACTTTTCCCAACCAAGTAATCAAACTGAAGTTACTTATAGAAGTTGTTTTTTTGCTTTGATAAGAAGGTGCCGCCAGAATTTTAGCTGGGAAACGCTTTTCATAACTAATGACACTTACCATTAATTGCCTTCAAGTTGCAGCAGTTAGCAGTATTTGGTAAAACTTAAAAAAAAAAAAACAACCAGCAAATATTTTTCAGCCACAGGGTCACTCACACTCATATTGTGCATTCTCTTCTGTTACTTTTAAAAGTAATTAGGAAAGTAACTGAGTTACTTTTTCAAATTAAGTGTGGCGACACTGTTCCTGTTACATAAACAAAGAAATGCAAATTAAAAAAATGCGGGTAGTGAACTAGTTAAACATTGCCTCATATCGTGGTGGGTGCATTTTATTCTGAATTTGCCTATTGTTTCTTGTTTTGCAGCTTTGTGATATCAAGGTTAACAATAGCATCTTGCATGGACCCTTTTTGTCAGAGTTGAGTGATTATATAAGCTCCGTGGGCCTGAAATGCAGAACATGCTTATCACTTTTTCCACAGGTGTCTCAACACCTCTGCATGCACACGCGCTCCTCCGCTCGAGCTCAACTATGATAGCTATGCATGAAATCAGCAGGTTTTTCCGTTACTTTTATCGTGGCTAACTCCGGGACAGCCTTTTTGCCTTAGATTGCACAACTATCCGTCTCAGCAAGCCAGTGTTGTCAACATAGTACACAGTCAGTACGATGGAATACAGTATCTGCATTCCAAACTAGTTTCAGAGCACCCGTAAACTTGAGGTAACGTGGCAATTGTCATTGCAGCTGCTGTGAAGTGAAGCAAGCCTGAAAATAGGAGCGGGGCTGCGTGTGAATCTTCCTTTTCGATGTACAAATCCTGTGAGAACAATGACAGGAGCTAATTACATGGCAGTCACCTGAGTTTGTGTCTGTGTGAGTGTATGCAGGTGTGAAAACCATTTTGGGGAGGGCGGTTCGACTTCCCTTTAATCTCTTTTCTTCTTATTGTAGGTTCAACGTTCAGACTTTTCCCAAACATACTTCTTTGTTTGGTTTGCTGAAAACTGTATTTTTTTGGAGAACTGCCTCCATGCCTACGTTTATCAATATCCAGTTTAAGGTCAAAATTCCAATTCCTGAAAAATTCGTAATAATCCGTTTACATGAGCGGACAGTTGGTCCCGCATTTGAATAATCCGATTGAAAACGACAACGCACAGACGTTGTGACGCAAATAGACGCCATTTCTGCTTGTGACCTTGTTTACCTCTTCTTGCTTATTTCCAATGAGACTTATACAAACATGTACGTGTGTCTGTATACTCGGGATGGGAATCTCAGGTATGAAGCCGATTTGGTACGTATCTAGAGGTCTGTAAGGATAGAATTGTTCGATACAATTCGCTTCGGTTTAGAAGGGATGTGTTTCAATTCAATACGATAAACAAAGCGATAGTTGAAAATTCTTGAGATAGTTCCAAATTGTTGTAGACAACCATAAAAAAAAAAAAATTATAAAATAAATGTATAAAATGACATTATTAGAATATTTCCAAACATGTAAAAGACCCCTTATCACAGAGCATTGTTGCTTTATGGCACTGTAAACAAACAAATAAAATGGTAATATCAATGTTTTTATTTTTAGACAGGGACAAAAATAGACATGCTGAATAACATCACTTTGTTGCATTGGATAAGTAAACAAAATTCAGAGTAAACTATGGAAACAAAGCGGTATGGCAATGCATATCTCGACTCGACGGTATGCAGCAAGTCTTGAAATCCTTCACACTCAACTAGATTGTGGGGACATAAAATGAGTTATTCCAGTCGTGATTTCCTCAGCCCGCGTAGAATTGTGGCCAAATTTCCCGAAATAGCTGGGAATAACACTAGCTGTTGTTTGCGGTGTCGAAGAACTGTCAGCACGCTGCTGTTTACTCCTTCATTTCAGCTCACCATACTCGTGTTTCCTCACGGCATGAAAATCCAGATTAGTTGTTGACAGCAGCTCGGCACAATTTGCAAAAATGGTATCTATTTTTCTATTTCTTTTATAACTGTGGGTTTTTTTTTCTTTAGAAATATTCAGGTTTTCACGTGCATTTACATGGCCTTTAAAAAACCTGATTACGGCCAACATTCTGGTTGTATGAGGCCCAATCCCAATCCCCACACTTGCACTTCGATTTACATTTTTTTTTAAAAACTTCCTACTCCTATTTTAGCATCCGCCTGCCCCCTTGTTTCTGTCCCAAAGTTATGCTAATTAGAGTCGCGCAAAGAGGCTACAGAGGGGAAAACATTTGTTAGCAGGAGTATCATCAGTGCTTTGGGTTTGCAGCATCATACCTGAAATAAGTGACTCCTTGCTGCAAATCTTGTTTGAAGCCCATTGCAACAAAAGGTAGCATGCACACACACACACAAGTAGACCTCTGGTCCTGTACCTCGGCAAAATTGTTTGTTGTGATCTTATATTATATGACAGCGTATTAGTTTCACCCAACGAGAAAAAAAAAAAAAGATGAGATTTAAAGTGAGGATTTAAAGTCGCCAAGCCGATAGTTGAGAAGGGAATCCTGAAATAGGACGTCCATGGCAGCATGAAGTCAACCAGTCAGTCACGTAGCTCAGTCGTGATGCCAGGATTCATCTAAACATGAAGTCATAAATTTACATACCACAATGATTAATGAGCGGGAAAATGCACTCGTGTTTTGTTGAATTGCATTTTTGTTTTTCAACTTTATTCCGAACACATTGGCCAATGTATGTGAATGGGTCTTGTGATGATGGGATTTAAAGACATCATGATGACTTTAAATCACATCTAATGAATTTTAATCTCATCATGATGATCTTTAACTCGTCAAGACAACTTTAAATCTCGTCTTGTCTTCTTTTTTTCACTGGGTAGCACAAATACGTTGTCGTAACATTAATTGATGCAAGTAGAAATTTTTATCTTTTAAGGTTGTAAAATTTTAAAGTTATGAAAAAAAGTTTGTAAAATTTATTTAAAGCAGAATTTGGAGATTTAATTTTTAAGCAAACTCGCCCAGCCCTACCGCATACATACTTAAGTTAGTACGTACGTAAGTCGCCTGCGTATTTTGTCATAATGTATTTGCCGCACTCTGCGACCTTCTGCGCATGCGCTGCAGATCGTGCAGGTGATGCAAGTAGTGATGGAGTCATAGCTGCCATCAACTGGAAGCCAGAATACTTTTTACTTTACTACTATATTACTGAAGTCAAATTGCCAACACAAGAACTGGTGCTGCCATGTTTGATGACATAGTGGCATAAGCCAATGGCGCAACACGCAACGTCCCGATTCAGCAATTTTTGTAAGCTTGTAACCTGCCCTCTGGAACACTGCGTGCACTTCCACTTTGTGTACACTTTAATGAGGGCCGTCGGGTGTAGTTGGGGATTGGAATTGGGCCGATGTCTCTGGCCATTTCAGTCACGGAGAATAAAGAAAACGTTGAAACATTATGATGTGTTTTAACAGGACAGCCATGAAAAATAGCAAATAAATTCCTGTGGTTGATCCCCAATTCTTTCTTGATCTAAAGGGACAATAATGTCTGCTAAGAGTTAGAGCTTTTGCTTGACTGATGAAACCTCTAATAGATGTCTTCCTTGAACAAAGCACATGTGGAAGGTCCAGGGGAAAACAAGACTGGGTATTTCTGAAACATATCTTGTGGAAAGTCCAAGAGAAGAGAAGAAAGTGTTTTGTGTAGTTTCAGGCTTGACATTGACCATGTCAGACTTTCACTTTCAAATTGCTTATCATTGGGACACCAAAGCTTTTTTTTCCACCAAAGCCACTCTTCTGTGCTGTGCCATTGGCATGGTACGGAAGCCAAGGCTTGATAGAGATTGTCAATCTCTGCATGAAGAAGAATGTATGAGCAGCAAATACAGAATCACCTCCATTTCTGGCTTTTTTTTTTATTATGTTGCATTATTTGTTGACTTCACTTGCAGGTTATACCGCATCACATTGCTGGCAGCGCTATCACTGTGCAGCCTACACACCCTGTGGTGAAAACATCAACCAGATTACTTGGATGTCTTATACTGTACTGTGGCAAGCTCAACTGGAGCACTTGGTGGAAATGTTTTCAAAGAATCGGCCCCCTGGATCAACATTTGGAAGCGGTGATATTGTGGAACGCAGGCCTGCAACCGGAGCGCAACGGTGCAGATTCCCTCAAACATTACACCCCATCATGTTCCAATGTAAACACGCATTTATCCACTTCTTTAACATGCTGCCAAGATTGCCTCCTATACCGCAGAGAGGTCCAAATGTGTTTAACTCTTGTAAAAAAAAAAAAATAAAAAGCTACTTTTGCAGACAGCATTCATGGTGCACTGTATGCAAAGAGCAGTTTGAAATTCCGTCTTGCAACATAATTCTTCAACAGAGCAAGACATTTTGGACAAGACGGAGATCCTTTTTATGTTTCAATGTACGACCATATTTTGTATGTATACAGTGTTTACGCTAATATTCTTGGTCAAACTGTGGCATGCTACATTCAAGTGACTCTGGCTCTCCCAACGGGTGACCGGGTTCATGTATCCATCAGCTAGTGTCGCTGTTCTATTTCACCTGAAAGGAAGCATGGATTGTTTAAATGGTGCCCCCCTCCCCAAGCCCCTCTCTGCGCCCCACCAAGACTGTTTGAATTAAGAGACTAAGACGTGCATGTGTGTGTGCGTGTGTGTGTGTGTGTGTGTGTGTGCATTCCTGGCTGTTCAGTGTTTGGAAACGGACCTCCCAAGGGAGACTTCAATTCCCCATAACAAAATTCCCCAGATTTTTGGCAGCCATTTGTGTGTGGTCGGCCATAACTTGTCATGTGATCTTGACTCACCTTGACATTACACAACCCTCCCCCCAGCACTTCCTGACCATGATGTCTGTCGGGAAGAAAGGGCGTCTCCAACGCATATGGCTTCAATTTGAGGAGGGAGTCGTTTCCTCACTCTGAGGTTCTATTTCTCTGCAGAGGTTTTTTTTTTTTTTTTGGTGAGCAGGATCTTGTCATAGTCAGCAGATTTCATTGTGTTATTTGTTTTGCTCTCTCAGTTGCTATGGATTATGTCACGTAACCAACTGAAGTGCATTCCTTTGTAAATTCATTGTTGATTTTGGAGGTCAGGTCTGGGCTCCTCCCTCAAATGATGAACACTTCACATTATTTATCTTAGTAAAAAGCATCTGGTACCGGCTGATTTCTTTGGCTGATCCCAAAATAGCTTCAGCAATAAATTAATTATGGAATTCCTTTGCCACATTTCTGAACCTGTTCATTTCATACTTTTTTATTCTTAAATTTTTTTTTTAGATAATGATAGATGATGTTGCCCTACCCTGGACAGATGATGTGAAATTTGTTAGTTTCCCAACCTATGGACCAACTCGCAAATTGGACAGCGGTTGACCAGGATAACATTGCTGCTTCATGAGATGGTCTCTGCTTGTTTGGTTGCACCCCTTGAATGATTGCATTCGCACATGCTCAACAAACCACTCTGTCAGAGAAATTGCACCACTTTTTTTTTTACACCTCTGAAAAGAGGGTGCGTGTCATAGAAACCTAGATTCATGCGCATAATCCACCTCCTCATTTGTCATTCTTTCAGGTTCTCCATACTACGACAATGTGAGGCCGCTTTCGTATCCAGACTCAGACGCAGTGCTCATCTGCTTTGACATCAGTCGTCCCGAAACGCTCGACAGTGTTCTAAAGAAGGTCAGTTGTCTTTGATTACAATGTCTCTTCTTTAACCCTTCAACGTGTGTCAACGTTTGAAGCAGTGCTTCTCAATTATTTTCTGTTATGCCCTCCCAGCAAGAAGAAAATAATTTGCGCCGCCACCCCACCACCCACTCTGCACCGCAACTATCACTAATAGCATTTTCATTACAAAACAAACCTACACCGTAGAGTTAATACTCGCTCCGCACAATGGACAATGAGAGCGCCACTGACTACTACTGGAGTGAATGTGCAATTACACTTTACTGTAGTACGGCAGAAAAAAAAGCATGTTCCCCAGGTTCACACGCGCCCCCTTCAGTATCACAGCGCGCCCCCCGGGGGGGCCCGCCCCACTATTTGAGAAGCACTGATTTAAAGGTTCGGGTTGTGTTTGGTCTGCTGGCAAAAAGCCTGTCTTCCATTTTTCTGGATAAAAAAGTCTGAAGTTAGTGGCACTTGATTACAGAGCTGAAAGAAGGAAGTGACATATTTCCACTGACGTGATATGGAACTGATGTGGTTTTAATCTGCTGATTGTGGATGATCAGTCTGATTTCCACATGTTACTGTGTATTAATAACATCAATCATCAGACTGGTGGCGTGTCGGCTTCTCCGAAACAGCTTCGCTCAAAAAATGCAAAGGGGTTTTCCCAAAAATAAAAACATTCTATTATGTGAGTTTTGCACAATACTCCCTAAGACTCCCCTTTTTTGTTGTTGCCATCCCATAAAAGTTACAACATGGCATTTTTGGCACTAAGCACTGAACATTTAGTTTTTCCTTATCTTGTACCAGACTCAGAAAGGATGGGGAAAGTAAAACTCGAAAAAGACCCAGGGGCACATCCAGCTGTTTATCACCTGTACAAAGGAACTGTGACAACTTTTGTAGAATGTGTCTACCACGGAAGTAGACTAAGGGTCAGGTGGCTTGCATGTTGCAGTGGGGGTGTTGCGCGGTACGATTTCCCTTTTATATTCGGTGAACTTGATCTCCTGACTGAGTGGCCTGGGCGAGAGGCAGTTTCGTCTCAGATTAAAGCCCTAAGAGACTGTCCATCCATCACAGAGTGTCTATTGTTGGCAGGAAGGAAACATGGAGATTATTTGTAGCCCCCCACCCCCTTCAGACCAGGCTTCAAAGCCTTTGGGGATAGAGGAAGTTGTGGTGCTGACCTTTGTACCTCAAAATCAACCTTTTTCAAGAAGAATCAGCAGACATTTCACTTCGGAGTCCTTAATTTGAGACTTTGTTTATTTCTTCACAGTGGAAGGGGGAGATACTAGAGTTCTGTCCCAATACCAAGATGCTGCTGGTTGGCTGTAAATCAGACCTACGCACTGACCTGAACACGCTCGTGGAGCTCTCAAACCACCGGCAGACCCCCGTGTCTTATGACCAGGTACACTAAAGTTTCAAATCATGCTTTTTGCACCCTTTCTTTAAGATGGAAGCACAGATCCTATCCCCATCCGTCATTGACCATATCTTTGCTACCACAGGGCTCCAGCATGGCCAAGCAGATCTCTGCGCCTTACATCGAGTGCTCAGCTCAGCAATCAGAGAACAGTGTGCGGGACATTTTCCACGTGGCCACGTTGGCCTGCATCAACAAGAACAGCAAAAATGTCAAACGCAGCAAGACCGCCCGCGCCAGCAAGAGGATTTCACACATGCCTGGCAGGCCCGACATGGCAGCTGTAGCCTCAGACCTCCGCAAGGACAAGGCTCGAAGTTGCTCTGTCATGTGACTGATGGAAGTGAGGGGCAATGGACTGACGGGATTGGGGCCTGAGCATGGAGCAAGCAGGAAGCCACAGGGGATGCCTCTTTCCTGCATAAGAAAGACCCATTTTGTGTCTGGAAAGGGGCATTATAAGAGCCAATTCATGTACAAATTCCTGGAATACGTTGCACCAATTACAGTCCCGCTCTGGACGTCCCCCTCCCCGGCTGTCGAGGAAGCTAACTGTCAGCGTGCTACCTGCTCGGGAAGTGGGTTACTTCCTGCTCCCTGTAGTAGAACAAAGCAGATGCAGGACACGCCCACAGGAACCAAGTTGGAGAAGTGATGTCATTATGGCGCTCAAAAGAACATGTGACATTGTGATGGGGGCATGATCGGGTGGGCGGCTGTATGGGATTTGCAGCAAAAAGGGGCAAAGAGGTGCTGCTATGGTTGGCGCTGGGCTTCACAGGAACACATTGTCAAGTCACAGCAGCCCGGCATAATAAAGATGCTGTTTGTCCCGTCTGTGTTATGTTGTATAATGTGAAGTCATTGTTGTAGAACAGCGTCACTTTTCCATGATCGCTTGTTCTGGAAATTGCATGTCTCCACAAGGGTTGAGTGCTTGAAGAAATGTTTGGGAAAAGGAGTCAATTAGTCATCAATTTCATATAGATTTATTTAATATTCATTTTAGATGGCAAAAAATGTTAAAGGCAGAATATTTTCCAAATCATCTGGAATTGGATATTCCAACAATCTTCATAACAACTCATCATTGCCCCAGTAGTGTCAAACGTAGACTATATTCATACTGCAGCTCAATTCAGATTTTTCTTACTCAAATGTGTATGCTGGGTGAACAGTATTATTCAGATTTCTTTTCAATATGTTTTAGGTTTCGTTCATGTGTGGATAGAAATCGGATATGTATGCGATGCAACTGCAGTATGAATGCTCATCCGTACACATCCGACCTACACGTCACGGGACGCTACGGGAAATTGTCCATGAATCTGCATTCATTTGAGTAACAGTCTTGACTATACAATTGACTTGAATTTAATCGTACTTGAAACATTTGTGGTGATAGTAATTCAGCAATGCAGACGCTTCATTTCTTACATGGCATCATCTTTAGTAGATGTCGCCATTATTTCTACCTCCACCCACTTTGCTTTGCTATCGCTATGAAATGCCAAAATAATCCCCTACACACGGAGCATATTTGCTTCCATAAACACTGCCCCATGTGACGTCTATTCTTTTTTATGGGGTGCATGTCACTCAACATCATATTTGTGCACATCTGCGTCACTTCTCTGATGCGATGCATTTGCATTCAAAGTCACATTTATTTTTGTGTGTGGATGAGCACATAAAAAGATCAGCTTTAACAAGAAATCAGAATTGGGCATTACGGCCTGCAGTGTGAACATAGCCTAATTCTTGTCACGGGCCGCATCATAATTATGGTGTCCCTTGAAGGACCCATTATGACTGCGAACCCAAATAAATGGATGATTCCTTATGTTATCACATATACTCAACAAATTGAAGGATAACTAAAAAAATGCTCCCAATATCTCAGACAATTTGAAAGAAACATGAAGTCGACACACATGATTTGCCTTTGCGGGCCACATAAAATGATGTCGCGGTCCCGATCCAGCCCCTGAGCCTTAAGTTTGAAACCTGTGTATTACCCAAAGTATACCCCGGCGTTGAGGCTTATAGTAATTGTTGTCATATTGAAGTACCTCAGCCTCAGAATTCTTTGAGAAATAGTAACTGTTGTTGCAATTGCAATCTCCCACGGTACCAAAGATGAGGGGATGCTGCAGTTTAGAGGGTCCAATCATCAGTCCGTCCCTCGCACATCAGTCTGTTGTGTCAGCAGATACTTATTATAACCTTTGTTATTTGTTCGTCTTGCGCCAATCTCCCGTTTCTTGCTGTTTACTATTTCTTTTTTAGGTTGTGTTAACAGCTCATTTGACTAGTTGGATCTAAAAGCTGGCAATATTTGAAATCCTCAAAAAAACACCTGTATAAAGCTACAGCAACATATGCAACGATTCTCTGAGAACAGGTGGTGGCTAATTTATTTATGCTATGTGGTACACAGCAACAAGAAGAAGGCTGTCGTGTCGTCAATGATTACCAACCCAACCTTGTTTTGTTTTTTATTGTACTAACAATTAGCATTGGAAATGTTGTTTGCGTTCAGTAGCAATGAGTTAAATGGCTCTTTGACAAAAGTCGACCAAAGCGGCATCTTTTTTCATAGGCTAAGTCTCTTCTCTAGGCTACAATGTCGACTTGGTTGCTAGCGTTGTCAGTTGATTACCCTTTCAGTTTTCCATGTGCTTCGAGCCAATGGTGTATTTTAAGATTATATTTATCCTACTATAAAGTCATTAAGGGTCAAGTTTCCACCTCCAGGAGAGAGCAGCTAGTGTTAATGCTGCCTTTTCTTTTTTTTTTTTTTTTTTTTGCACCATGCTGACACAATGTTTTAATTTGAGTCATCAGGGTCTATTTTCAAACATGTCAATGTTCTGAAGGCCAATGTTGGAGCAAGTGAATTTAACCGTTTAAAAGACACACACACAGGAAATGACGCATTCGTAACGCAAGTTTTAAAACGTGCCAAATTACCGCCAGTGCTGTGACCCAAATCTTTGGTTTCATGCTATCTCCTGCCTGCGTGTTTTTTCATGTTTTCTCTAATGTTGATGTCACCTTGTCGATGTTGTTGCCACAATATTTATTGAATTGTATATTTTCCTTTTAAAATAAAAGAAAATTAAATTGAAGGTGAAAGTTTTTGTCCTGTGGATGATGTTCTTTGGGCTCGGGGTATTTTCTTTTTTTTTTTTTTTTTTAGTTCAGGCACACCTGTCTTTCATTTGAAGCAAACAGGATGTTGCCGATTACAATTAACTGTGAAAACAAACATGCATACGCTTAAGGAAAAAAGCTGCCTCGTGAATTTTTGGCACATTAAATCACTTTTTCCAAGGGCAATGTGAACTTTGACACTTTTGTTTACTGACACAATCATTTGCACAAACCAGGACCACCCAAATTTTGTATTGGGATTGAAAGGATTCGGACAACTGACGTAATTTAGAGCAAAACGTTATTTCAATCTTGATGTCTGCAACTCATGTACATCTCCAAATTGTGAGTTTGCTTCAGTTTCGCCACTTTCACTTGCTGCTTGTTTGACTCTTGTCTTCTCATTTTGTTTTAAGTAAAAAGCTTGAAGTCAGGCTACTGTCTCTTACACTGAACAAATCTACAAGTTGAAAACCAATTGTACAAATACTTGTGCAACAGTGGCGTGCAAAGGTGCGTCGATGTCCAGGGGCAACTAAATTGCTGATGCCCGATGCAAACTAATTGGCAATTGGCTGTTGGGGTGCAGACGGACTTTAATTGATCGGAAACCAATTGTCAACTGTGAGGGAAACAAATGCCCACCTGCCTCGTTGGGATAGATTTGGGAATTTGAGTGGTTGTATGTCCAAATGTGCCGTGAAATTGCCTGGCAACAAATCCTGGGTGTATCCCACCTATCGTTCAAGGAAGGGAGGGACCTCGCTAGCAAGCCTAATGAGGACAAATCTTGTAGAAAATGAACGAGTGTAAATCTTACAACGTATTGTACACCTGTTGTGCAGTCACAATATTTACAGAGATCAGATCTGGGCAGCTGGCGCCCAGCCACACACTGAGTGGCTGCTGTATTAATTTAAAAAAAACAAAAAATGAAAAAAAAAAAAATTGGGGGAGGTTGGCTGATTAGTCCAATGCTACAATAACAGATGCAAATCCTCCATAAAGTGTACCTTTACGAGCACCACCAACCAAGAGTAACAACAACGCTGTCATATTGTCACCATGGTAACCCATCAGACACCACAGAACAGATATAAAGCGCATGAATGATATGAGCATCCAAAAAAAATGTGTATTTTTTAGATACACTAATAAAAGTGAAGCCACATTTTGATGTAACTACTAGCAGCGCTTCCTGAAATGCACCAACAATGCACCAGGGAACAAATAAAAAAGTACTTCAAAATATATAACTCACCATTACGCTAAATCATTCGCCGCATATAGTGCAGAGAGGGCTTCTTGCGTGGTCTGTTTTTTTTTTACTCATTTTGCTAGCTGGTGTTTCTATACAAATAAAATTGACTTGACTCAATAATATTAAAGATTGAGTTTCCACAAAATTTGTTTCTGACTCTTAACGCTGGTTTATTGTTCAGCAGTTATGTGCTGTCCTTGAATGATTTTTTATGCAAGAGAGATCTTTGAAATGGAAAAAAAAAGATAAAAGCATGTGGTTATTTTGTTGTTTGCTTCAAATCTTGTATTGTTGAATAATAGATTTTTTTATACATGCATTGAGAAATGTATTATGAAAAATGCAATGTAGTAAGAACATGTACTTTGCACGTATGCATGTATTTTGTCTTGATTTAAAACGGCACTTTTGTCATATATCTGGCAAGGAAGTGCGTGACACAATGTATATGTAATATGCCCCATGCATTATTTAAGTTGCCCATCCTTAATGAAGATGACGCAGTCATAAGCATGTTATAACATGCGAATCATTTCATATCAACAGCACGCATGTATTGACGTGCGAGAAAAATCTAGCACATCATGTAACTTTCCTCTAATTTATCATAACTAATTTGAAGGTGAAATACTGCAAATTGTCAGGACCAGACAGCCAGAAGCATACATTGAAACATTCCTTCAACCGCAACATTCTATTATGGGCTTAAAGCCATCAGCTCATGGCCAAGCCGTCTGCCCGCTTCAGTTCTTCACGTCATCCTTTATTCTCATTGTTGTTTGTTTCCCCTATTTTACAGCTGTGCGTGACTGATTGCATGAGGCGTGTGGTGGAGATGGGGTGAGGAGGCGGAGGTGACAACACACCAACAGTTTGGACTTATTGATCCAAGCATTCCATCCCAGCTGCTTCTGAAGGAAAATAACATAATGGGATGGGGGATGTGTGCGGATATGAAAGCGGTGACCTCAACAGCTCACTTGAGTTCCCCATCAGACTTTGGCTATTTAATGGCAGCACTCCATCACAGGGCTGGATGCTCATTGTGGTGTCACTTGTATCACATTGGCTCATCTCAGCTCATTTATTTCTCAATCAAGAGGGATTTGTAGCTTGTTCAATTCCACCAAGATGGTGAAAAAACGTTTCTCGCTCTGTCTAAGCTACATGCAGTTTATAGATGAGGGGATGCGTCTTATTGTACCGAAGAGGGAAACCAAAGTAACATTTTGTTATCATGATGTTCATGATGAAACGTATCTCGTTGGCAAGAAATGTAAAACATTTCACAGCGGAGGACAATGGAACCTTTGAAGCTGAGATTGTACAATTTGGAATTATGTTTTTGGAGAGAACCACACTTTGATCGTTGCACAAATGATTAAACTTCATACATGACTTCAGGGCAAACCTCATTGTGAAGTTTAGTGACTAATAGAAATATTTGCATGTTTTGCTTTTTCTATGACTTTTTGCTATAATATTGAGCCCAAAAGGAGGACCAACTCTCAATAAAAGAACATACTCTATGTCATTTATTGAAATTACAGTGTGACAAATAAAAAAGGGGGCTCAGAAGTTTTTTTTTAGATCATTTACAATGTGACTCTAAGTATGTTATGTTAGTATTCCCTTAAAAAAAAAAGGTTACATGATGACTCTTGGACAGGTTATCTCTATATCCATTATTCCACATCAGATAATGTTTTCACATTACCTATATTTCATGACTTTTATTTCATGACACATGAGCATTCTCCTCCCTTGTTAACTGTGAGACATCGGGTGGTTCGACTGCCTCATCATAAGGAATGCGGGGTGCATTTTGAGCACTTAAGTGATATGCTTCCTTACCCAATAAAGTTGATCTTTTTTACAGAGTTAGTGATGAAAGCCCGTCTGTACATTAACCTCAGCCAGTGCCACTCACGCCATGTGATGTCCGTCTGTCAAGTTAACACCTGACCTCCACTGACCACCAGCACCTCTTCCCTTCATTGGGAGCAGCTGCACATCACAAGACCACATGCGGCACATTTGCAAACAGGATTTTGCTCTGTTTGTCTTGCTAACCCGAGACCTACTAAAGTGGCCCTTTCTGCCCATCATAATGTGTGGAATCTCACCCAGATTGAAATAAATGACTATTCTCTAAAGAACAATGCTTTAAAACATCAACAGCAACAGGTCTGTCAACCATAAACTGCACACAAACAATTACAACTTACAGGAACCTGTCTGCTGGTCCCATTTGAATACTTTTGTTCCCACACCTCACAATGCAATGGATTTAAGTACAGGAAACCCGCCGGTGCTGCATGTTTAATAGTCAAAACTGAAAAAAAAGTTTAAATGTTGTCATTGGAAATTTCCAAATGATGAAAGAACATGTGTGCCGCTTTTCTTAGCATTCACATTTTTGAGGCTGCACTCAGGGTGGAGTAAGTTTTGGATGTTCTACATATTGCAAAACTAGCTCATGGGTTTTTTATGAAGGAAGGGGGGGGGGTAAGGGCAGAAGGCTTAAAGGGCCAGTGAACTACTGTCGGCAACTAACACAACAAGCATGCACGTTTTTATGTTAATCTGAATCATTTGATGGTAAATCTGTTGTTAATGTAAGGTACTGACCCCAAAATTTCCACCTGATGCAGTCGTCTATAGTTTCTCACGTTCATTTATCGGCCCGGTTTCCCCCACCTGACAAACTCACAGTTCTCAGGCATCGTGTATGTGGTGAGATCACTGCCTGAAGTGTCAGCTTTCATTGTGGGGGAAACCCTGCATGCGTGCCGCGTTATGGGTGTCGGTTTTTTTTCTCAATCATATCTGAGTAATTAAGTAGATTCTGTAACTTTGTCTGTGATCTGACAACTTTCCCAACCTCGTTTTGGGAACCACTAAACTACATGTTAATTTGTGTCACACATTTCTGGCTGTATTCCAACAATCCGTTCATTAAAAATACTTGTAGATGATTTTAAAATGTGACCTTATGCAAGGCTTTTATTGCCGCAAGGAAAAACAAAAGCCTGATTTCTACTCCCACATTGTAACAGGGCAAGTGAGTTGCGGCGCTTAAACAAGCTGCACCTGTGCAATCATGACAATAGCTCTATGTGATCAGGGAAAATGAAAAACGTTTCCTGTTCAAGGGAAAAGTCTGAGTTGAGTTGTGCAAATTGAATCCATCAACCAGCATATGAGAGTCTTCACCAGTTTCTTGCCACGATTGCAAAATTGATTTACAATTTATTGAAAGCTATCGTCTGCAACTGACATGGCTGGAAGGATGAACGATTGTGTGTGATTCTGTGAGTGATTTTTGCGCTGACACAGCTATCATCTTGTGTCTACTCTCCCTGCAGTGGAAACACAAACCAGATCAGGGTTTATTGTTCTGCTCTATGCGGTGGCAAGCTGAACTGAAACGTACCACTTCGGGGAAATGTGGCTTAAATAAACCTTCATTCAAATCCAAAAGCATTCCCATCAGCCACTATTGGGTGCATTTTTCTTTAAGAAATGAGAGCAGATTAGAGCAGACAAAGCAGGCCTCTCTCGCCCATTTTGATTAGAATGAATCAGTTTAAGATGTCAAGCCAACCACCCGTGGCCTCCAGGAACCACACCCTAACACCTCCCCTCCTCCGTCTCCCCTCCTCTCCTGGAGTGTTGCTGAATCCCTGCTGTGCATTTTGTTTTGCTTGAACGGTGGCTCCATTTCATCTCATGTTGTGCGAGGAGGGCGGGAGGAGACTTCTCATGGCAGTCTTTCTGCTTGTTTTCCTCCGATGAGCCCGCCGGTCTTCGTAAGAAGTCATTAGAAATATACCAGGGGAAATCAAGTCCCTCCAATCCCAATCCCACTTCACCGTCAAGCTGGCCTCTCCCGAACTTCAAACCGAGCTGCTCGGCAGCCAAAAGCAATTAGACCCATAAGGGAGGTCATGGATGACTCCGGGTTCTGCAAGGTGGCACCCAAAAAAAACTGAAAGTCAATTAAAATGAGGTGGAAGTGGTTGCTCTGCTATCGCTCCACTGATTTCAAAGGGAGCACACGGGATTGTTCCAACCATCTGGAATGCTGCAGAATAACAAGGCGAAAAATCCCGACGGGTGTTCCTGAACATCTTGTCTCATTCCGTTGGGAAGCGGCTGAATGAACGTTTGTAGGTCATACTTTAGATTTTACCTAGAGGAAACAGAAAATAGAGTGGATAGCTCTCATCCTGTCCAAAATCTCGCAGCTGCAAAATAATTCAAAATCCCTTCAGGCCACAAAAAGGAAATGTGTGTGATTACTGACTTAACATGTTGTCATGCTCCAGAAACTTCCACTGGCTTCTTCCAGCAACAACGTGGGGTCAGCACAGACTATACTTGTCTCTTTTGTGAGCTGCATACACACACACACACACACATATATATATATATATATATATATTGTTTTCCAAAATAACAGAATTTTGCCAAATAGGGATGTAAGCAAGACTGTCTCTCTCTGCAGCATGGGTTGGGCAAAAATTTGACATTTTCAAGTGCAAAACATGGAAACAGATTAACATAAGCCAACAGACAGCCCTTTAATTTTCTTGCTAAAGTTGTTGACATGATGCCAAGAGGTACTTGTGTTTGGGAATGTTTCTGCTGCATGAGGCAGATGCACTTCTCTTTGCATCTAATTGTTGAAGAATTGCTGCCTCCATGGTCCAAAGCACAAGCTCCGCCCCAGTCGTCAAGGTAACAAAAGGCATACTATCCTTTGACTGACAAATGTCAGAAACCTTTCACGAAGAGACCTGGAAACTGTTTTAAATTTGAAAAAATAAAAATACTTTAATGCATCACAACGTTAACGTCTTTTTTTTTTTCCACTGCTGTATTAATTAACTTTTTGGAATTTTTTGAAGGTGCAATTTTCACTTCTTTGCTTTGTGTATAAAAATTTTATGCTCATTGCTGGGCATGATGTCAAGTTTTCCAATACTGTAGTCTAAAAGTCTGGCGATGTTCGACTCAACTTGCGAAAAGCACTAAAAGCCACTAAAAGCACAAGTTCAGTTTTAAATATTGAAAGATTAATCTGGAAAACTGCACTGAAATCGTGTATCCTTTTCCTCTCCTGTCGCTTTCTGGCCTCAGGCTGTCACTCACACCAGCGTGTCTCAAAGAGAAAAAAAAAGTCGGGAAATGGAATATGAGGCTAGGTCAGTCTCACTCAACATCCTGGTGGGTCTCACCCTAAAATGAATCTGATTAAGTATCTTGTCATCATCAAAGAGTTTTACTCAATCTCTGCTGTCTTCTATTATTTATTATTAGCGTGCCCTTTATAATGGGAAAAAAGAAACCGAAAAACAGTATCGTTAAGATTGAACTTCTGTAAAATCCACATAAATGAAATCTCGTTAAACAGGCTTCCATATGGAACGCTTATCTTCATTAAGGTCAAAGGTGAGCTGGAGCCAATCCCAGAGCTGATATTGACAAATTAGCATTCACATTCAAGGAAATGACATATCAAAGAGATTGTTCTGTGTGTTTCTCGATTTATTTTTTTTTCGATAAATACTGCAACTTTTTTTACTCCCAAGTAAAGGAAAGGCAGCTTTGTTTATATAGTGCATTTCATTCACAAGATAACTCAATGGGCTTAACAAAATTAAAAGCATATTTAAAAAAAAAAAGTCCCCATATAAGTTCAGAATTTCTTTCCTCTTTTGTTTTGCTTTATATAATCACAAATAGTGTTGACTTATTATATCCACTTAACCTCAGAAACCTTTGCCTTTGATCCGTTGACATCAGTATGATCACTACACGCCAAACGGTCTTATAAATTCCAGTTAATTTGGGAGCTATATTTCACAACACAGAGTCTCCTCTGTTATGGCTGACCTAAAGGATAATCACATGACATGAGAAAAATGGTCTTAGAGGGCAGATGTTAGAGGAGATGGTGTATTCTGTTCAATAAACTCAAATCATGATGAGCAAAATATGCATGAACATCATCTAACCGACACCACCATGTCTTTATGTTGCAATAGAGATGACGGCTTTTGTAGACTTTACAATGTCTGTGCTTACTTATAATGTCATGTAGTAGTAAAACGGGCAGACACAGCAGCAACAGCTTGAGTCCACGAAACATGACAGCGAGTTGTTGTGGCACCGCTTGGACAAATCTGCGACAATTGTTCCACACCGGTGGAGACCCAGATCTGTCACATCTATGTTTCTATTTTTTGGAGAACGCTTATCTTTTCCAATTTCATGGCTGCAGCATTGTCCTCATTTGGCTGAGCATTTTTCCTATGCGAAAGATTTCCTTGTCAGGTTTTGTAAACATGACATTCTCTGCCCCGTTTACAAGCACTCAAACATGCATTTACGTGCCTTGTTGATATCATCATCATGTGAGGCAAGACACTTTCTTTGTCATATCTTAACGAATTTCAATAACCATGTGTTCTGATATCAGATTATTTTATCTGACCCACAGTAACATTATAGTGGACGAGTGGTTCATACCCATTGTCAAAAATCTAAAGCCAAAATCCAATTTGTATATTTTTTTATTTATTCATTTTTTAATTTATAGCCAGCGCATTAAACATATAAACATTATACGAAGAATCTAGTGTGTCTAATGTTTAGCTCAACTATAGCTCAAGTAGTAAGTTCAGTGAACTTATATCAGATCCCATAAAATTGTGTCCTGGCTGGCACACTGTGAATCAAACGGTTTTAAAAAGTGTTGAAACAGACACATGCCTATAGAAACTTAGCCGATGTTAAAATTCACACCCTACGGTCATCAGCAGATTTGCAGTGCGCTACAACTTATTCAAAGGAATTATCCAGCCGAGATGGCTCATTTTTTTGTTAGGTTGTGGTGGGTGTAAATGTAGCCATAATTGGCCATGGATTTAATTTATTTGTTCATTTTCAGTCATTTATAATTGATTATATGTAAAGTTAATTTATGCAGTTAAGTAATTTACATATTAGTGTTTACATTTAAATATATACATAGTATCGCATTGTTTGGAGGACACGCCCTTGCCTTCCGTTTCCCTTTAAATACTTCCTGGTTTTGGCCCCCCACACGTGCAAAGACGATCAACTAGTTTGACCCTGCGTTCACTTCAGTCAACATTTATTAAGAATAGAGACAGGGAGGACAAGTGATCACCTCAACAATTAACCCTCCAATTCCCTCTTTTCCGGCAGCAGCCAACGAGGTATTTTTTTCGTTTGTATATTGTTTTTTCAGTATGTGACCTTGTTAGTTACTTTGTTGTTTTTATGAATGTAACTTGTCAATTGTATTATTTATTTGTGAACAGTTTTCACGGTGGGATGGAATAAGACGCCTTCATTAAACCCGTAATCCCAAAAAAAACTATTTGTGTTTGTCGTGCCTGCGGAGGGAGTTTCAGTGGGGATTGAGGAGGACCTAAACGCAGGGAAGCAAGGATTGGGTAACTTAAATGGTATTTCATTGAAAATAAAAAGGCAAACAAGGCACTGGGAAAAAAAACAAAAATACAAAACTACAAAATAACAGGGACTAGTGATGGGTCCAACGACACAGAGGCGTTGATGCGCGCGCCGAGCTTCCAGGGCAAACCCCGTGTCGGTGCGCGTACTGCTTTGAGAAAGTCACGTGACCACTACCAGAATCGTGTCGACACAGCGGTCGCGCGCCAAACTGTGTTCATAAGGAAGCGCATCTGTCAACAGGATGGACGCTCAAAACAAGCATCGAGTTATTGGCACGTTACTTTGCATTAAAGATCCGCAAGATGGAAGACGTCACTGTTGATGCGCACTCAGAGGTGCAGCGCTATATGTCAGCAGGACACGTTGCACGTACGGAAGACCCGCTCTTATACTGGAAGTCCATGGAGGCAACGTTCCCTCACCTATTTATATTAGGCACACAGGCGTTGTGCACACCGGCCTCTTCAGTGCCTTGTGAGAGGATCTTCTCAAAAGGCGGGGGAAATTGCCTCAAAAAAAGAAATAGACTGAATAACAAAACGCTGGAGAAACTAATTTTTTGGAATAAAAATCTTTAATTACAATGAGTCCATTGTCATTCACAACACTTTTACTTGGGCATTCAGACAGATGTTCTCTTAATTTATCAACTGCGTCTCGAATATCAAAGATTTTTTTTATGAAATTGCGTGTATGTAAAAATAATGTGAAAGCAAATGCCTAATCAGAATCAGAAATCCCTTTGTCATTGCACTCAAGTGTGCAACGAGATTAGAGAGCTCCCCTCTCCAGTGCATTACAACAATAATTCAGTTAAATATATAAATTGGATAAATAAGAGAATAATTAGTGCGATGGAAAGTAATACGAAATAGGATATATAAAAACACATCACGTCGCTAATCAATGGAATTGGATAAAATTAGTTTGACAGATCAGTGTCAGATGACCCTGTCAAATGTTTCCTGCAAGTCCACCAGGTGTCAGTATTCAGCAACACAGTGTCAATACATTGTGTCACTGTGTCGAAACGATACAGGATGCCTCAACTACCCATCACTAACAGGGACCAACAAAACAAAACTTGACTTGGGAAAACGAGACTAGCATGGAGAACGGACATGAACACGACACAGTCAGCGACAGGAACAACAACAATGGACCAACAAGAACTGAAAGCAACCAGGGAACCAAATACAAACAAAGTAACGAGACAATGAGGAACACCTGGACAAGACTCAAAGAGTTTGAGGGAGCTGATTGTTTCTGATTGGTTAGGGAGTGAGACGACAAGCACAGGTGAACACAATCAGATAGAGCACAAGACACACACTAAACAAGGAAAAACATGAAACTGAATACAAATTCAAAAATAACAAACATAGACCATAACATGTTTTACTAACAAGCACAGTTTATATATATATATATATATATTTATTTGATCAGGAATCATTGTCTTTTTTTATCCATTCATTTTGGATAAATTAGGAAATAAGGGACGGACGGGTAGGAGCTGGAAAACGCCCCCTCTGCCCAACCCCAGCAAAGGCTTTCAACTATAATAGTTTGAAATTTTTGTTTTGTGGAAAACTTACAAACTTAAAATAGTTTACTTTACTCTTACCCAACATATTACACCATTTCTAGTATAAAAGGTTTCCAACCAGTTCCATTGAGTGTAATACAGTAGTCAATTGTCAGAAATACTCAACTCAACTCTTTCTGCTTTCCGGCAGACTAGCAGCGTTCTGTGCCCAGCCGAAGGAACAACGAGTGGCCGTCATGTTGTGACCCATAAACACGGTGACTGGTGTGGCTGCAGAGATCGCATGTGGGCAGGTATTGTCGCCAAGCAGGTGGTTTGAGGCGAAATGGTGGCAGGCTGCCGCAGGGTGTGATGCTGCTGATGTGTGTGGACAGGATTGTCACTGCTGTCACTCCCTGTACACCCCACCATGAACACTGACATTCATCGGAAAAAAACATAACATTGGCATTCAGCATACAGTGCATACAGTATATTTTAGGGATGGCAAAAATGGTTGTAATTGTCTAAAAAGAATGGGTCAACAATGGATTTTAGATTTTAGATGATTGTTTGAGGAAGGAATTCGCATTCTTAAAATCAAATATTCTCATATCCTGCACTTCAATCTGCCTGCAAAGTATGATCATGTTTTGGTTTTCTGCGGATTTAATAAAAATGTAGTTTTCTAGTCTCACAGCCTCCTTTTAAAGTGTTGCATTGAAGATGCAAATGAGAAATGGCATATTCCCCCCTGAAACTCGGAAATTCGACCTCATCTAGAAACCGCCGTGCTGACTACGAAAAACATTCATTGCAATAAATATGTTTGGTTTTTTTTAATTGATTAACCATCAGGATTAATCTGACCAAAGCAAATAACAGATATTTGTATCAGACAACAGGAGAGGTGTTGCTGAGGCCTCAGGCTGCCATTCCAGCAGTGCTGAGTGTCACAACAGCGTAGTCCCGTAATGATACGCATGTAGCTGACATGTGAAATATGGCTTTGTGGGACCTCATTATGGAGCAATGAGTGTCACCGCTCATCACAACTGTGTCACTTGGTTGCAGCTGTAGCCTGAAGCTATTTTGTGAGGAATAGTGCAAGGTGGTGCTAAGGAAATCCATCTTGTGTGCGGAGGTGTGAAGCAACGAATTAATGAACTTTTGTTACTCTATCTTTAGAATGAAATATATTATCTGGACTTTTAAGCTTGGTACTTTTTTCAACATTCACAAATGACAACACAATAAAAAAAAATTAAAAAAGGATTATCTGTAATGGGCATGAAAAATATTTATGTTGTGTTCAGTCTTAGCTTTCTTACCTCTACACTGTAAAAAAAAAAAGCCGTTCACAATAAATATATATATTTTTTAATGTAGTCTTGTCTTCTGTTGTTAAGCGGTTGGCAAACAACATTAGGTGTATTGGGAAAAGGCAATATTCAGCTTCGCATGGAACGAGTAACAAAGGTAGGATTTTTTTGCTGCATTCACACCCTTGGGGACTGGAAGCACGTACTGTAACACTCTTTTTCTATTTGCCATAGCATCAACTGATGGTGAGCCACAGTCAAGCTCCATCAGGCAAATGCATCGCAGCGCCTGGCTGATTTTGCCGCCGCAGTGATGGCAACACATGAGAATAAGACAAGATCAAAGGTCTTTTTCGCTTCCTGCATATTCACTTCAACGTGAGGCAGAATTGCAGTCGTTGTGTTTCACCTCCGGCACAACAACATTGCAATTGTTATAATGAGAATGTTTTCATGTGTCACACCCATAACTGAATGCAGCGCTTCAACTTCCTCATTTCTCAATGCTCTGAATAAGGATGGATGAATGGAATTCATCCGTTCCTGGGTCAAACAGTCTGCTTTATGAGCTGGTCAAGAAAAAAGTTTCAAATAACCTGAGCATGTGTAATTGGTATTAGGAAGGTTTTCTTTTAAGACATTTCTTCTTTTTGACAAAAGTTAAAAAAAAAAAAAAAAAACACAGCAAATGATGCTTGCTGAGTTGATGTTTTGTCTGAGTCATGCACAAGGTTATTATAGTTTTGGAATATGAATTAAAGTTTCATTTTGAGTTTTTTTTATTTTTTTATTTAGTTTGTTTTAATTTGTTTTCAGGGGCGGCTTTCTTCTCTTTTTATTAGTTTTTAGTTTTTTTTTTTTTTTCAAAAACTAAGATTTAGTATGAGTTTTAATTTTCAAGGAATTGTTTTTTTTTTTTTATTTGTGTGTAAGATAAGAAAAACACAATGATTAGTATTCTATAGTAAAAATTCAACAAAAATATGATTTGAAAATGTTATGATGATACAGTTTAACCGTCCACGTGATTTGAAGTACAAAAAGTATTGAACTCAGTTCTCAGGTCTACAGTGTACATATACATACTAAGAAAATCACTTTTTACCAAGAGTTGCGTTTCAGGCTGAGTTAAATGACAAATGCACAGTCGCCATTTGAGCCAAAGACAACCACACACAGTCTCGTCTCCCATTGGTTTTGTGTGACGTAACTTGAAGAGGACTGGAAGTCCCAGACAACTGTTTGATCTTCTCTTCTTCTGAGCAGTGCAGTAATCGCGAAATAAATGCTTTAAAAATCCAATGCAAATGCTTGTGTATTAAATTAAACACCGAAAACAAAAACAAAGGACATTTTTGCTAAGATTATAGTCAGCATTTGCGTTTTTATTTTATTTCGTTAGCGAAAATGGTTTTTTTTAATTTTAGATGCAGTCATTTCATTAGTTTTTATAACTAAAATAGCATTTGTCATTGCTCCCAATTCCAATTTTGACTGCTAACTATCCAAGCGTCACATTAGCCAAAATCCTAGCATGTCTCAGTATGAGATTAAAACACAAAACAGTATTTTAATACGGCTTGTGTTTAACATGACGACGTCCTGCCACCAAAGGCCCCCACCAGTAAGAGCTGTGATAGAAGATTCACTCTGACAATCAGAAGAGGCATGCTGCGAGACTGTGAGGTCACAGTTATCTTAGGCAAGGTCAGAAAAAAAAAAGCCAAAGGGTAATGGAGTGGAGCTCATCAGAAAGCTGTCAATGGCAAACAGCGACTCACCTCCATCTGTCGGGCGGACTGTGGACGCCTGAAGTTAGTTTTTCGATTTATGTTCAGCAGAAAAATGCAAGGCAGAATGTTATGTTGCTGCCTCTCCCTTGTTGCCGTGAGCAGGGGACAAAGCAAAGCACTCTCGCTGGAATCAAAGTGCTTAACCGTCGAAGCAAGTGCATCCACGAGCGGATTGGTTCATGTTTTCCCCATTACCTGAAGATACGGCAAGTGCTGATGCTGGAACTTTTGGCCAAGTCTGTCTGTGCCATTCATGTCACAAGCAATCGAGATGTGCTCCCTGATAGCAATCATTTATCCTTTCATCCTTTTTCTATTTCACTTATCGTCTTTAAGGGTCACGAGTGAGCTGAAGGCTAACACAAATGACTTTGGCGAAAAGCAAGGTACACCCTGGACTGGTCGCCCGTCAATCACAGGGCACATATACATAAAAACCACTGCTTTAATTCCCTTCTCGGGACATTAGTATTTAATGTACCAAACATGCGTGTTTTTGGAAGACTGCCGAGGGGCTGAGTAGCCACTTATGAAGAGACATACAGACTGGGAACAAAACCTGCATCATCTGTTTCTTGTTTTTTTTTTTTTGTCAAAGGCATTTACTCACAGGTTTGTCTTAATGTTAGGTTTTGGGTCGTCGTTGAGTAATTTAGCTAAACGTAATGGCGAGTCAGCTATCAAACGATTGTGGGATAACCAGTTTTTGTAAAGCATGACATTCCATTTTGGTGAGTATTTAATTAAACCTGCAGATCAAACGTTTTTTTAAATATTTCCATCCGAGTATGCTTGCATTGGGGCCACGTATGATAGTGAGCTAACAAATGCAGCAGGATCGAAAAATTTGATGTTGTGATGCATATTATCGCCACCTACAGGACTGCCGTGGAATGATACTTATTTTGCAATTTATTTGAATGTTCCTTGACAAATGTCTGAGTGTCATTCAACTTCTTGCTGTTGGTTCTATGTTCTGAGAATTGTAATTTCACTGAATGGAGCTGAATTAAACCAATCCATCCAATGCATGTTGCTCTGTGAGCTTATTTTGGCAAGGCTATCAGCTTGTTAATGTCTCCATCAGACACCACTTGCCCTTGAGCATTATCAACAGCATCTGTGGACGCACAAAGGCATAATAGTTGTGTCGGTATGAAAGGAACTAACTGCAAATTAGTTTAAAAAGAGAAGACCAAAGGTTCTCGTATACACTATACAAGGTTCCACAATGACATTCCACAAGTACCTGTACATTTCAGTGTGTTTTACAGTAATCAGCAGAGCTGGGCACTTGACCCTTTTTTGATGGTCAGTCCCCTGCCCTCTGGCCGCGATCTCTGTACCGTTCCAGCCTCGACTCTCGAGCCTTATTCATAAAAATTGTTGGCCCCCGACCCCGTGCCGCCCTCCACAATACCCCCCAGATGATTAATAAAAACAACTCTAAATATTTATTTGATACAGTGGCAATGCTAACACAACAGCAGCCGACCTCCAATAGCTCTTCCTATTCAGTTCACGATTTCATGCAATTCTTTACTCAGAAGATTGAGCGCATTCAGGATGAGATTAAGGACACTGTTCCTAACCCCCCCCCCTTGAATTCTGCCATGACTGATGTTAATAGGGGCATTTCAGCTGATAACTGTCTGACAACCTTATCTCATTTTAAAAAAGTATCTCTTGAAAGCCTAACAACTGTGGGCATGTGAAGCCCTTTGAGACTTTCTTGTGATTAATGTCTTTATAAATAAATTTGACTTGACTTTGACTTGACTTTTTGATTTGACTATTTATCCTTTTTTTTTTTCAATCCAAACCGTGACACGCAGTATGTGATCCATTGCACCACTAGTTGTGACCAGTACAAGTCAATCAACAGCAGCAGTGGGAGGCTCCTACACACCTGCGACCCGAGTGAGGATCGAGAAGATATACTGTATGGATAGATACATGGATATTTGATACATAAGTCATATAATACATGACAATACAACATTATATAGCGCATTTCACAATAGCTGGAGCTGTAACAAAGTGCTTTCCATTTAGTGTAAAATAAATTAGCGGGAAATCAGCACACAAATTAAAAGACATATATACCAGATACCAGAAGAACAGCAGAACAGCGACTGCCTCATGTTGACTCGAAAGCAAGGAATAAAAATGTGTCTTAAGTTGGTCAAAAGAGAGGGGAAGGAGCAAAAAGCTATTTTGAGATATTTGGTGTTTTAAATAATGTTTAGTAATCCTTATACAACAGCTTCAGTTTTATTTTTTATTTTTACACACCAATTGCACGTTTTTGTATGTTGTGCATGGATTATGACATTCCACAGGGTGAATGTCTTTCTATTCTAGAATGACCCATAAAATATTTGTGACTCTTTGGAAATTCTACCCAAATCATGAAATAAATGTCATGCCCTCTCAAGAATGTGTGTGGCGCACTGGAATAATATTCAACCTGTGACTGCACTATCCCTTCATAAACACGAGTGTCACCAGGCTTGACGATCTGTCCAAGCCAGTTTACCTCAAGGTGATGGGGGCTGTCACTGTGGTAAACTCTACACTATTGTATTTGCTGACATTGCTAATGTACACCATGTTTTTGGAAAGAAAATATTTTACTCTGCAGGTATACAGTCCACAACAAAATTAGAGAGCTGTGGCAATGGAGATCATATTTTGTAAGGGATGATTATGTTGTGTGTGTAGTATGTACAATATGTACTGTATAGTAATGGGCCATTTATTGCAAATACAGACGCCACCAGTGGAAGCAGCACTTAAATCTTCTCTGACCTTTGTTGAATGACCTGGCCATTGTGAATCTTTGCTTTAGTCTTTATCTCTTGCTCTCATCACAATGAGTGCATTCTGCAGCTGTCCATCAAGCAGTAAGGTCAACTGTCCTGTCAGCGTTATTGGCATTCATAATAGCTTCTCTTTTAAAATATCTCAATTTAATGATTCTTCCTGCAATGTGGACGGATTGGATATCTTGGCGTTTTCTCTGCAACTAAAAATGCATGGCCACATTGCATATGGCTGCTAGGTTGCCGGAGGATTACAGTTTATTGATGAGACAGAAAGCAAAAAGATAACTATTGATTGCGCAAACAGACTTTGTTTTCCATATAGAACCGTTCATGAATCATTATACGAAGAAATAAGGAAGCAGGCTCGCCCAAACAATCAAAACACATTTGTTAGACTGATTTTTAGTAGTGTTGTTAATTACTGTACTAAAGTCATATTCCATTATGTAATCCCAGGGACTCATCTTAAATTTCAATGTAATATGGTGAATTCAAATTGAAATTCCTCATTCCTGTTGATTCTGGTTGGGTTCAATTTATTTTATTTTTTTTATGACGGGTGAATGTGTGATTAAATAAAACACCAACAATGAACAACAATTAAATATGTGGCTTTCTAGCCGACGAGCGCAACAGGATAAGATGAACACAAAATGGATGGATGTAATTGGCTTGCTAGATACGCAGTATAGGCAAAAAAAAAATGGATAACAGATTATAACATCTACATGAAGGAAAATGGTGGACAAAACACATAAAATTTGTCCCCTTTTGGTGTTGTTAAAAAAAAAAGAGAGAGAGAGAGAGAGACAAAAAATGCTTTTTCCATTTATCTGACTTATAACTAGTTGACCCAAATGACAAAAAAGTTTCTGAAAGGCGGCTAAAAATATGAATTCATGTAATTGTCCTACTGCGCACACCCTCTAATACGTGTGACTCATGTGTTTGAGACATTTCAAGTGTTTTTTCCTCATTTTTAAACCAAGGTTGAACTTTTTGGCCATAATTCAAAAGATTTGTTTGGCACAAACAAAAACACTGTTCATTGTCCGCAAAACATCATACTTGCAGCATAATGGTGGCACCATCATGCTTTGGGGTTTGCTTTTTGTCAGCTGGAACCTTGGCTTCAGAAAAGTGGAGGGAATTATGACCAGTTCCAAATCCCAATCAATGTTGACACAAAACCTTTCAGGCTTCTGCTGAAAAGCAAAAAGAAAAGCCGGCATATGCTCACTAGAAAATCTCATCATTATTTCGTCTGTTTCAAGAGGGGAAGTACATTTTAGATATTGTACTGTAGTAAGCTCGAAAGAGGGGAAGTACGTGGTAAAATTGCGTAAAAGAGTTTTTTTTTATGATGTAATAGTGGGAAAAGTTTTTATATGTTCTAACTTGGTCTCATTTTTCTACCTCACAAAAAGCAGGCCTTTGAACAAAGAAAGCTGTATAGACTTTTTAAACCCACTCAATAACATCTTCCAGGCCTTTTATAACATTCTGGAATATGCTCATCTAAAAAGTGTTTAAGGTGGTTAGGGTTCAAGTTCTCTCAGCCAAGCATGCCTGGGCCTTGCTCTGTGGGCTTGGCACGCAACAGAAAAGAACCTAAGGCGGAGTTCACTCAAATGTGGCTGGAAAAAAGGCTTGGTAAGATGGTGAATCATGATTTCGGGGGGAGTTTAAGGACTTAATGGAGTTGTAATGCAGATCAGTTCAAATGATTGATCAATTAAAGCGCACCTGTAGTGGTACAACATACCTTGTGCTTGAATAAATAAATATGGTATATCAAGAAAAAATGCATCCAAACACGGTTTGGTTGCATTAAAGCATGCTTAGAATAATTCACAGGACTTTTCTGTTGGAGATGCAATGGCGGCTAATACGTGCAGACATTCTAGCTCCTTTTTGGTCTGCAGGAAGCAGAGCCGTGACGTAGCATCGTTGAAAGGCGACTCTGGATTGATATTGGCTGCCGCTGGCAGGACGTGTTCGGACAGTATTCTGGTCTGTGAAAAAGATATCATGGCAGAAATGCAACGCGTACGGATGCCTCAATAACAATACAAAAACAAGTATAACAAGCGGATGGATTTAAAATTAGTCCACGGGTAAGCGCTTCAGAAAATGGATGGATGGATGGTTGGAAGAAAACTCTGGGCTCTGCCATTCAACAGTGTACAGCGAGGGATCCTGGTGGTTGAAGTACTCTGAGTATTTTAAACTAAAAGTTGATGCCGCGTTGCCATTAGCGCATATGTATACTCGATATATGTTAGTTACATATATACATATGGTGGAGAGAAAGGATTTTAAAAATCAATGGCTAGTAAGACTGTCTGGTGTCGATTTCCGCATAGCACTGCAAGTGATTATGGAATCACAGGACACATTCGCACTTTCAACGTAAGGCCTGCGAGAAGGCTTACTGTAACCAACTCGTGATCCGATTGGCTTTCGCTATTAACTCTAAGAGCCCGCAGTCACACAGCGCAGACGCCCACACCGTTCATTCTGTAGGCCTTGAATGAATATTACGTGCCACTGGTACTATGAAATCTGCCTGGCAACACACGCAAGCTGAATTGTCATTGGAGAAAAACTCTCACCTAAAAATATAAAACTGGGATATAATATGACATGAAAGTGGAGAAGTGTATATATATATATATATAAAAATGAAATAAACTTATCAGAAATATACAAATAAATACATATAAATATATATGAATAGATATGATTTCTTGATTAAGTTGGGCCAGCAGAGAAGGCCTTTGAAGGCCTTGACCCTCCACCACTGATAAAAATGCACTTCATTTACCACCATGATAAAATTTATTTCAGCAAAGGGACAATTATTAATCCATTTGAATAGATTTGGGGTACGGTGGTTAAATTGTTAAAGATCAGTGATCCCATATTTGATTTGAGTCCAACCCCTAAGTTCTATAAATGACAATGTATATGACAACAACAACGATCTGGCGTAGTGGGTGCAAGGGAAGGCCCATTCAAAGATATGACATCACATTGTGGCACACTGTGGCGCCTTTAAAATATTATTATTAAAATTAACAAAGTGGATTGTGATTGCACTGTTTTAGCGACTACAAGACTAGACACAAAGATGTGAACACCAGATATATCAATCTTTACAATATTGCCCCATTGACCAAATATATCCAATGTGACATGGAGAGCTTAGAAGAGATTTTGTAAAGCTTGGCCAGTCCAAGTCAAAATAATTCTAAGCGATTTTATTCATGAGGATTCCCGCACATTAGCACAGATTCAGCATGGGAGTCGTGTCCATTATGAATGAGTATCCAGCCAACTGTAAACACAGGGCATACTCTACCCCAAAAGAAGAAAAATCATTTTATCGAGAAAGTAACACAGACCAGCATCATCGCACATGCCAGCTGACTGGTGATGTTCTTGCGACCTGTCATGACAAACAACTGCAGGGCGACCAAAAGAGCACATGGACCACTGACGTTAACGTGACCAGATAAGAGATAACGCTCCAAATGGGGTCATTGCTGGTCGGGTAGTTGGTCCTGTCTGATGGCGAGAGGTCGGTACATCTCACCTTGTCTGGCTGTGCAGCTGCTGCAAACACAAAAGACTCAGAGACTGTTTGTGGGAGGTGAACCGCTTCAATTGATATGTTAATTATTGAGGACTCATATGATTCTAAGGTCAAAGCGTGTTTGCGTGTGTGTGTGGGGGTGCGTGTGTGTGTGTGTGTGTGTGTGTGCGCAGCTTTTTTGTCTGTGTATCATGCAACCCTTGGCCATCTGATTATTGTACTCAAAGGTGTTGTTGTCCCTCAGTGTGGTATCATGCCGGTGTGTTTAAGCCAAGCATGAGGAGTTGAATCAGCCCAGAGGGCCTGATGCACTATGACTCGCCATTTTGGAGCATTTCCAGCTGTCGACTAACATTAATACATCTTCTTGCGAAGTTACACTTGTTTTTTTTCCCCCTCGTTTTTTTTCCTGCAGGCGCTTTAATTGTTTTACCTTCTTCACGTTCTTGTGCAGGCATGTTATTAGTCTATTTGACGATTTTATGTGTTAGCACTTGAGTGTATGGTAAGGCAGGATATCAGAAAATTACTGCCAAGATGATGTCATCCCGATATTTTTCCAGTAACAACAGTATCCCGAAACAGTACTGCACTGTTTATTGAACATTACAAACTGTTAAACACAAATACCAAATGAGAACACTGGCAAGCAGCTACACCAGGCCAAAAGTCATATCCGGACGCTCACAAGGTACACATGCACTATAGTTGTTATTGTTTTTATTCTGCTTGTCCCAATATACAGGAATTACACTATTTAAAACAAGAGAAAATCTTTATATTCTCTTGAATCACATTTTACTATATATCTATACTAAACATTGTACTATTTTTGTTTGTTAAACTCATGTAACAACAAGATTGTGGTGTTTTTTGGGAGGGTCGCTGGAAAGGATGAATGGTATTTCAATTTCAATATGGAATATTGATTACAAGTAAAGAGTGACTTAATCACAGAATTAATTACAAGCCTAAAACAAGGTACCCCTGTACTGTAGATTCAATGCAGATTTCATACCTTCTGGCAGAGCACATTCACAAATGGCTATTTGCTAGAGCAATATCTAAACAGTTCATAAGGATAAAATATATTGCATGTATCGTACGAGAGCTATAAGAGCGTGATATGAAGTCATTTCCAGCTGCAAATATCTCAGCAAAGCCAAACTGGTCTCCAGTATTTTAAAGGGCATCGAAAATATAAAGTGTTGACTTGAGCTACAAGTGACCCTACTTAAGTGAACAACTGAATAACTCCTCCAAAAAAAGAGGCTTCAAATCTCATGAATGTCACTCCCAGTGAAGGTTTACGGTCAAAATAAATACAAATGAAGTCATTTACATATTGTGCATTTAAAACAACCGCTTAACTTTGCCTTGAAGTCTGCTAGCCTAATGCAAACACGTAAATTGTGTCTTCATGGCATTGTTATTATAACGCTTTAAAATATATTATATTTGAAATATATTATATCTGAAAACAGAGAGTGCACCGTTCAGCAACACATAACAACAATACTCACAGTTATATATTCGTTATCCTGTGCCAATAATAGTAGTGCAGCTCAGTGATTTAAAGTAGTTTTGAAACTCTCCCACATGACTGTGACTGTGTTATGCTGCCCCCAGTGGCAAAGTTGTGCACTCCAGAAGGAAACTTAGTTTTATTTACATTTTCTATTTTCAAATTATGACTATTGGTTTTTATAAAGTACTACACTATATATTGCTATTTTCCTTATTTAAAAAAATGACTTTTTGTGGAGGAGACTCGAACACATTAATGGCATTTCCATTCCTTTTAATGAGGTAAGATTTGTGATATGTTTTAAATTATGTGCATGATCACAAAACAAATTAAACTTGCATCTCAATGCACCACTGTGCTGTCATTTAAAGCTTGTTGGAGTGTCTGGTTGTTTTCTTTTTTTCCTTTCCTTTTTTCTTTTAGCTCTTTGCAGTACTTTTCCTGTCAACCCTGTAATCCGACAAGACAATGCAGTAAGACAGTGGCAAGGTTTTAATTGCCTTCAGAAATGTTACAATACATTGTTTTTGCCCACACACGCACACAAACACACAGACACCAATGCAAATCTTGTCACATACCGTCTGTCAAGTGGAAGGACGTGAGAATGGAAGAGGGCTCATACAAATGTTTCTTGCGGGCTGCAGCTCTCCCTGTGATGCGATTATCCTCTCGGTGGGGTGACATGTCAGAAGGAGGGAGCGCTTTAAAGGCAGGCGATAAGCGAATTTAGAATTCAAACACTGCGGCCGGTCAGTTACATCCTTGCTAAAGAAACAAAAAAAACAGCATAGACCAGCATGTTTTTGTTGCTGTTGTTTTTGTTGCTGGTTTCAGTGATAATTGGTAGCCACTCAGTTCGCTAGTTGTTTTATATTAAAATGTGCACATTGGAAAAGAGTGCTTCTGTCGTTGCAATTTAAAAAACAAACAAAAAAAAGGACAAGTGGATATCTTATCACCTGTAATGTTAAAAAAGAAAATGTTAGCTAACTCCTACTGAACTACATAAACAGTGACCTATGGTTAAGTAAGGCATGACGACTCAATTAAACACATTCCACGTGACTGGAAGACTTGAGGCTCGCTGGGCTTTGGATCAGTCGAGACGAAGTGGGAGGTATCAGGTGTATCAAACCATATTTGAGGGATGGGGGAGTGCTGTATTTTTGTTGATGAAATATTACGTTTCCATCAAGTCCTGTGTGGTTTTAACACTTCTCGATTCTGTTCAAGAACGGAAAGTAATCTGACTCAATCTTAAAATCTCAGAAATTTTGAGTGGATTTACTTTAGGATTGCTGAAGAAAGCACAAGACGCGTTGCCTTCAGAGTTGCTGATTTTGAACATCTTAACCAATTGTACGTGAAATGTGGTTTGTGAAATACTCAACTCAAGAAGAAGAAAACTAATGAATTATTACTGTTATCGTGTGTGGTGCACTTGAGATGACCAACTCCACACATACGGTATTGATATCAACAATAAAGAGGAATTCAACTCTAAAAAAATATTTTCAATAAAAAAATTTATGCACCTTCACTAGTCTAAACACAGCATTCTGATTAATGTTGTGTTTGTGGAATATGAGTTAAGCTGCTATCCATCTATTTTTACCCATTTCACGGGGCGGCTTTCGACTGAAAATGACATCACAGGTGCTATGGGCTCAGGTAACGACCAATCACGATTCACCTGTTTTCTGAAGTCGTGCCATGATTGGTCGTTATCAGCATCATGAGCAACTCTCATGTCATTTTCAGTCAACATAAAAGACAAAACGGCTGCCCCTTGAGATGGATAAAAAATGGATTTTACTTCTTAACTCGTAATCCACGAACATAATCTTAACAGAATCCCATGTTTAGACTAGTCGCCCTGCATAGAACACATTTTTGTAAAGAAAACATTTGGTTTGACGTCCCCTTTAACAATCATAAGTCCCCTGCCCCAAAAACTGAATTCTAGCGAAGTACCAAGACTGACAGAGAGGCAGCATATTAGTAGTCATCGTCACTGGGCATACAGACAACTATTAAAAACAAACCAAAAAAAAGAAGTAATTTGAGTCTGCAAACCCTTCTTGTCATTTTTAGTGAGCTTAAAATTGTGATTGGAAATATCAAACATTTATGATTGTCAGCACTGACCATTTTCAGGCTGGAGTGGAAAAAAAATCACTCTTAACACAACCCACATCACCGGATAAGCCTCAATACACTCTTTCAGAGACATCCTATACTATCGGTAGGGGCGTGAACCATTGTAGTGAAAAAATTGTTAACACAACTTGTCAGGGTGGCCAAAGCGATTACTGTTCCTTTTTTAATTCTTCACAGAATAAATCCCAAATAAACCATGTTAACCATATCACTGGCTCAGTACACATTTGAGGTTAACATGAGAAAATATTTCTTTGCAGGTGTCAGAGTTGACGTGAAGAGTTCAAGACAAGGTTTTTTGTGTTCATCGTGTGATTCATTTGAAGCGTACTTCAGAGAGAGGTGAGCGCCTAAGCATCCATAAATGTGTATTAGTGTTCTACAAGGATGATTGAAGTAGATACTGTAGCTATGTGGTTGTATGCAATGCTGACATTTGCACTAATGTTAATGAGGAGCGGGGCAAACTACTTTTTTTTTGGTTTGCATTGAAAATATGTTGATGCATGGAGGAGTGTCTTTGAGGAAAACCAACCGAATTTGGAGCATAGAATTAACTGTATATTTCCATAAATGTGCTATGGCCTAGCAGCCGTCTGTTGATGCTGATACTGCGACAACAACAACCCCAGAGGCCCTTGATGCATATGCATGATTTGTACAGTGCACATACGCACTGCTAGCTCATTAGCGGCCGCTGCCCTGAGGCTTCCAACTGAGGGCAAGGCCTCATTGCACAGTTCAGCAGCTCCGATAGTACTCGAAGCGTTTTGGACTTTCCTGTGTGAGCGTCAGGTGCAAGCACCTCCAGTCATATTTCGTCATTTGGATCCTTGCTGCCACAGCTGTCATCGCCATTTTTGGTGCCATGTTACTTTCTGTGACTTTCTAGGGCAGAAACAGACGAGGCTGTCTTTTTATTTAGTGAATATTAAGAGTGATGTCTATCAGTATGGAAGGGTAAAGACTGTTAAAGCAGGTTTACTGTCATTGTAAGCAAAACTATATTTTGCATTAAAGGGAGACATATTATGTCTCGCTGAAATAACTCGTTTTAAATATGCAGTGAGCCAAACATCATCCTCCAGATCCTGCTGAATAGTGCCGTGCAATCAGCTTTTGGCCATCGCCTCTGTCCCATCGCTCAGCGGAGCGTGTGCACTGAGGACTGATTCACTTTATTTTCTGTCTTTATGGTGAAAATGCCAAAATGTGCTCCAACCATCCGACAATCCCAATGAGTGTGGGAAAAGTGCTAAATGCACATTTCACATTAAGAATAAAAAAAAAATATTTTCTCTTATTATGTACATCACAGAGTGGTACTCAAAGAGTCATATGCATCATGTAGTCAGAACCATCAACAATGAAATGAAAGCAAAGTCCATCAAGAAAAGAATCACTGTAAAATGTAAACCCAACTTCTGTTAATTATGATTCTTGATACTGTGATAATATGCTCTGGATGGAGCGGTGAAGTTTGCTCCCTGGAAGGCTCTCATGACACCAGACAGCGATCTGCACCGATGACAGTGCTTTCAGCAAATAAAATAACAGAAGTCGTCAGTAACGGAGGCAACGCAAGATGGCTGCCCTCTGCCTTCCGCCACGAGAGCTGACTGGCATTCCAGGTTACGTCTGTAAAACACACGCAGGGTACAATTGCAGCACAAATATGGGAAAAGAAACTACTTGTGAACTTTTTAATGTTTTTAAACTTAAATAAATAGCTGGGGGCCTGAAAGGGAGCCAGAAATATTGCCGATGGGGCTATAGCACCCCCCAGCCCCGGCTGGTGTAGCATCGTGCAAGCTGCCAAATTACACTTAATTGTCCATTAGTTAGTGGTGTGTTTTGAAGTGGAAAATTAGCACACAGATTAAAAGACAAACTAGCAAATGAATGATTTAACACACAAAAAAACATATTGTCCCTTTGAGGGCATGTTCAAGTCAGTTGAGGAAATTCAGCAAATTGTTTTGCCCTTCTGACCTATTTAATCACAAAGAAACAATATATGTCAAAATTAATTTTCAATTCACTTTGTGTTGATCGTTGGCCATTATCAATCACCTCTTTAGTACAACCCAGGTTGTGAATTTGCGGTCCTGAACAGTCTTTGAGTCAAGTGGACAGAATATATATAGCCACTTAGAATTATGTCTGAGGAAGTGATGTAAAAGTGAGACTGTAGTGCCTGAAGATGCATTCACGGCGATTAGTTCATATTCTAACTCGGTAAAAGGGAAATTAGGTCCAAGCATATTTCAGAATGTTGCATTGTTCTCTGGACAAACGGGTATTTATATGTAAAAGTACTTAAGAACCACGTCCACACGTCACATTGTCCGTATGTGTGCACGTATTTGGAATGTGTAGTAGCAAGCTGCTAAATAGTGAACAAAAACCTGCGGAATAATTGGAAAGAGCAAAACAGCCAGCGCGTGGATATTTTTTTTTAAACTTTGCTTCCATCTTGTGGTGAGTTTTACAGCTTCGCCGCACAAACAGCGCGTGCGCAGCATGTCCTAAATCACTTTCCATAGTTATTTTGCGAAGGTTAAGACGAATTTGCCAGGTAAGAACATTATGTACTTTATTCTATAAGTGTGTATGGCTATAGGATTGTGTGTTGCATGCCATATAATTTTATCGTATGTTTGGGAATGCGTTCTGCTCTTGAAAATGTAATCAGACACTTAAAATATAAAAGTGTCAAAACAAGATCAGCTGATTCACCTTGTGTTTTGCCAATGCCCAAAGCCATTAGACGCTGTCTGTCGAAGTTCTAACAATGTTATAAAGTTGACGTTGTCTTGCTGTTGATTTTCCTATGCCAACAAGTGAAGTAGATACGTGACCATAAAATTGCGTCAGCAAGTGTGTTTGACTGTGTGTATGCTAACAAACCTGAGCTAGCGGGTCCACATAGCTACAACTTTCACAAAATAAACGACTCGGGCATGCCATGTTATATGTCCGTTTATGTTTTCAAACAGGTCAGAGGGTTTATAAGGAAGGCACAAGTCGACTCTCAGCGATGCCCAGCACAGTAAGTGACACGTTTGTAACTTCTGGTAGATTTGATCATTGCAATCTGGTTAGCTAATGTGTGACATAAGGTGGTCCAGAAATAATTGCAAAGATATATACATTTAGAGAACGAGCTAGTGGTTAAATTTGCCAAAAGGAATCTCAATGTATCCGCACATATAACTCAAGCACGATATTTAGTTCATTGTATTGCCGTAGTACATAAACCCTCGTTCAGCCTTCAGCAAAAAACAAAAAATAAAATGCACGACTGTGTTGCGAGATGAAGTCAGTATATTTAAAGTGATGCTTTTGGTACTTTGTAGGTCTTGTGTGGTGGAGGCCGCCTGGTCCGTTCTCAGACCTTAAGTCGGCAAATTTTGGCTGCTTTGAAGGTTGGCAGAGTCCGAACGTTTTCTACTGCAAACCCAGATGAACCTTACATATCTGTGTCACACACAGAATCAGGTATTCTTTTATAAATTGTACTTTTTTTTTTTAGTTAATATTTCCTTTAAGAATGTGAACAACTTAATCAATGGTCAAATAGTTTAAATTGCAAATTAGTGATTCCAAGTGTAAAAAGAAAATAATGGTTATGAAGTTTTTTTTTAATACTGCTAACCAAACAATAGTTAAGGGTTATTATAACTCGGGTGTCCTCTGCAGGCCCGAGGACAGTGTGGCCAGATGAGAACATGGGACCGTTTGGACCTCAGGACCAACGCTTCCAGCTACCAGGCAATGTTGGATTTGACAGCCACCTGGATGGCGTGGAAGAGAAGACTACATCTCCAGTCAACAGGACTGTGCCTGATGTTCTAACAGCCCCGTGCAGCACAGAGAGACAACAGTTTATCCTAGCCCAGTTTGTCAATGAGTTTCAGGTAAAATTCAACTTCGCCATTGATGTTGTAAAATGAGAGTTTAGACAATTTTAACATTTTGACTTAAATATAATTATCCCAATTTCTGTGTGGGCTGAGGAAACCTTGAATTTGATTATCTGTCCATCCATTTTCTATAGCGCTTTTCCTAATTGGTGTCGTGGCTGAGCTGTAGCCTATCTCACTCAACTATGGGTGAGACGTGGCACTTAACCGGTCACCATCCAGTCACAGTTAATTAGATTTTCCAAAATTACCCTTAAACATAAACTTAATTCTTAAATCTGCCATTCAAGGGTTTTAAAACATCGCAGACACAATAAACAACATTGCCATATTTTCTTTGGTATTGTTGATGAATTTTTAATTAGCATTTTGTTTTTTAAAAGAACGCAATGAGTCTAACTCTCGCAACATGCATTTCTTTATACAGACAACGTGAAGCATGTATGAAAAATAGTGTAATATATAATATTGCCAACATTTTTTTTTTAATGATAGAAAAAATATTGGGCCCATTTTGCCCACTTGTCTTAAGGGTTATACGGTGGACCACTGCATATTTGCGGTTTGGCATTCACCTGTTATACAGATTTTTGGGGCGATGGAACCTATTTGTTGTTTTTGTGCTGAGACCCACGAAATCACAGGACTGTATTGCTTTGGTGTTATCAGATGACATCTTGGTGCCAAGGAACTGTTGAAGTAATTCAACACAACACAACAATTACAATTCGCCACTATCTTGTGGCAGCCTTTTTTGGGGTGTGTGAATTGCTCGCGTGACTTAGTTTTTCCCCGCAGGACTAAGCCCGTCCCCCGCAAATAACGGGGGTTCGCTTTGTTTAGTGAAGGAAAGGTCATTGCTCTTCAAAAGGTCACAGGTTATTAAACAGTTTGGCTTTATGCTGTATGCTCCTCAGGGGAAACTGGGCCCCATATCCACGCGCGTCCACAAAGCTGAGCAGTACTTCAATCAAACAGACACAGATTGCTCCGTAAATTCCTGTCCTGAGCTCTTAAGGAAAGGTGAGTGCTGTTTTTATTTGCCTTTTACCAAAATAGTTGAGATGAAGTGCTGGCACATAAAGCTCACTATAGAATATTTGTGTTGTCAGATTTGGAGCTAATGTTCCCGATAGTCCCCAACACTTCCATCACAGTTGTGACAATCTCACAGAGGAGTGGTCGCTGCAAGAGTGCAGAGCCAGACAGAGAGCAGCTACTCAGCAAAGTGAGTCTTGAGGTGTCAAGTGGAACCTCTGAAGTTGAATCAACCTATGGTCCCCATTAGGGTTATTGGTGCCTTTCCGAGCTGACTTTGGGCAAAAAGCGTAGGACACTCTGGACTAGTCGCCTACCAATCACAGGAAACATATAGACAACCAATCATATTCACACCAATAGACAGCTTGGACCGAAGCCAACCTAACGTGCATGTTTTGGACAGGGTTCTACATTAACATTGGCCCAGGACCACTATGTGACTGTGGTGGGCCACCCAAAGTTCACTGACGCTGACCTGTTGGGGCCAGTACAAATTTCATAAGTAAATCCAACATCTAGCTTTTTGAATATTCAATATTTGGAGGTTTATGTACTTAAATTCATCAATCAGTCATTAAATCATTCTATAAGGAATGGCATGAGCAAGATATAAAGCCCAGAAAATGTCAAATGTTCAATTAGACTTTATGCACTAAAAAGAAATACATGAATAAAAAACATTATAAAAAAAAAAATTAACTACAAAGAAGTCAGATTTTTTAAAGGCTGATATAAGTATAAAGACGATACAGTATAACGATGATAATATATAATAACACATAATAATCATTGAAACATACCATGTTATCTCATTAAAATACAGGCCGAATACTGTTTCTGGCAGGGCCACCACAACATGGCTAATGGTGGCTCGACATGGCCACCACTCATTAAGGCTTGCTGGATTTTAGAGATGTGGGAGGAAGCCGGAGTACGTGGTGCTTCCAACCCTCAACTTTTGAACTCTGAGACAAACGTGCTAACCAGGAGGTCATCATACTCTAACCATAAATGTCTCCGAAAAATGCACAACACTTCAAATTCCCATCCTGCATGATGTCATGTTGTCCAGCATCACTACACACACCATCACCATTGCCATCTATCTCGCATCTAGGATGGTGAGCATCACCCTGGGAAGATTATTCCCTATATATTCTTTGGATGAAAATTGTTTCAAATGTGAACAAGTAGACCAGCATCCTGGAGCAGGTTGTGTTCGAACATAGAGATTCCACTATGTTATGTACTTGATGTCAGTGTTTGATTCTCACTATATTTCCTCCTCTCTGCAGTTTGTGAGCGGTGCTAAGGAGATGTGTTTTGCACTTTGGACTGCAGGCTACTGGGCTGACTTTATCGATCCGACAACAGGAGAGGCTGTGAGTTCTCTAGTTACACTAATTAAGCTCTGTAACTATATAGACACTTCATCAGGTACACTTGTACAAGCTAAAGAAATGTGCGAAATCTTTTTTTCATTTTTTTTTTAATTACAGAATTAAGACAACTGAGGGGAGCAAAATATCAATATGTTATATTGTAATAATTTATGTAATGTAACAATATGTATGTAATAATATGTAATATATATAATATAAATAATATGATGCACATATTACAATATGTAATAATACTAGTGCTGTCCACCCGTTAAATCCGTCCTTAAATGAGTGACTCACAACTGAGTATCTTTGCAAAGACTGAATTGTTGAGTTCTTGTGTTACATTGAAATTGATGACACATTGTATATAACTGCAACACCCATTCGGGAGGTGTTCCTAATATAATGGCTAATGAGTAAGTGTATTGAGCATTATGAGACCAAAATACTGTTCTTACCTAATTGCTGTTCCCATTGCATTGGCAGCGAATAGCATCATTGTACAGGGATCAATTTCTTAACCTAGTTGTTTTTATTTCAAATATGTGCTAATTGCTATCTTGGTGCTTTTCCAACAGTTCTTTGCATCCCCGCTTAATCCAGGACAAACAGGGGAGGAGCCACGGCATTCTGGCTTCCGCATCGAGATGTCAGGCTCCTGCACGGTTATCCGACACATTCTGAGAGGAACACCTCAGTTTGTGGGGACGGTTTTCACCAACGCGCCAACCCACAGTGGCGCCATCACGCGACTACAAGGACTTTCACATGGACTGGATGATGAGGCTGAATAGTTTTCTTGGAGCTCCAAGTCAATCCGATGTTGTGAAAAGACTTGGCTAAGAAGAGCGTGTGTGGTTTTTATTTGTCTTTGTAAAGTGCGTGTACCACACTGCTGCCGAGCAAACGGACGAAACTGTCCCACAGCAACTCTGTGCTGGCCCTGTCACCGCCCTCCCTGCACTGTATCCTCACACCTGCACTATGACAGGTGTACCTTAGAGGAGACATCACCAAGGCATTTTAGCAGGCATGGTGTAAGATTTCAAGGTGAGAGTCAGCTCTAACCCTTAGCAGTTTCCAAAGTCTGATCGCACAAAGTATTCATGGATTCAGCTGCTGAACCAATAAAGTGACCTCTGGCTGCACTGATAAACATTCCTGCAATTTGGTTTTCTTACAGGAAGCACAATTGAGAATTATTCAGTCTTGGTCCTATGTCATAGTTTCCTGGTGTTGGTAGAAGCCAGCAGCCTCGCCCGTCCATGTTCACAGGCCAGAGAGACTTTTGCAGTCCTTTTCTTAAAAAAAGCCTTAATCGAAGTAAAAAAGTCCCTCTTTTTAGGTGTCTGGAGATGGTTTTTCAAAGCCCTTGCAAGAGCTTCTACAAAAACAAGTTGACAGCACACCATAGAAAAATACAGACGCTCCTTAGATCCAAATTCCTGACAGAGGTCCTTGTAGATGTCAATGTGGAAGTCACCTATGTTCTGTGGGTGATTGGGGCGCGTTTCTACCATAGTGCTCTTTAGCTGTGCTAGCATCCAGTCAATGTCCATCTCCAGCACCGACTTGGCATTAGAATGGGCAATATGGTCCATCAGCTTCCACAGGAACACAGTACAAAATATGTTTTCTTTCTTTGTCCATGTTTCTGCTGGCGGGTGAAGACAAACGTTTGCTGCCTTTGCGTGCGCCTCATTGGGAGTCTGAGCGTGAAGGTGTGTTGATGCCTTCTCGTACGTTTTTACAGGAGTGGGAAGAGGAGCCACCAAGACGTTCGTAACGTCTTCCATAGAATCGCTGTCTGCGCAGTCCTCTTCTAATCCGCAGCGACCCGCCATCCGCATGTTTTCCAGACAATTCCTGAGTACTGAAATGGATTGTAAAGCTATTTCGCCGATTTCAGAGACCTGATGAGGCACGTCAAGCTGTGGCACAGAGTCGAGCTGCGATGAGATTTCAGACAGTGCTGTGTTCACAGTCTTGGACACCTTTGTTGCGACCAACTCCAGCAGATGTTCGCCGCACGGAGACCTGATCTCTCCAGCGTTTATTGTGTCTTTCAGAGCCAGCAGAAGCGAGTCCCAAATGCATGCGTGGATATCATCCACGGTCACGCATGAGTAGTTGAGCGCCCATTGCGGAGAGTCGCAACCATTCCTACGATGGAGAGAATAAAATTGTAAAGATTTGATTGATTCTCTGCACACGTTCGTACTGGGTGTGCGTAGAGGCTCTAGACTTACAATGGGATCTGGGCATGCTCTTCCACCTGAGGTAACACAACACTCAGCACCTCTTGGGAGATTTTGTATAGGATGCTTTGCCACATTTTCAACAGCACCATAAATGCATTGCAGTCAAAATGACCATATTCTATTAAGTCCCACGTCCTGCAGGTAGGAATTAGCAGTTGTTAGCCCGCAGAGACAGTCTTTCCGTCACATGAATTTACAAGTTTTACTTACTCGGTTGTTAAGCCATCTAGGTACAACTGCAATTCGCTTTTGAAGAATTCAGTGGCGAGCAGGGGCATGTTCAAGTTGCTGCACCGCAGATATTTGGGTTCAATTGGGGACTGTCAACATGAGAAACAAAATAATTACACACTGACAAAATAATAATGCGCATACAGTCATCCTCACAAGAAATGTGTCTTCAAGAAGAGAATAGTGTACTTGACACTCATTCAACTACTTTACATATTTATTATGGTTGTTGGTTACTTAGTGGTGTAAAACAGCACTACACAAATAAAAGGAAACTGTCTCAGTTAACCTAACGAGGCAGACATTTTGATGCTGTACTTGAATCTCATTAGATGGAGCACGTGAATCGTGTTCCGCTACCTGTACGTTACCTAACGACCACGAGCTGACGTGCGTCATGCTTTAAATGTAATGGTGAACTAATCTTTTCTTTCTCGAATGAAGTGGTGCTCATACTTAATCATGACTTGAAATGTAAGTAAGATGATAATGATGGTTAAAAAAATCTGAGTACGAAGTAGGTTCCCGTGCATGTGTGATTTACTTACGTCATCGTAAGGGCAGTGAGGGGTCCGATCCCTCAGACTGTTATTCATCTTCGTTTTCAGGAAAAGGGTTGGAGAAGCAATGCCTCTTGCCTCAATGAACCCTTTCAAGGTGAAGTCTTTTGAAAGAAAAAACGCATTTCACCCCTCTCGTCAATTAAACAAGTGAAACACTCCATCTGTGTAATTTGACGCGTCCCACCTTGACAATGGACGTGTTGCGTCTGAACTCGACACGTTTGCCACGTGACGTCATCCACCTCTTCGTCTTCGCGCACATAACAAACGCGCTCAACTGCATTTAGTTAGTAGTTAAGTTGTAACGGTACACTGCTGTTTTGATTTCCTTCTGTTAGACCGTTAGGTTCCCCTGCACACCCTGCTCCATCTCCCCCGAGTCAACGTCATCAGGGAGCTAATTATGTCCGCACGGAATTGGGCAGCGTTGGAAATCGGAATAGTGGTTACTTAGCACGTATGCATCTACAGCGAGGTACAGGGTTTGAATCTCATCTCCGGCCTTGTGGTGTTGGGGTTTCTCCTGGTTCCCTGGCTACCTTGTTCCACAAGCATACACGTTAGATTCATTGAAGGCTCGTAAATTATTATCTATAGAATTAATCAAGCGCAATCTGTTGGTTAGGAGGAAAAATCAAGTGATGTACAGAGATGATTGCAAGGTCTGCAATCAAATATTGAGAATAAGCGTCTGGGAATCTTAGTGTAATACGTAAAGTTTGGGAATTTATTGATGCTGATTCACATGAAACTTTTTTAGACTATGTACTCAACTACTTACAAATATTCAGCACAGATTTTGCAAATTTACAGTAGGTCAACTGTTTCAATGCGATTGATGTTTTGATATCTTTTACCAAATGTAGACATTTGGTAAGTGTTTCATGCTTCATGTTAAAATCCTGCATAAACTGGTATTATATGGTATTGCTGGTAAAATTCTTGGATGGCCTTAGGCTAGTTTGAGGTCCAGGTTTTAGGCCTCTATGGGCTGAAACAGTTTGTGCCATTCCAATTCAGAATTAGTTGAGGTCACATCTGGTGTGCCTTTAGGATCCGTACTTGGCACTAAGCTTTTTCTTAAGTCTATCAATTATCTAGATTCTGAGCTGCAATTTATTTTTGTTAAGCTCTTTGCAGATGGTGGAAAACTTTACAGTTATTTTCGTCATTATTATGATGTCAGTGACTTAATTACCGGGCTGGGTTTAAGAGACCCAACAACAACTGGTGGTCAGTTAATCTGTTTAATTAATTTATTTAAGTGCAACTATGTGATTATTGTTTCATGTTGCTGGTTGTTTGTTATGTTTGTTGACTGGCTACCAATAAAATAAATACAATAAATGACTGACTGGTGGGTTTTGAGACCGATAGGAGGCCAAACCTCCATCAAAAGTTTTGTGGAAGGCAATTTATCATGGGTGTTAGAAAGGTTCCTAGGTTGAATGTCGTCATCGTTTGTGTGCTTGTTGTGTGATTGGAGTCGCGTCGGTGCCGAGCTCTCGCGAGAAGCGCCCACATACGGGTTACCAACAACTGCTTGTTGCGCAGCAGTTGTTAGCCGACCACCACTAGCATGTGACGTGTTCGATGCCTCAGTGTCCGTGTGCGTTCCTGACCGCAAAACCACACACACAAACGCTCACTGCTTCCCACTCTCCCTCACACTCTCGCTAGCTCACATGCATTCCTGCATGCATGAGTCCATCACCACCTCATTTTCATCTGTGCCCATGTTTGCCCGCCTGTTGCTTGTGCTGTTACATGTTGGGTGAAGATACACCATTAAAACTGCCAACCCACATCTTGGACTCGCCCTTGTGTTCTGACCGACACCCGGGGGTGAAAAGAGCATACCCCATTTGAACCAAGTCACCTATACAGTCCACCCTGAGGCTCTCCAACAATGGGCCTTTGGTTGTTTGGTTTGGGTTGTCTTCCTTTGACTAATTTAGCAAAACATAATCTTAGACTACAGTTCACCAATGCCATTAATTAAGAAATGTTTATCAGCCCGTCCCTCACTTAATAATCACATCAACTACTTTGTATGTTTGCATGTCTGGTTTTAAATCAACTTCCTGTTGAAATGTAAATTATGGCTGATGTTCCACATCCCTTCCTAACAGTTTACCTCATGCAACATCTTTGCGACGGACACTTCACACATGCAAACTATGTCAGTGGAGAAATGTCTTAAAGAGAATGGATGGATGGATATTAATGTTGGGCTGCGTGAAATGATTCATCAAACTTTGGTTGTGCTATGATACAGGCTACAGCACAATATATATACAAAAGCAATGCACACAGTTTAATCGAAGTTGCAGTCGCTTTAATCATGCTGTTGCAGACGATTGACATTGTTATAAAATTTGTCCAACCAAACATCAAATACTTAAAAAAGAAACTAAAAAAGACATTAGTATTTCACAATATGATACAGTTGAGGGTTCAATTGTTTTACTGCATTGTTGTTTGCCTTCAGTGTATGTCTCTTGGCATGAACCCCATTTGTGTCTCACATACATCCGATAGTGAGCATCCTGATGATGATGTCGATCAGTGTCGCTGCATGACGCCATCCTCCTGAGCTCACCAGAGCGGAAGCTGAGGAGAACACTGCGCCACTCTCATTTCGGGGAACCAATAAGTTGCAAATATTCCCTTCGCAGCAGGATGAGCACACCTGACAATGAATGTGTTTTAGTTATTAGAGTGATACTGTAGCTAAAACTTTAATTATCCACATACCCGACAGTGATTATCGGTGACTTCAGCACAGCCTATGAACAGGCATTCCTGTGCAGTTACACAACGCTTGGTCACAGAGATGCTTTCTCCATTTTGATCCATCATGTGGGCAACGTAACAGTATTTGGTATCTGGAAGACACATAATGTCACAGTTGCGCGTGCCTACACTCTCAGAGTGGATCTATAATATATCTACTACCTATAAATAATATTGATTCTTTTAAAAACTTGTAATCATATTCAAAGTTACCTTTAGGACAGTATACATCAGGTGCCCAACGATTACACTCATAGTTATCTGTGGCGTCTTGACACGTGAAGCACTTGAATCCTCGAGAATGAGGTGTCGCTGTGGAGGCCAGACATACTTCACTAAGACATTTGGATAATGCTACGCCCCCAATTTCATGAAAACAAGATGGAGAATTTGTGGGTTATTTTTATGGTTATTTATTCCATTTCTGAGCATATTTTAGCGTATTTGGACTCCAGAAAAAAAAACTGTCAACAATGTCAGTTGAGACTGTAATATAAGAAGCAGCACTATGATTTTGTTGTGAACTAGTCGTGGATTGAATATGGGAAGAAACCTTGAGGGAAGGGCATTGTCCCACACTTTAAAACCATCTGCCTTATGGTGCACGCTCCTACTTGAAGGGTATAGGTGAATGATGTCCTTCATGGTGAAATCACGCATCTGGACCATTTGCAGCCAATCTGCAATGCTGCTCATCATCAATAGGATGTGGGCCGCTGATGACCAGGGCTCCATCACTGATGTTGAATATCTTCATGCACTTAAATATGTAGTCAAGTCTGCCCTGAGTAAGAGGAGAAAAAAAAAACATCCTTGGCTGTTTGTCTGCTTAAAACCTAAATTATCTATTTTAGTAGTACAGATAGCCTTTATATGTAAACATTAAAAAAAACAGCTTGAACTCTCAACACGCTTTTCAAATTTGATCTTCATGTGCACCTTTGGGGCATTAGTGCTTTGAGTCACTGAGATGTTATTGAAATGGTTACATTGACCTATATGTATGACCTAGTTTCACTATTGAATTAAGATCAGTATTTGGCTGCCAGGATGGCCGAGTGGTCTAAGGCGCCGCGTTCCGGACCCAGTCTCCCCAGGAGGCCTGGGTTCGAATCTCGAATTTCCCCATTGTGGGACTAATAAAGGCCTTATTATTATTATTATTATTATTTGTTGAAGACCAGCCTTTCAGGTGTCTTTGATTGTGTTGTTGCTTACCTCCTCAGGCGATGATCTGGCTTGATGCGTTGTAAATCCTTGTTGTTGTTTGGTTAGTTTTTTTTTTTTGCATTATACATGCCCCAATAAAACATTATACACAACTGTTGTACAACACATTATGGATGACCATGCAGTTAAATCAGGACAGTGAAGGAATCAGTCGTGACAGTTGTTTGTACAACTGTAACACTTGAGTTCTCAAGAGCAAACTTAAGTACAACTGAATTAATTAGGAATAAGAGAGCCATTTTCCTCAATGTACTCCTGCTACTGTATAGGACATAACATGACATGCTTAAGATTTAGTAGTTCAACTTTAAGATATCTCACAGATGCCAGGTCTTGCCAGGAGTGTAAATCTGATTTGAGGAGAGGGCAATATACCAGGGGTTAGGTATTACATGACTTTGACATCCAGGCCTCAGTTAGGCAAAAAAGGGCTAGAAAGAATCTGCAGGGGCGGATAAATGATTGTGTCGCCCTGGTAACGGAGGCTGATATTTGCAGATTGTGAGTGCAAAAATGTTGTTCAGCATCAAATCATAACACACGGTGTAACGTGTACAAATTTACTATACATGTTCAATTCTTTCTTCATAAATGACACTGATGTGCTTATTGGCAATATGTAAATGACATACCCATACTGTGCCATACTGCCTATTTCATAGTCAAATGGAATATGAGACTCACGTGTGCTTTTGATCATGCTTTGTAAATACTTGAATCACCTCCTTAACTACTGGATATAGACGATTAACAGATGCCTTATCTGCATACAGCCAATCTTAGCTGCACATCAATAATTAAAAACACTATTTATAGGGCTGCTGTTGAAAACAGCAAATCCTTTTGTTGCATACAATTAACACTTCCACTGCAACGCCATGCCTCATACCGTCAATACTGACTGTCAAGACCGCGCAATACATTTTATTCACTCATTATTAAAATGCAATGTATTTGCCAAGTCTAAAGTAATTTTTGCACACAATTTCTCATAAATGTGCATTTAGTTTTTTTAATGCATAAAAATTCACTGAAACATTCATGCTTTAAAGGCTACTTACCAGGCTTTTTTTGTTGGGGAGACGTCAGAAGAGCCACTGGACTCTTGTCAGACGGAAAGTGCAGTGCGGCTCACTTGAAAATGAATGAAGAATGACGTCGCTGACGTCATTGCAACTTTGGTGAAAGTGGGAAATCGGACTGACCGGACCTTCGACATTGGAAAGTGCACCAGAACGTTAATAAAACGTGATTTGTAGCGACTGCGTAAAGGTACGCCGTGCATTAAGTTATTTGATGAAATGAGATTGTTTACTGGAGATTAAAACATGTTGTGAGGAACCAGAAGAACAATTTACAGGAATCAGGCATCTTTGTTGTTTACATTCGCCAGTTGGAGGCTTTGAGGTCAGAACTGGGACAATCCGAGTGGGATTTGATGGTCCAATTTCCCACTTTCTTCGAATGCAGCATTAATGTTTACTTCCGGTAACGAGTTGCGTGCGCATCTATCGCCATATTGAAACCAAATTCTCATCCTTGGCGTTCACACTGTTTTTGTTATTTAACTCATTTTCATACTACGTTGGGGATATAATTTCCAAACAATGACTGACCAAGATGTACAGTTACCAACCTCGCAAAGTAGCAGTTCACCGCCACCACCTAAAAGCCGCGCAAACTCCCCCGCCGACGCCGCTACCGACGAGCAAACGCCGACCAACAAAGACAGTCCAGCTGCCCGGGCTGGGCAGTTATCTGCGGCTGAAGGAGCCGCGGTGGAAAACGGCCAGGCTCCAGTACAAATGACGCTTGACATTTCAAGTTTTAGGAAGCCAGGCGAGAAAACATTTACGCAACGCTCCCGTCTTTTTGTTTCGAATCTGCCGCCGGATATACCCGAGGAGGAATTCGTCAATTTGTTCGCTAGATATGGAAATACAGCGGAAGTATTTATTAATAGAGAGCGAGGATTTGGATTTATTCGTTTGGTATGTATATAGTTCTTGAATCAATCCACAATCGCGTTTAGCTCATCAATTTGGCTAATTCACAGGTGTTTAGCTTGTTTTCGTATATTCATGGCACAGGTGTCAAACTCGAGGCCCGGTGGGCTGATTCGACCCCCAGTTTATCTGAATCATGCGCGTCAACTTCATGTTTCTCGTTGCTAATATACCCAAATTACAAATTGTCTTGAATTCAAATGTATTGAGATATTGTAAGCATTTTTACTTGTGGCCCATTTAAAATTAATAGAAGCCAAAGAGGTGATGGATGGATTGATGAAAAGTAGTGTAACTTTTTTTGTGGCTATATGAGGTTTCCATTTATACAGTTTAGACAGTTTTTATGGGTTCAGAGTCCTAATGGCACCACAAAGAAAACCATACACAATATCTACAGTGTGGTTCACGCCAAAAATTTGTTTGACATACCTTACATAACGCATGTGTCAAATTGAAGTGCCAAGGTCTTGCCAGCCCTCCATTCGTCCCACTAATAATGTTAATAATAATTCGTAATTATACTAATGCAAAGTGAGTTTGTCTTTAGCATTTACAAATACAATACAATTTATGCTTTCCTTTTCAATTAAATTCTGAATTTTGCACAGCCCTACTCTCCATGCAGGTTTGCTGTGCAAATAAAAACAACAACTGACTGTCCATTCAGTTTCACCATGACTGATTAAAATGAGTACAATTGAAAACTGATCCAAATGTCTACCATTTGGCTGGTGAGGATTACTTGTCTGTCTAGTTTAACAATTATGATCTGTCAGGATGGCCGAGTGGTCTAAGGCGCAGCGTTCAGGACCCAGTCTCCCCAGGAGGCCTGGGTTCGAATCTCGAATTTCCCCATTGTGGGACTAATAAAGGGAATGTTATTATTATTATTATGATTATTATTTCTAAACTTTAGAATCCTTTGCTTTTGGTGTAAATTGTAAATGTTGGCTCAGTTTGAATTTAAAATTAAACAAACATAACATGCCAGGTGTTCATTTTTTTTTACATTATATAATCAAAATGTTTCCCTTGATGTAAGAAGTCTGTTCACGGTTTCGTTTTTGTCTTCCAGGAGAGTCGTACACTGGCAGAGATTGCCAAAGCTGAGCTAGATGGGACAGTATTGAATAATCGACCAATCAGGATCCACTTTGCTGCGCATGGTGCTGCACTCACTGTGCGCAACCTTTTGCCTGTTGTCACCAATGAGCTTTTGGAACAGGTAATGGAGACAAGAGTTTTAGAATAGCTCATTTTTCCCTTTTGTGCAAGAGTGATGGTGTGCCACTCACCTCGTGCTTCCAGGCCTTTTCACAATTCGGCCCGGTGGAACGGTGTATCGTTGTGACAGATGACCGTGGGCGGCCCACTGGCAAAGGTTTTGTGGAATTTGCAAGCAAAGCCGCCGCTCGAAAAGCCCTGGAACGCTGCACGGAGGGCGCGTTGCTGCTCACAGCGTACGTTTTTTTTTTTTCTATTGTACAATTATTCTGACTCTGCAATACAAGCTATTCAAAATTTGCAAAACCAAGCAGCCATTTCTGTTGGGGTGCGTATAAGTATGGGCAATATTAGAATCTTTGTTGTTGCACAGTGTAGGATAGAAGATCAAACATTTTTATGCCCCTCTCTTTAGCACACCCTGCCCAGCCATTGTAGAGCCCACAGAGCATTTTGATGATGAGGAAGGATTGCCTGAAAAGATGTTATCGACAACTCCAAAGTACCTCAAGTGAGTCAAAGGATGAGTAAAGATATATGTTTTTAATTAATCAAAATACTTGAGCATTTGCTTGTCTTTCATCAGGGAACGAGCGCAAACACCGCATTTTGCCCAGCCGGGTACATTTGAGTTTGAATACTCATCTCGCTGGAAAGCTCTTGACGAGTTGGTGAAACAGCAGCGAGAACAAGTGGACAAGAGTATAAAAGAGGCCAAAGAGAAGCTCGAAGCTGAACTGGAGTCGGCGAAACATGAACATCAGCTCATGTTGATGAGGCATGGTAGGATCTATTTGGACTGCTTCTGCTACCGTATTTTCAGGACTTTTTTCCACTACTTTTTTCCTGCGCTTTTTAACCATGCGGCTTCTCATGTGACGTAGATTATTTATGAATTTTTACTGACGAGCTTGAAACGTCCATAGATTTATCCAGTCTTGTCACGCCTGATCGATGAAATTACCCAATTACCCAACACGTCAGCAGTGGGCTGATGAAACTGTTAGAGTCAGCCATTAGCGGTTGGAGTGTGCACGAGTGAGGGAGGGATGGGTTGCGGCATTGCGGTAGCGCGAGTAGGAGTGAACATAGTTTATATTACATAGTAATAATAATAATAATGTATCCAATGTATGTAGTGCTTTTCTAGACAACAGGATGCTTAAAGAGCTAAAATAAACGAAATATTGAGTTGAGTTTAATGAGCATAGGGAACGAGTGCCTTAAAAACGCCATTCTGCAGTGCGACCCCCGTCTCTTTTGCTTGTTTGGGGACCAACTCCCACCAAAGCTTTCTGGCCTTGGTGCAACATCCCCTGCGTCTCCCAAACATGAAGCTAACGGCTCTCCAAAGACTGCACTGCTACAGACCTATGTGCACTGCTACCTTGATGAAGGCAAATTGGCTTCCTGTGACAAGAGTGACTGAGATAGGTTCCAAGACGCCACTTTGTAACTAGCTGCGTTCAGCGTTGTTTTGAGCAAAAAAAAAAACTCTAGAGTTTAGGGTTAGTAAATGTTTTTTTTTAAATCCAACCGCGTGACTTAATTTCTTTTACAAATATCCCATGTTATAACGTGGAGACCAGCAGCTAATTAATATGAAGCGACCGATATATGTAAGAATGTGTTTTTTTGGCTGAATTTAGCTGTTGCGGCTTAATCTGGTGCCTTTTGTAGTCCGTAAATTACGGACTACGGAAATTACTGCAAGTGCA